>NC_061120.1:210564495-210590002 GCF_002878395.1 Capsicum annuum
AAATTTTAAAATAAATTATTATTATTATTTTAAAATAGAATACAATAATAAAAATAATAATAATTATAATTGTAACGTTTAATTAATTTTATGTTTAAGAAAAATATAATAAAATTTACAAATAGTTAAAATAAATAAAATAATACCAGAATTATCAATTTATTAAAATTTAGAAAATAAGAATATATATTTTATTTTATTATTAGTTTTAATATCTCAAAATTAAATTTACTTAATTATTTATTTTTAACTAAAAATTTATTAAAATAAAAATAATAATTAAAAGATAATATATGATTAAATATTTTAAATTGAGGGAGGATCAAAAATCATGTGTCTACAATTAAGTGCACAATCTATTTTTTAATGGATTGTGTACTTAATAAGTGCATAATCCATTTTTTTAGATTGTGCATAGTAATTTATTTATATTCACATATACATATTTTACGTGTCAATTTATTTTTCTTAAAGATTGTGCACTTTTTAGTGCACAATTCATTTATTTATAGATTGTGCACTAAAAAAGTGCACAATATATTATTTTTTGTATTTTTTAGTACACAATTCATTTATTTATATTGTTCATTTTTTTGCACGGTTATGCACTTTTTTTGTGCACTAAATAATTATATAAATCTCCGATTTTACTTAAAAAGCTCGGATGCATCTTTGTGTAAAATTAAGTAATGAATCCATGTAAAATAAAGTGATGTATTCGGAAGAATGTGACCAAATCAGGATGTTTTAGTAAATTAGGGAAAAAATTAAGATAGGAAGTAATTAGCTGCAAAAAAATTGTGATTTATGTAATTTTTACGTATCGAATATTTCAATTATTTTTTAATTGTATATATCTTCACGTATTTAATTCTATTGTAAGAGAGTGGATACAGTCTGATGAGTGAACACATAAAATCTATTATTACCATATGTGTTGATACAATCAAATTAAGTGAACACATATAATCTATCATGATTATAGATTGCTTGATTATATTTACTACATGTATGGACCTCTAGTTTTTTGTCATGATAAGTTAATCATTCTGAAGTACATATGGCTTACTTATATTATTTACACTTCATTTTACCTTTAATACAATAATTTCTCTGAGTAAAATAATTAATCCTCCAAGTATATGGTCGAATATCCTAACAATCCTAACAATATATTAGAGACAGAGTTATAATTTCAACTAACGGGATTTAATATTTAAATAAACCTAATCAAAGGAGGTTCAACATCTATTGTAGATACATAAAAAATTAATTTTAATTATGTATAAATAAGATATTTTTCCATCAAAAGAAGTCAAATGAACCTCCTACCAAAGGCTAGCTCCGACGCTGCAATATACATTTTTTATTTTGCAACTATAGTGCGTAACTTATGACTTTTTCCTTTCAATGATCATTTGGAAATTAAGTTAGTCTTTTTTAATTGAATGATTTTAATAATGTTTTGATCTATTCACTTAAGATGTTATTAATGTATGTAATACTATTTATCATTCTTTTATCTTTCAAATCAAATTCGAATAAAATATTTTAAGTGCATAAATATTTTTTAAGAAAAATTAATTGTTTTGGATTCTAATAAACAACTTCGAGTACTCTTTTTTCTTAAAAGTTTGATCCAACATCATTTAAAAAATAAAAAAAAATTCTTCAAAAAATTTGCCAAACATATTATTGTTAGATTAAAACTGTGTTTTAGTGATTTTATCATAATCAAATGTTATTTTTGACTATTTCTCTTTTAATTATATGTAATTGTTATTATTTGAGTTTTAAGTTTTTTTTCTCAATTATTATTTTTATCCTAACCAAAAACTGAAATAATAATTAAAAATCATGATTTATATACACATACATTCTTAAGTTGAAAGCATGTTACTTCATCATTTGTCTTTTTGGTTTAATAAATTATATATTTTGGGTGTAAAAGATGCCTCGGACATAAGAAAAATGGTAGGGGACCAACGATTTTTTCTTGAGAGAAGATTGAAATGAAGATGAAAAGAGAATGTGAATCAGGCCAAGGAAACTGTAAAAAGTGAATAGAGATTGTGCAGGAAACTGTAAAAAGTGAATATAAAAAGTGAATAGAGATTGTGCACTATCCATAAAAAAATGGATTGTGCACTTAATATCCATAAAAAATGAATTGTGCACTTATTAAGTGCACAATGTGAACTTTCACCTTTTTAACGCCGTCAAACGTCTTTCGTTAAAAATCTAAAGGTATTATGCACTTAATAAGTGCATAGAGCCTATTTTGATGTCTTTTTTTAATATGGCATCCATTGGTACTTTTTTTAGTTGCTGGGCATATTTTGATTCCGGACTCCCAAGCATGCATGCTTAAATTAGTACCTATTAAGCTATAAAAAAAAATTATTTACTTTATTTAGTATTTTTAAAATTAAAAATAGAGTTAAAATTATGTTTGATCATAATATTTTTAAAATTAAAAAATATAGAAAGTGAATAATTTAAAAAAATTAAAGTTTGAAAATAAACAAATTAGATTTTTTGGAAAAGAAATAAATTAAAAAGTATAAAAATTAAATTCAAAAATAGTGAAAATAACTCTTGAGGTATTTTTTTAAAATTTAAATATTATGAAAATGTATTTTGAAAATATTTATAGCCAAATAAGTAATTCGAAATAAAGTGAAAACATATTGTAGCATATTGTGTGAATAATATTCATGGTCAAACACCCACTTAGAGTATTCTCCCGTTTTGCACTTTAAAGAAACTTCAAATTACCTCCATTTCATATTTAATTGATCATTTTTTTCGTTACATGCATGTTAAGAAATGATAATAAAAAAGTTATTTTATTAATATGCCCTTATAAAAATTCTGGAAAACTTTCACCATAATTTATTCATTAAATTGGGTTGATTCATCAGATCGGGTTGGTTCATCAGTTTAATCTGATTGTTATATTCGTTTGTTGTAGTGAATTACTTATGTCAACCTCAATATTATCAGCCTCAACACATTAATTTCGTCTCATATGCAGAAAATTTTTGTACATATTATTTATTTCCTTTTGTATACTCTAGGTAAATTTTTTGTATACTTATTTAGGCTAATATCCTACTTTATTTAGGAGTATATTTCTTTATTATTCTTTACCTTATTTACGAGTCCTTAGGCAATTAGGTTTGATTTCACTTTTGTTTTCTTACTTGTATATATACACAAGATATTGTACAAAGTAATCATTCAATAGAAAAGGAAGAGAGATTTTTTCACAAATTCTGTGTTTTTCTTTTCTGCAATTCATTTAATTTCTTTTAATTTATTTTAGTTTTTACATGATATCAGAGTAAGGTTGATTAAATCATCGTCTCAAATTCTCATCTTTGTGTCTCATTTTCAATCATCTTATCTCAAATTGTTCATCATATTTAATATCCAAAATAATTTAATTTTTGCTTACTGTAAGAAATCAGGCCATACAGTGGACAAATGTGAATAAATTCATGAATTTTTTGCTAATTTTAAATTTATAAAGCAGAAAAAATTTCAAGAAAAAATTCAAGTCAACAACAGTTTCGATACTACTAAAAAAAACAGGTGGGTAGTAATGTTTAAAACATCAAGTCTTTGACTCAAAAAATTAGGGTAAAGGACAAAAATAACACCTAAAACTAAAATAATTCCACAAAACTAGCACCTAAATTTAAAAACCTAGTAAATAGCCACTCGATCATGGCACTGCTTAGCCCAAGGTTTAGTACTTTTCTTTTTTAAAGATTCTACTTTTTTTTTATTTTTTTTAAACAATTGAGTAATTGCTTTTTTCCTTTTCAGATTATTTTGCATTCACCAACATTCTTAAAATAACATACTATTTGTTTTATTTAGTTTTACTTATTTATAAAATAAAATACAATATCATATACCTTTAACATAATACAATTGTTAAAGATATATATCTATATATAATAATGATACAATTTCTATATATACACATATTCTATATAATAATTATAACATTTTTATACAATTTTTAAGTACAATTATTATTTAGATACATATTTTATACGGCTCTATATAGTTTCTACATGCATTCTAAAAATATATCAATCTAGTATAAGAGAGTATCAATTGAGTATATGGACACTGCAAGTGTATCAATGTAGTATAAAAGTGTATTAATGTGGTATAAAAGAGTATCAATTTGGTATAGGGACTGCATGTGCTTGCATAGAATTTTCCTTCCTTTTAAAAGAAAGTGTATCAATATAGTATAAAAGTGTATCAATTTGGTATAAAAGTGTATCAATTGAGTATACAGACTGCATGTGACCAATTGGGTCAAATGACTAAAAAAAGGAATTAGTTTAGCCGACTGGACAGTCCATGTCCACCTTGTCAAATGTGGGCCATTTTTAAAAAAATGGGCAACCCGTGTCCTTTTCTCAAAAATTATGGAACGACTGTTGAAGCTTCTTCAACAATTAAATATTGTAAAACAAGGTACAAATACTCCTCAAATTTCCGCCAACATGAGGTTTACAGGTAAAACTAAGCTTTTCAATTCTTATGCACACCTAATAAACATTGACAATAATTCTGGGATATTAGCTAGTAGAGCTACTCAGCATATAACTCACAATAAATTAATATTTTCAACTTTTAAGGTCTTGCCTAAAGCACTCATGATGAATCTTCCTAATTCATACCAAGTAAGGATAACTAGTTCAGGAAGAGTCTGTGCATTATTAAATTTTGCCTTAGATAATATTTTATATATACCTTCTTTTAAGTACAATGTCTTGTCTATACAGAAATTATGCAGACAACTCAACAATTAATTATATGTTATTCACTCCTATTTCTTATTTTATGCTTCAGAGTCCTTCTCTGAAGAGCCCACTGAAAATTAGTAGAGAAAAAAGAGGACTCTACATACTCAATTCAAGCAGTCAAATATTCTTCCAAATGCCCAAGTTAATAAAATCTCAAGTTCTAGTTTAGGTCCTAATTTAGTTTCTTGTAATAGAATTTTCAGTTCTAATTCAGTTTCTCGTTCATGTTTCGACTTATTTGATTTCAAAATAAAGGAGAAATTGTGGCATTACAGATTTGGCATATGCCTTTGAATAATATGAAAAATGTTCCTTTTCATTCCATCTCTTCTTATCAAAACATTGACACTCCATGTGTGATTTGTCCAAAAACAAGACAAGTCAAACTACCTTTTTCAACAAGCAACATCTCAACAAAATGTATTTTTGAGTTAATACATATTGACACTTGGGAATCGTATAAAGATTCAATACATGATGAGTATAAATTCTTTCTTATCATTGTGAATGATTTTAGTAGAGGAACATGAACCTTCCTATTAAGCAATAAGTTAAATGCTTTTACAGTCCTCAAACCTTTCTTAACTATGGTCGAAAGATAATTTCAAACTAAGATAAAAAATAATAAGATCTGACAATGTTTTTATATTAGGAAGAGGCACAACACAGTCAGAATACTTTGTTTCTAAAAGGATTCAACATTAAACTTCATGTGTGTTTACTCCACAACAAAATGGTGTGGTTGAAAGAAAACATAGATATTTGCTAGAAACATTTAGCACCTTTTTGTAGCAGTCATATTTACCTATTCAATATTAGGGTGAATGTCTTTTAACGGCAACGTATCTAATCAATAAATATTTTTTAAAAATTCTTAATAATAAAACAGCCTTTGAAGTCCTTTTTCAAGACCACACCTAACTATTCTAATTTTAAATGTTTTGAATGTTTATGATTTGTTTCCACTCTATCATCTTAAAGGTCAAAGTTGCCACCAAGAGTTACTGCATATGTCTACTTGAAATATCCATAAAAATTAATATTTTTTACCAATAAAAATATAAAAATAAATAATTATACTACAACCAAAAGTAATTAAAAGAATATTAAATTTTCTAATTTATTTATAAAATATAAATTAGTGGAAATGCATATTTTATTTTATTTTATTTTTTAAATTGTCTTCTTTTTATCATCTCTTTTATAAAATAAATATAAAGATAAATATACTATCTGACTAATTTTAAACTAATAAGTTATTCTCAAAATAATAAATAAATCACAATAATAAATAATTAAAAATAACTAACGAGCGTCTCATTGAAGGTCTCGAGCAATCCTCTATGATGCCATTACAGTATATTCATATGTTGTGATGGTATTAATGTACACTGAAGCAGATCTCAATGATACTATGACAATATATGAATATACAATGACAGTTTATATTGTGGAGAATTGAGAAATGCCTTAGTAAAGGACTGAAATCATTTTTCGTGATATCATGTCGTATATTGATATATTGTGATAGTATACTGAGTATTGTCACATTTAAGAATTAGACAGTCATCCATGATAACATACCTATTTATAATATAGGCCAAACACATCGACAGATCCTTCAATTTGGCACGATTTTTCACTTTTGCACATAAAGTTGACGTTGTTCAGTTTAAGCACCTAAACCAGCTACAAATTATGTCACTTTGGCACCTTTTGCTGACATGGCAAAGTGAGTGTTCTACACTTACGTTTGCATTTGAGCGCGTGACGGCCTTATTTTAGATTTATTTTTAATTTAATTTAATCATATTTTTTCATTCCACTATCTTCTATCATTTTTCAAGCTCAAGCTCCTTTAATGGTACTCTCAAACCTCCTCTATCTCTTAGAGAATAATTTATTTGAATATTTTTCCATATCACTTCTAATAATATAATCTAAAAAGTGAAGACAACAACAACAACAACAACAACAAACCCAGTGTATTCCCACCTAGTGGGGTCTGGGGGGGGGTAAGATGTACGCAGTCCATACCTCAACCTCTGATGAAGTAGAAAGGCTGTTTCCGATAGACCACCGGCTCAAGGCACGAGATACCACACAAACACATAGTAAAGCACAGAAGTAGATTACATAACATAAATACGGCACCCATAAGTACTATAAAACAGAGGAAAGCAGAGGAAAGCACACAGATTCGTAATAAAACATAGAACACGGAACACGGAATCATAACAGGAATAAAACCCCCACCAAGTAATTCCCTACACTAGCGACCCAAACTGGCCCTAATCCTCTGCCGTAATTCGCGCCCTCCAGACCTTCCTATCTAGGGTCATGTCCTCTGTGAGCTGTAACTGTTTCATATCCCGCCTAATCACCTCACCCCAGTACTTCTTCGGCCTACCCCTACCCCGCCTAAAACCATCCAACGCTAGCCTCTCACACCTACGGACCAGGGCATCCATGCCCCTCCTCTTCACGTGTTCGAACTATCTCAATCGTACTTCCCGCATCTTGCACTCCACTGAAGTCACACCAACCTTCTCTCGGATAGTCTCATTCCGAACGCTATCCCCTCTAGTCAGTCCACACATCCAGCGCAACATCCGCATTTCTGCCACCTTCATTTTTTGGATGTGGGAATTCTTAACTGGCCAACACTCCGCTCCATACAACAAGGCCGGACGGACTACCACCCTGTAGAATTTGCCTTTAAGCTTGGGCGGCACCTTCTTATCACACAGCACCCCCGACGCGAGTTTCCACTTCATCCATCCCGCTCCAATACGGTGCGAGACATCCTCGTCAATCTCACCATTACTCTGGATCACGGACCCAAGATACTTAAACTTATCCCTCTTACATACCTCCTGTGCTTCCAGCTTCACTACTACCTCATTCTCCCGCCTCACGTCATTAAACTTGCATTCCACATACTCTGTCTTGCTTCTGCTCACCCTGAACCCTTTAGACACAAGAGTTTGCCTCCACACCTCTAATTTGTCATTCACACCCCCTCGAGTCTCATCTATCAGCACTACATTGTCTGCAAAAAGCATACACCACAGCACCTCCCCTTGAATGCGCAGCGTCAACACATCCATCACCAACACAAACAAAAAGGGACTAAGAGTAGATCCCTGATGCAATCCTGTCAGGACAGTGAAATGCTCTAAGTCTCCTCCCGCCGTCCTCACCTGGGTTTTCGCTCCATCATACATATCCTTAATTACTCTGGTATATGCCAGCGGTAGTCCACTCACCTCCAAGCATCTCCAAAGCACCTCCCTGGGGACTTTGTCGTATGCCTTCTCCAGGTCGATAAACACCATGTGCAGATCCTTCTTCCTCTCCCTATACTGCTCCACCAACCTCCGCACCAGGTGGATGGCCTCCGTCGTCGAGCGGCCGGGCATAAATCCAAACTGGTTTTCCGAAATAGACACTATCCGTCTCAGCCTCACCTCGACCACTCTCTCCCAGATCTTCATAGAGTGACTCAATCACTTAATCCCCCTATAGTTATTGCAACTCTGAATGTCCCCCTTATTCTTATAGAGAGGGACCATGGTACTCCACCTCCACGCCTCGGGCATCTTTGTCGTCCTGAAGATTTCATTAAACAATCCAGTCAACCACCTTACACCAGCCTCTCCAACGAACTTCCAAAACCCCACCGGTATCTCATCCGGCCCCGTCGCCCTACCCCTTCGCATCCTGCGGACAGCCTGTCTAACCTCTTCTACCTTAAAACGTCTACAATAGCTAAAATCCCGACACTCCTCTGAGTGCTCCAGTTTCCCTAACACAATAGCTCTATCCCCTTCGTCATTCAAGAGCCTATGAAAATACGACTGCCATCTCTTCTTAATGTGGCCGTCCTCCACCAACACTTTACCGTCCTCCCCCTTAATGCACCTCACCTGATCGAGGTCACGACTCTTCCTCTCCCTAGCCTTAGCGAGTCTAAACAACTTTTTCTCCCCTCCTTTCCCCTGTAACCCTGCATACAAGCTCTCAAAAGCGGCCATCTTAGCTGCTGTGACTGCTGACTTGGCCTCCTTCCTCGCTAGCTTGTACTCTTTCCTGTTTACCCGCTTCTCCTCTTCGTCCTTACTTTCTACCAACTTAGCATACGCCCCTTTCTTAGTCCCCACTTTCTTCTCCACCTCTTCATTCCACCACCAATCCCCCTGATGGTGCCCGGCCCGGCCCCTAGAAACACCCAACACCTCACTTGCATTCTCCCTGATGCACCTTGCCGCCCTGTCCCACATACTATCCACGTCCCCCTACACTCCCACACCCCCATTCCCGCCAACCTCTCCCCTATCTCCCACGCATTCACTGGCGTCAGGCCGCCCCACTTAATTCTCGATCTACACTCCTTAGTCCTCCTCTTTCTATTCTTCTTTATACCCAAATCCATAACCAAGAGCCTATGCTGGGTCGAAAGATTCTCACTCGGGATGACTTTACAGTCCTTACACAACGCCCTATCCCCTTTCCTAAGCAACAAAAACTCAATCTGAGTCCTGGCTACCGCGCTTCGAAAGGTGATCAGGTGCTCATCCTTCTTCGGGAAGCCTGAGTTCACCACCACCAGCCCAAAGGCCCTCGCAAACTCCAGTAGGGTCGCCCCCTCTTCATTTCTCTCCCCAAAACCAAAACCACCATGTACGTCACCAAAACCTCCCGGTAGCGCCTCGATGTGCCCGTTGAAATCCCCTGCTATAATAATCTTCTCCGAACTAGGCACGCCTCTCACCACCTCCTCCAAAGCCTCCCAAAACCGCATCTTCTCCTCCCTCTCCGATCCCACTTGCGGCACATAAGCACTACACACGTTCAGGGTAAACCCCCGAATGACCACCTTAATAGTCATCAACCTATCGTTGATCCTCTTCACCTCCACTACCTGACCTCTAAGCTCTTCATCTACTAAGATGCCAACTCCATTCCTACGCCTATCGCTCCCAGAGTACCACAGCTTGTAACCATCCACATCCCTAGCCTTAGACCCTACCCACTTGGTCTCTTGGACACATGCAATGTTGATCCTCCTCTTCCTAAGAATCTTCACAAGCTCTATGGACTTACCCTGAAGGGTCCCTAAATTCCAAGACCCAACCCTCAGCCTACCGTCACGCCCTCCACTACCCCCCTCCCCCCTTCCCCCGCGGCCAAACCTTGGCCTCCCGCCCTATCTTCATCCCCCGCCCCCGCCACGGCCCCACTCCCCAACCCCCTCAGACATGACCCTATCCACCCATTACCGCCCACAGCCACAACTACACAAAAGTATAGGAAAATATACAGATATACACGGTGGTAGTATCAAAGCAGCAGCAAGGAAATACAAAGCTCACACAAATTCAAAGGAATACTCCCGAAACAAAACTATACTCAATTAGGGGGCAAACACCACCGGACTCAACACCCACCGCCCCAAATACAGGTTCCCAGCCAATAACCCAATCCAAAGCAGTGGAAGAAACGACCACAGCAACAACAGACAACAGACAATGTCCACAAATTCCACGCAAGTCAAGGTACAGGGGCTACTACTAGCATAATACTAAGAATGGAATATGAAATAATAAAATAAAATGGAATATGAAATAACGAAAATAACAAAGGTTAGAAGTCACCGGATTACGCTTGGAGCTGCGGCTGCTGGAGACGGAGCGGCGGGTGGCGGTTGGAGACCGAGCGGCGGCTGGCTGTCTGAAGGCCGAGGTGGGGGTGAGGGCTGGTGTACCCCACTGGGGGGGGTACGGACAGGACCGATAAGGGTGGGGGGGTATGCACAGCGGGGGGGGAACGGCTTGGAACCGACGGTCGGTGCCGGAGGGTGGCGGAGAGCAGTGAAGGGGGTCGGCGCCGGGGACCGGAGGTCGGCGCCGGCGGTCGGGTCGGGTCGGCGCCGAAGGTCAGCGGCGGCGCCGGTGACCGGGGACCGATGCGAGAGAGGGGGAGAGAGGGTAGGGAGAGAGAGAGAGAGAGAGAGAGCTGTTAGAAAGAGAGAGAGCCGTTAGGGCGGCGCCGGAGGTCGGCGCCGGGGGCCGGGTCGGGTCGGCTCCGACGGTCGGCGACGGCGACGGGCGACAGTGACCGGTGCGAGCGAGAGAGAGGGTAGGGAGGAAGAGAGAGAGCCGTTAGGAAGAGAGAGGAATCAGAGACAAATTGATTTGAGGAATCAGAGAAATTGATTTGAGGAATCAGAAAAATAAAAATTTGCCTAAAAATATATCTACGAAAAAAATTAATAAAATTGAGTTACTAACTCAAACACGAAGAGTAATATATTGTATCAATATGATAATTAACTCTTAAAGAATATTATCAAAATATAATTTTGGTTTGCAAGATTCACTTTCAAAAATACCTAACCTCTGTAAATTTATCTCCCAACAGTGCCCATGTTTTCTTTTGTTAATTAGTTTTTTATTTTTAAAAAAAATTAAGGCTCGGGTATGTCAATAAAGCTCAAGAAAAAGAGATTCTTGCGAGCCAAAGAGATTTCGATGACGTCATGACTACAAATACCTCAATTGAAAAAGCTCATAAAAGGGTTAAAAATCTCAAGCATAAAAGGAATTGAAAAAGCTCACAAAGCTCACAAAGGAAATGAGGAGGCATGTTTATCATCCCTGAAAAACTCACGGAGGTTAAGCTTGAAGAAGAAGAAGTCAATTTTGTTCATTTTTTTTAAAAAATGATTGTGGGTATATATAATGATGTGGTTATTTAAAATGAGTTGGCACAAATCAATTGGTTGTTTAATCCATGTCAGAAGCGAGTGCAATTCACACACAAGAGCTGAAACAAAAAGGTGCCAAGATGACACAGTTTGTAGCTGATTTAGGTTCTTAAAATGAACATCTACTTTAGGTTTCAAATTGAAATATCGTGCCAAGTTGAGGGGCCTATCGATGTGTTTGGCCTATATATTGTGATGGTATCATAGAGGACTGAGGAGTGTCTTATCGAACTATGACCCCATGCTAGTATATACATATAATGTGGTGGTATATTGAGGAGTATCTCATTGAATGACTAATACAGTTCTTCATAATACCATCACAATATATCAAAATAATATGATGATGTCATAAAGGATTGATAAGTGTCTTATTGAAGGATATCATGTCATATATTGATATATTGTGATAGTATACTAAGTATTGTCTCATTTTAATATCTGGATAGTCATTCATGATACCATATCAATATTTAAATATATTGTGTTGATATCATAGAGAACTGAGGAGTGTCTTGTCAAAGTATGATACCATACTAGTATAAACATGTACTGTGGTGGTATATTGAGGAGTATCTCATTGAATGACTAAAACAATTCTTCATAATACCATCACAATATATCAAAAATAATTTGATGATATCAAGAAAGATTGAGGAGTGTCTTATTGAAGATTATACACCATACTAGTATAAACATATACTGTGGTGATATATTGAGAAGTGTCTCATTGAATGACTAAAACAATTCTTCATGATACCATCATAATATATCAAAAATAATTTGATGATATCATGAAGGATTGAGGAGTGTCTTATTGAAAATTATACAATGTCAGTATATACGAATACTGTAATGGTATACTGAGGAGTGTCTCACTAGAGGACTAAAACAACCCTTCATTATACCATCACAATATATCGATATAATGTGATGATATCATGGAATACGGTGCTTATAGTTTGATCTGAATCAATTTTTATTAAAATCATAAGTCAAATCAATTTAATCGATTTCACAATTTCTAAAACCAAATCAAATCAAATAAAATAAAAATTTATCGATTTGGTTCATATCGATATGATTCGATTTGGTTCAATTTTTAACTAGCTAATGATAAATTTATAATAATAAAATAATGAAGACATGAAAAAATCATTTCAAAAGAATATTAGGAATCAAATAATTTCTCGTTACTATCACAAGATAATTATCAACTTCTCCCTTATCTCCTAAGCACGGACCATAGTCAAGTTGTCTTATTTGATCCTTGGCCGGCATCCACAACCCTCTTCATCCTCTTCCTCTTTATCTCTAGATCCATCACCAGAAAATAAACTGGAAGCATTTTGCAAATACCTTTATCATCCTTTCTAAGGAGAAAATAGTTTATCTGATTCTTAGTCACCATACTATGAAATGTTACTAATTGCTCCAGCTTCTTAGGGAATCTTGAATTAGCTACTATCAGAACAAAAGCTTTGGAGAATCCCAAAGTAAGATTCCACCTTCGTTCTAATCTCCATGCACATTATTATAAATCGTCAGAGTAGACCCGATATCTCTATTGAAATCTCCTGCTATAATTTAATTTTTACTATTAGATTATTGGGTATAAACCGACAACCCATTAAGACTATACTAAGTTATCACTTTATCCCTGCTTATACATATTACTATTAATGCCTTCACAGTTTCTACAAAATCTGAAAATATAAAAATCAGTTACTAGATGTGAAAATTGATCCTCTTGTTCTTTTTTGTGTTAAAAGCTACAGAAACTTGTATGTTTATTTGATTGGATTAGCCAAGATTGATTTAGTCTATTATTAGATTTGTGATTTTTTAGTTTCAAACGTACATACTAATTAAGTTTGTATAATTTGAATTGCGTAACTATAATCTAATTGAGTCTTGCTTTATGTCAAACTAACATAGACATTCAGAATAATAATATATAATTATTCCGAAGGAAAAAAGTACATATATTTATTTTTTGACCATTTCTTATAGGTTAAATTAAAAATAGAATCATTAAGGATCAGAAATCAATAATTTTACTGCTTTAGTTCTTAATTTCTATTTAAAAATTAAAAATTAAATTAATAAGTAGTAGTCTATAAAATCTAACCAAATCAATGAATGTATACCCAACATTTATGTATTATGCCCATTAGTAATTGCTGCAAAGGAACAATTTTTCTTGGTGATGCTATACATACATTAATTAGTCGGTGATCTTTTAACTTTCAAAACGTAACATCTTTCTAGTTGTCCACATTATTAATTGTAATAGGGAAATAATGACATGATATTTATATTGTTTTCATCGGACTGAGAGAGACATGTCCATAAATAATACTACTCACAGTTGAGCATTTGATAGAATTGTGTGTTTCATTAATTGTCAATGTTCTAGTACACTAGTGACATAAGATGAGTGTGTCAATATTTGATTGGACATAATTTTTAGATTAGAATGAAATTCTTTTGAAATTTATGATTCATCTCATTAAAAATAAGGAAAAAGGGTTTAAAATACATTTTTATTTTTATTAATTGGCTATATTTATTCCTCGATATATTTTCTAGTTAAAAATACTAAAAATTACATATATACACAAACTAACTTTATTTTATTACAACACATCCCATATTAACAAACTAATTATACAAATCTCAAACTTATTACTAAAATTTCCTATTTTTTTACTTTCTCTCTCATTCCTCTTATACATAAAAAAAGAAAAGAAATCTTTATCATTACTTTATCTCTTTTTCTCATATTTACTCCCTTTTTTTCTCTCTTTCTCATTTACTTTCTCTCTCTTTTTCATATTTGCTCCATTTTTTTTCTTCCATTAAACAACCGATTGTTCCTCAAATTCAAGCAATCGTATACTTAGAGGTTACCAAGTTGTAAGTTATCAAACATTTATTGAACTTATATACTGATTTTTTTCAATAATTTTTAGTTTTTTTTTCAACTTTACCAAATCACAATCTGGGTCGATTTTTTATTGCAATTTTATTTTTTATGAAATTAATTGCTTTTGCAAATCCATTTCAGTGTGATAGTTCGATAATATCATTTTTTTCCATTTATTAAAAGTCAGATCTTTGTTTTTGTTTTTAAGTTGTTGGTTCTTATTCGAATTCTTGTTTGGTTGCATGTTGATTTTTATGAAATTACCTTATTTTGCATCTCATTCTAGTTTGTTAGTTGATTTTTTCTGGTTTCTTTCCATATAATACAAGTCAGATCTTTGAATTTCTTGTTTATAGTTGCAATTGCTTAATCAATATAGTATAAATTTGGTAATGGATTCTCGTCCTAACTTTAGTTTAGGACTTAGTCAGTTAGATGCTCAAGAACAAAATATGTTCGTTGATTTTATTCCTGGCATATTTGATATTATACGTTTATATTATTTGATTATACATTACTTTATTTTTTAGACTAATGTATAAGAAGACGTACATAAAAGAAGCAGTTAAAAAGATTATTGCATAAGTTGACATTATTCATTAAAGAAGATTTTTAAAAATGTATAAGCTACCATCATACATATCTGTCTATAGTTTAAGTATATTCGAGATTAAATTTGAGATGTCTAAGTATATCCGATATTACATTTTTTAAATGAATAAGCTACCATCATACATGTCAATCAAAATAGATTTGATGTTGAATATGTTTAAAACATACCCCAGCAAACATCTGAAAGTTTGTAAGTAAATTACAATTTTTTTATAATGTATAACTATGTTTAAATTAATGTATTTAATGTTACTTTATTTTTATTTTATTTTTAAATCAGGGACTGTGGCGTCTTTGTTGCTGCTTATGCAGAAATATTAAGTGAAGGACAGCAAGTGCATTCATGCGTGTTTGATGCTGGAAGTCAACGTTTACGCTATGCTTCATTACTGTGGCATTACAGAGTAGAAAAGACAAATGAAGGGTACACGAGTGATAATGGTGATCCTCCTCGGCCAAGGAATAGTGTACTCCAAGAAATTGATGAAAGTGCAATTGTTATTTTAGAGTAGCATTATTTAATAAAAGTCGAAATTGAATCAACTAAATCTTAATTTTGTGGTTGATGTTAAACGAATTCAAAGATTACTTTCTGGATGTTAAATTTACATTTATGGATGTCTTCGTCTTATGAGAATATGTTTTTTAGTCACTGAGACACTACTGCAATGTTACTAACTGATTCATGGTACTTATTGAATTTCCCTTTCACTTATTTTATTAATGATTAAAATAACATATTACTAATTAATCTGACATTGTATTTTGAACACATAGTATGTTTTCTGTTATGTACCTTTGCTTATAAGTGAATCTTACATTGAACTAAAGACTAATACGTTTTAAACGTACGTAATACATAACAGCATACATGTTGTAAAACATTTATTACTTGTAAAAAAATTACAGAAATTGTTAATACCATGCACATTTATAATGTATGATGCTATATCATACATTGATACGAATGTATAATCAAATATTATACATTCGTCAGGCTATTGAAATGACACGATATCACTATACGTTGCTTTGAATATATAACAACTTATTATACATTCAAACGTTTACTCGAAAGTCACACATTTATTATACATTGATTTGACTGTATAAAAGCATATTATACATTCGTAAATTTACTGGAATAATATTGTGTATAATTTTAAAAAATAATTAAATTCAGTTAAATTTCGTTATTGCATTTCTAACCTCATACATGTTAAAAACGTATAATGTTATATCATACATTTATTACACATTAACTATTAATGTATAACAGTTCAACACACCGTGCGTTTCAACAATTACTTACTCCTATAGAGAGTAAGTTACATAGTTAATGTGCTTTTATAATAGTGTTCTAACTTCAAGTTATATGGTTACGAACTATGATATAGGAAAAAATCTTAAAATTTTTATACTAATATAAATCATTGATTAAAAAAATTAACATCTATAATCAATAAAAAAATATAAATTACTTGCTCCATCATTCAAAAAAAAAAACTAATAAAAAATATTTATACAACCAAAACCATTCAAAGTATCTGCACATAGAAAACCATATTATATTCTTCATGATTTCTTCCGAAAGAAACCGCAAGTCTTGCGGGTGTGATCAACTCGTCCTTATTTATCGAAATTACTATTGCGTCACTTTTGTATGACGTATAACTAATTTCTGACTCCCAAATTTCAGAATGTCGCAACAATATGGGGATATTCATATTGATTTTACTAGTATTGAAGAACATATGTAGAAGAAGATTTTAGTAGTCTTGGAGAACGGATGTAGAAGAAAGTGGTTGTTTTTTGACTTTCCAGATCGTGAATCATAGGGACAAAAAATTATGTACAACAAAATTTTTAAAATTCAAATATCAGTTACATGTTCTATCAATAAATGACTTAATGTTGGTTAATTACTGCCTTTAATTAAGAAATTATAAATAATTAAAGATTCTCTTACCTTAAATATAGGATTAGCTGTCACATCATACATTCGACCAATGTATAATATGTGACCGAATGTATGAGTATGTTTGCAAAAAAAGAGAGAGAGAAAACAAGAAGGGATTTTGTGTAATTATTTTCATTGTCTAGGGGATTTATGTTGTTTTCCATATCATTATGTTGCCGGGCTAAAAATACCCTGTTTATATGAAACTTAACAAATATACCCTCTAATGGGATGAATTCCCTCAAATTCTATTAAATTAGCTAATTTCATTAAATAATTTAAAACCTTCTTTATACCCGTCCCATCTAATTGATTCTCCGGGAGTAAGTTATTAGGCGTCAACCTTTTATTTCAAACATCTAAGTCTGAAGACAATATTGTAGATGTAGTTGCACTCATTAGAAAACGTTATACAATTTGGTCTTCAAACTTAGATGTTTGACATAAAAAGTCGAAGCCTAATAGCTTACACCCAGGGAATCAATTAGACGAGTCAAGTATAAAGAAGGTTTCAGATTATTTATGAAATTGGATAATTTAATAAAATTTGAGGGAATTCATCCAATTGGAGGGTATATTTGTTAAGTTTTATAAAAGGTAGGGGTATTTTTAATTCAATAGTATAACGATGGGGATATTTTTAGCCAGAAAGTATAACGAGGGACAAATTTAGTCAATTAATAAAGGTAGAAGGGTATTTTTGACCCTTTATCCTACAAATAAACTACAAAATGGAAGTTTATCGTTTACAAAATAAGTAAAACTGATTTTTTTTTTTGTTTGTAAAAAAAAAAAGGCAGTCTGGTGCACTAAAGCTTCCGCTATGCACATAGTCCGGGGAAGGGTCCCACCACAAGGGTGTATTGTACGCAGCCTTATCTAGGGGTGTGCATCGGTCGGTTCGGTTCGGTTTTACATATTACCGATTTGGTTTATCGGTTTTCGATTTTTAAATATGTTAAACCAATAACCAAACCAGTAAGATATTTTTTATCGGTTTTCGATTTATCGATTTTAGTCCTTAACGTTCGGCTTTCGGTTTAACCGATAAGAAAATACTCATAAAATAGAAATAGTAGTAACTAACATGAAAAATAATCGAATCTTAGTTGCAAACAAAAATCCAACATAATGTGTTTTAATTTACAAGAATCTTCAAGTTTGAACTAAATATTGTTAGGAGAAATTAAGAGTTTGTATAATTAAAATAATAGGTTTGTTAATTTGTAGAGATTAAAGAGAAATTAAGAGAAATATCTAATAAGTCATATATATATATATATATTTATATATTCTTATTGGGTTATCGGTTTACCCAATAACCCAGTAAGAAAAAATAGAATCGAACCTATAACCCAATAGTTTTTTTTTTATAAAATCATTAAAAAAAATCGTTAATTCAATAACCCAATAACAATAAACCAATAACATTTTTATCGATTCGGTTTATCGATCGATTCGGTTTTTGCACAGTCCTATATCTTGTATTTCTGCCAGAGGCTGTTTTGAAGGCTTGAACCCGTAGCCTCCTAATAACATCAACTTTATCAGTTACTTCAATTGAAAAAGAAATCTGCAGCACTAACCAACACGTGGAAGCACTGATTCTCTGAGTTTTTAACAAAAGGCAAAGATATGAAGGTAAAATTACTTCCTTTTTTTTTTTCAAATCTTGCACAAGAATGTGAGAAAGAAAGTAGTATTACTACACATGATTTGAACATTGGGAGTTAGTGTTACTACCTTGTTTATTTCCTATAGTCACTTTATCCATAAATTAATATATACCTTTCAATGATAATTACAAGTAATTGTGTTCCTTCCATCTTTCTGCAAATGCATTTTTTTTCTTTTGCTTCTTTATTATTGTATTTTTTTTCATATATACTTTAAAATATTTTTTGCTTGAGTCGAGTGGTTAAAAAAAAGACAATCTCTCTATCTTTTCAAGATAAAGATGAAATTTGCGGATACACTATCCTTTCTAGGCTTTACTCGTACTATTTCACTAAATATATTGTTGTTGTCAACCTCGCTCGTTCAATTCACTGAATATGTTGTTGCCGTCGTCGTCTTTGTTCTAGTTCTCCTTTTTCATCTACTCAAACAAAGCAAAAAATACCAAGTGCCACAAAAATTGATATCCCAAATGCTACACATAAAACATCCAATGCGCCTTCTCTCCTCAACTTCTTCTCTTTTCTTTCCCTTCTCATTTCCAAAAATTCTTTATATCTTTTCTTCCCAATTTCACCTCTATTACCTCTATTATTTCCCCTTTTACCCTCCAATGCCTTTTGTAAAATTACCAAACTATCCCTCCCATTCAAGTGACTTCCATCCATATCCTCCATTTCCAAACTCACTTCCCTTACTTGCATTTCTCCTACCTCAGATCCACCGCACGTGACCACTATCTCACACTGCACGTGACCTCTCTTTCGATCAACGGTCAGGATTGAACTAAACCTCACCTGCACTTCACCTGTCAACCAATGTCGTTGTACTGAAACGGCCTTTAACGAAGACAGATTCATCGACCGCCGTCCGATTGGATCAATCAAAATCCAACTCAACTCCATATTCTCAATCAGATCCGTACACGTGTCATCATCGTTCGGGTGTTTGATCGTCGTTGAAATCACGTCCTTTAGATCAATCATGTCAATTCTGAACGGCGAAGATTGAAACCAACTCGACGTCGTTTCGCTCTCTTGCACATTACTAAAAATCACCTCGTTTCTATAGTGTACATCAACGGCCGATATTAATTCCCTCGGTCGTGCTGAAGTTGAATTCACCTGAATCCATTGCTTTCGACCCAAGTAATAACACGAGCATATTTTCACACACACAGCATGCGGAGCCCACATTAAATAATTCGCGGAGGACTCTGGGCGATCCTGAATAATTAGCTCATCCTCGATATCAGGTACAGAGAAGGACTGAGAGAAGAAGGTACGGTAACTGTCATCATGAAAGGTAGAGATGACGTGGCGGACACGAGGAGTGGTTGTGGAGGGCCAAGTGGAGTGGCAAACACGTAACCATAAGTGGTTTACGGAAGAAAGCTGGTGGAGAGTGGTGGAGGAGCAGCTAGTAGAGGCTAGTGAGGGTCCGTCAAGGCGAGTTAGAATATGAGCTTGGATTATATCTGGGTGCAAACCGGAAAAGGCGGTGGGGCCACCGTTCTCCGCCGTGATGGTGGTGGTGGTGGTTGGTGGATTATGGAGTGAGGAGGTCATTTATTACCAAGTTGGTTGATGGTTGGTTTTTTTTTTTTTTTTTTTTTTGGTTGTTGTGAGTTAGAAATGTCACTAAGTGTGAAATTTTTGGCCAGTTGGGAGTTTGAACTTTGAAGTTAAGTGTGTATTTATAGTGCCTTAAAAGTGGAAATTTAGGGGAAAAACCAATAAAGCCCTTTGTATTATAAGTAATGTATAAACCACACAAATTCCATGTTAAGTGAAATTATTTATATATAATCCCTTTAGGCTTTTTTTCTTCCTATTTTGTAAAATATACTTATAAATTTGGCAGTTTTTTATACATTGTAGGAATGTATGATAAAACATAATTGCCTACATTCATGGAAAGAGTAATCAGATAAAATCTTTCATTCCCTTAAATAACGTCATTAATTACCTATAATTATGTTGTGTATGATTAAACATAATAACTGAAATTTAAATTTAAAAAAACTCTTAAACATTACTGTTAGTTTTCCTCATTGTTGAATTACGTTTTTGAAAAAAAAAAAGTCGTCTTCTTCTTTCTTCAATTCTCTAAAAAAAAAAAATATGAACATCCCTATATTGTGCGTCATTTCAGTATTTGGGAGTCGAAAATTATTTATCAATCTTTCAAAAGTGACGCAATTATTATTTCGGAAAATATAATCTCCTTGAAATTGATTGCTACAATCGCGATGGAATTGAATATTGAAGAAGTTCATAAAATAATTGAAGTAAAATATATTGTTAAAGGTAATTCTTCTCCCATTATCATAAGGAATGACAATGGAGTGATCGGGTTTACATGGAGTTGAAGAAATAATTTTTGGAATTTGTCAATACGGTATTTCATGCCCTGAAAAAATAAAAGCAAACTCAAATTAAGAGAGAAAAAGATAGCAGCAAACTGATACGTATTAAAGATAACATTATACAACAGTTACATATGTATGTGGGCACATTATACATTTAAAAAATAATCTGCAGTAATGTATAATGTCATACTATACATTTAAGTATTAACATTAAACATGTATACTTTTGTATCCTTATCAGAAGGTATAATATAACCTTATACAATATTAATACTTTCTAATTGTATAATACCAAATAATACATAAAATGCCTCTTAAATGTAATAAGAACTTCTTAATTTAGAACAAAATGAAATATATAGCAGAAGAATTATATTATGCATTAGTGTTCTAAAAATAATTAATGTATAATACCTAATATATTATAATTTATACATTAAAATATAATCTTCCAAAATGTATAATATCACACTATACATATAAAATATTCACCTTATACATTAACTATCTATGAGATTATAATAATTTTAAGGAAAAATTAGTGTTATTGTAACATTACATTGGCTACATGATAATAAAGAAAAAGAATGATTCAATTTCCTTTATTACATGAATTGAAAGTGAACATCTTTAATTCCAATTATAAAAGTGTACATCTTCAATTGAAAGAAGGGGGATGATATGCAACCTTCGGGACAAAACGACATGTGTTAACCTAATTAGGATTATTAAACGGTACATTGCATGTTAATTTAGGAGTACTAAAGAAACTTTGTAAAAATTGTGTAAACATATTAGCATATGTTTGTTTCAAATTTTGGTAAATAAGGAAGTAATAATCTTTATTCAAGCAGTACACGAATTAAACGTTTTAATAATAATAATAATTATTATTATTATTATTATTTTAAAAATAATAATAATAAATAAATAAATAATTAGCGATGTAGATATGGAACAAAAATTAGTGCACTAAAATAGGAGGATGATGAGAGATTGTAGGCATAAATAAAGGAACACATATATTGAGCGAAAATCAGTGCACTAAAATAGGAGCAAAATATGATATTTTGATATGTATGAGGGGGATGAGAAAAAAAGAGTGAATTTAAGGGATTTAAGTAATTACTTTGGAATTTTTGTAATTTCTTTTCCAATATGGAATTTTATGTAACAAGGTAAAGTTACCTTATTTATATATGTAATTTATAGATAAATAATTACGTAACGGGCTCTTTTGGAAGAGAAGTCTTGGGGTAACTACTGTCATGTGATCAGACGGTTACAGATTCAAGCTTTGAAAATAAATTTTGATAGAAATACAAGGTAAAGTTACGTAAAATACATTCTTATGGTGAGACGCTTTCCTGGATCCTGCTCATATCAGGAACTTTAACGCACCAAGCTCATGGGCGGAGCTACAATCAAGTAAGGGTGGTCAATTGAATTAAATCGTGTATACAAACAAAATATTCAGTAATAGATGGATATAATGACAAAAGAACAATTATTTCATGAATTGAGCATGTTAGTCCAGCAGTAAGGATGTTCATTTGCAACCCGTAGTTTTGCTGTTCGAACCCTTCTTCCAACATTCTTTTCTCTTTGTGTTTTTCACATTTATTCTTTTGATTTGATTTTAAATATGACAAGGCTGATAGCCACGTGGATTGTTGGAACCTTCTCATTTCTAAGTTTTACAGCATAAATTAGTCAACATAAAAGAAAAGAAATCAACTACTATTATTTATTTTTAGCTTATCTTTAGATTTTCTTTTATGTTTCATATTTCTTTGTTATTATCTTTTGATATGTTTTATTTATTTTTATATAGTTCCACTAGTAGCTAAAATTGTTTTTATTGTTAGTAGTGATTTATGTAATAGATTTATTTTATATGTAAGTGTTAGTATAATTTAATTACTTATGAAATTTATTTTTTCTTCTTCGTTAGAAGAGTAAATTTCCTCATTTTTAAGGAGTTTGATTTTCTAGAGAAAATATTTTGATCAATCAAACATGAAAAAATAGAAAAATATCTTTCTCAAATATTTCCTCCACATCAAAAACACTCTAGATTTTTTCTTCTTTTTTATTGTTTGATTTCTGCTCGGAAAAAAAGTATAGAATAAATTTTGAGTAGAAACAATTATACAGGCATCCAAGCCGAGTGGGTGCACCCACTTATGACTAAAATAATATATATTTTGAGCATTCACTCGCCTAAAAAAATTATTCACTCTTTTAAAGTTTGAATACCCCTGACAAAATTTTTGACTCCACCACTGATCAGACTATCTTTTTTTCTTTTTTCTACGTAAAAGACTCTTCGAAAATATCAATCAGTGTTTATCGAATTCTTAATGATGTATTTTTTAAGGAACTGACACAAATACAAAATTGAAAATGAAAAGTACGAGAAGCAATTCAGGTCGTTGCCACTATGTCGTGGATCGGAGAATTTTTTGCTTTCATTTGCTTAAACTCTAGCATATTTATTTGAATTCCTCTAAACTATTAGTAGTAATTTTAATTCTTTTCTGTATTAGGCTATTATTACGATTCATAATGTTACATTTCAAAATCATTTTACGATATATAACAATAATAAATTCAATGTGATTCCATAAATGAAGTTTACTGAGGGTAAAAAATAGAATATATGGATTTTATTTTTAATGTGATGGTTTCTCTATTTTTATTTATTATTTTACTATTTTTAACATCACTCTTTCTGTTACTTATGAAGTAAACTAATTACGAATTTTAAACTTTACGTTCCGTCAAACAATCTTACCTAACTAAAACATCAAACAAAATAAATATCTACATTCAAATTATAATTAAATTAACTTGACTGACTCTTAGGATAATGTCTAGTAAAAATAAACTTAAAGGTAGCTTTCATTTGCGGTCCTAAAATGGAAGCCAATAGAAAGGGAATTACGTACACGGTATTTTTGAAATAATTATATAAGAACATGTAGAAGCCTACAATATCATTATTAATTGCCGGTGAGTTAACGCTAGCCTTGTATTTAGTACTTTCTTTATTTTATCCTCTAAACCTATTATCCGTTCTCCTGTTTCATTTTATGTGACTTTATTTATTAACACTATATTTAAGAAAAAAATAAAAACTTTGAAACTTTTGATTTTGAAACAATCTTTCGATATTTATGTGGTTGTGAATTATTTTGTTAAGGGTAAGAAGAGAATTTTAAAGCTGAGTTATTTTTTATTATAATAAGATGACATTTTTTTAGGATGGACTAAGAAAAAGAATGACACATAAAATAAGACGAAAGGAGTATTTAAATGAATATATATATATTACTACTATTAATAAGAGTGAAGAAGCAGGCAGCTCTTCGTCAACATGCCTGCTTCTTCACCTGTTTCAGTTGCTCCGTGATTATACTATATTATCCTTAATTAATTATTTTAAGTTATTTATATATATAAGAAAATTAATAATACTTAATTAAAAAAAATAAACATTTATGACATGTCTGTTTCAATTGCTTCAATCGTAGTCTTATTATATCACCTCAAATTAATTATTATAAGTCATTTAGGTATTAAAAAATTAATAATATTTAATAAATAATAAAATAGATGTAAATGATAAATCAATTGTTGATGTTTTAAATTAATAGGACATCTTATATGAGACTTATTTAAAAAAAATCCACAAGTATGTTTGCTCCATGATTTTACTATATTACCACTAATTAATTATTTTAAGTCATTTACATATAAGAAAATTAATATATTTAATAAAAAAAAGGTAAAATAGACATTTATGACATGTCTACTTCAGCTGCTTCAACCGGAATTTTACTATATCACCCCTAATTAATTATTATAAGTCATTTAGGTATTAAAAATTTAATAATATTTAATAAAAATAAAATTGACATAAAATGATAAATTAATTCTTGATGTTTTAAATTAACATGACATCTTTTATGAGATTCATTTAAATTTTTTCCACAAATATTTTCTCATAATAATTTTGCTATATCACTTCTAATTAGTTATTATAAGGCATTTATGATATATCCACTTCGCTGCTTCAATCATAAAATTTGGTTGACTCTCGAATTTATTTCAGTGCTACTTAAATTGGAATAGAAGAAAAAGTATTATAAATCATAATAATTAAAAACTTAAATTATTTTAATAATATAATTGAATATCAATGCCACAAAAATTTGAATAAAAGAGAGTAACATATATTATTTGAAAATTACATAAAAAATATTATAAATTACAATAGCTAACAATTTAAAATATTTAAAAACATATTAAGAATCTGATTGATTATCTAAATTATATTTGTGTCACATAA
>NC_061120.1:210590102-210647425 GCF_002878395.1 Capsicum annuum
GGAATAGAAGAAAAAGTATTATAAATCATAATAATTAAAAACTTAAATTATTTTAATAATATAATTGAATATCAATGCCACAAAAATTTGAATAAAAGAGAGTAACATATATTATTTGAAAATTACATAAAAAATATTATAAATTACAATAGCTAACAATTTAAAATATTTAAAAACATATTAAGAATCTGATTGATTATCTAAATTATATTTGTGTCACGTAAATTCGAGATAGTTTTGACATTTTATAATTTGCATGTTTTATTATTTTAATTTAGTAATTTGTTGATCCAAATGATGTTTTCGAATTTAACATGTTTTAAAATTTTAGTACTTTGTTTATTTTAATTTATTTACTTTATTTTGGTAAAATATTATATATTTAAAAATTATGCAAAAAAATAATTATAAGTCATAAAATTAACATCTTATAATATTTTTAAAACATATAGTAAAAAATATGATTGACTTTTGAAATTTTAATAGTGTCACATAAGTTGCGATAAAGCAAGTAACAGAAATTATTTGAAATTACATTAAAA
This sequence comes from Capsicum annuum, assembly GCF_002878395.1. Classification (NCBI taxonomy): domain Eukaryota; kingdom Viridiplantae; phylum Streptophyta; class Magnoliopsida; order Solanales; family Solanaceae; genus Capsicum; species Capsicum annuum. Next base: position 210,590,645 of record NC_061120.1, read on the forward strand.
GATACTAAAATCACAAAGATTAACAACTTAAAATATTTAAAAAAACGTATTAGTAAAAAAAAAATTTGACGGACTCACTAAATTCTAAAATTGGGACAAAGCGAATAACATAAATCACAATGATTAACAACTTAAATTATTTAAAAATTTATATTAATAAAAATTTGATTGACACTTCCAATACTATTTGTGCTACATAAATTGAGATAACATAAATAACATATGTTGGCCCGTATTTACACGGACTACGGTATCTAGTATATATATATATATATATATATATATCTTTTAAGAGTGATATATATATTGATCACCAAAAAGTCTACATCATAATTCGTCATGCAGATTCTGCTATTGTTCTGACCCCTTTTTTTAATGCGTTACTTGTGCAATCCTCTTTCTATTTTTTTTTTCATAAAAAATAAAAAGGTAGAATTTATGATATAATAATGTGTTGCTATAAGAAAAAATTGTGCCTTGAAAGCCAAAAGATTAGCTCTATTGTCAAAGGTTGGGGAAATTACATGTAAAATACGGGGTATGTGATTTTGTGGTTTTTTTTCATGAAATTAGATATCTTATATATTTATTTTTTAAAATTAATATAATATTATATGTTGAAATTCATGCTACAAAAAGCAAAATATTACACTTAGAGTTCATTTGGTAGAGTGTATAAGTATAATGCTGAATAAGGTGTATTAATAGTGCAAGTATTAATAATATTGGTATTAGTTATACATGCATTATTTTTTACACAGTGTTTGGTTTGATGTATTAAAAATAATATATCTTTATATAATTTTTATAAAAGGATATTTTTTTATTAAATTACCCTTCTTTGGAAATTTGGTGATTTCATTTGCTCTGATATTAAGCTGCACAGAGATGAAAAAAGAACTGCCATTTAAGAACTGTAAGAGGCTGCTTATGATTGTCATCTCTATCGTAAAGCGCAAACCCATCTGAATTATTTTTCTATATTCCAGATATTCAATGCTCTATCAAGGGCCTTACTTATGTAACCCTTCCTTCAACCCTTCTTGTGGAGATAGCTTGTACCAGATCTCCATTTTCATAAACTGGAGTGAAAATGAACGATCTTATGATAAAATCGTTCACAAGTTATGTGGAATTGAAGAAGCAAGCTCATTTGGATCTTGATACAGAGAGGGATTTGGAGATGGGTCAACTCAGCCGCACTGATGAAGTCAATCTTTCCAACTACTTCCATAAAATCAAAGCAGTGAAGGCCGATGATATTGAAACGATTACTAATCTCTTGATTGATCTTCAAAATATGAATGAAGAGACAAAAATTACTCATGGTCCCAAAGTTCTTCGTGGCCTTAAAGATCGAATGGATTTTGACATGATATCTGCCTTTCGCAAAGTCAAGATTGTCAAGGCAAAACTTGAAGCTCTTGACAAATTCAATCTGGCTAATTGTAAATTATCAGTGGCATATGCTGAAGGCACTGTAGTTGATCGGACGAGAGTGAACATGACTAATAGAATTGAGGTTGGACGAGGCACGAGGCTGTAATGGAAAATAATTTAAGGGGCAATCATATCATTTAACAAATTAATACATGTGTTGAAAGTCTTACATTATTAATACATATCTAGAAAATAGTGTGTATTACTAATATACACTTCAATACACAATAGAGTGTATAATTAGTACAAGTATTAGTTATGCATAGTCTAAAAATGATACCAAACAAGGTACTACTAATGCACAAAAACTAATGCATGCATTATATTTTTAATACACTCTGCCAAACGATCCCTTAAAGTTATGGGTTTATTTACCTAAAGGGACTAGGGAATAATTTTCACTAAATACATTTTTTTAATAATACTACTCTCAAACTCGCTCATGCTCTAAAAATTCTAAATTTTAAGATTTGAGGGATTTACATTTCCTAGGCCAATACATATTATATTCGAGCACCGTTAAAGGGGATCTATATGTCTTAGCTCTTAGGCCATTACATGTTCGAGTCTTGCATCACGCAAACTAACTTTGATATTTAAATAATGAAGTGTAGAAGACGGGCATTATCGTCTTCAGAGTTTCGAAGGTTGTGTTCAGGCGCGGAGCTACCCTTGAGTCAAGAGGTTCATTCTAATCCTCTTTGATAGAAAATTACATTACATTATATATATATATATATATATATATATATAATTAAAATTATTTTTTATGCATATATAATATATGTTAAACCATTTTCGATTTATTTGTATATTTACTTGGGAACCACCTTTCTGAAAATTTTGCCTCCGATGCTAATTGTGCTGATCCAAAAATTAGATCTAGATAGATTTTCCTATCTCATAAAAAAGTAGTATAAGAAAAATCACAGTTAGTGCTATGGTCAAACTCAAAGTCCAATATCTATTGGTTAATTTATCACATTTTAAAGTCGTTTTCGACGTGCATCACATTGTAAATAATATAATTGTGTTTCAGCATTTGTTAGTGGTTTGACTGTTTATTTGGGGTTTTTTTTATTATTATTTTAATTGTGCTAATGGGCGTTGAACCCTGTTGGTTCATGCATTTGATTTTGTCTGTGACAGTTCTGAGTTCACATATTTCAACTTGCCAAAGTTTTGGATGAATTAATGATGAAATCATTGACCTTAATTTGAGCATAATGAATTCTTTACTTTAGTAAGGTCAATGCAAGCGTATTTGTGTAACTGTGTTAGTGTCATGTGTTTAAAATATGAGTTTAAGTTTGGTGCATCGTCCGTATAGTTTGTTTTTACACCATCAGGTGACTTTTACCTGTTGTAGCAGGTGATTCATTTTTATATTTTTACCCGAGAAATGAATGACCTACTACAGCAGGTAAAAGTTACCTGATGGTGTAAAAAAGAACTACACCGACGATGCACCAAACTTAAGTCCTTACAATATTTCCTCCGTTCACTTCTATTTGTACTTTCTTAGGGCTCATTTGTTTGCACTTAAAGTTAATGGAGTTCTGAATTTGAATGGTTCAGATTTCAGACCATTAAGTGCATTTGTTTTTTATTAAGCTTTTAGGTCTGAATAAGTCTTAATCATTCAGATTAAAAATCAAGTCTTAATAGGTTTGAAGAGTATTCTGGTGTTGGATAATATTCACCGCCACTCTATTCATAATCATCAGTCACCACCTCTGCCACCGTCATCATTGTCAACCACCACCCACCTCTACCATCGACAACAAACATCGCTATCAACCACTACTGTCAGCTGTTACCACACCAACTACCTCTATTATTCTAATTATATTTACTGCCACCACCGCCGTCAATAACACCACCATCATCACCCACTACCGGTCAATCCCTACTATTGACCAACTCATCTATCACAACTAGCACCACCGCTAACTATCACTAATACATCACAACCTCCACACATTCTTCGGCGGCCATCACCATTGTCACTAGTAATGCCACCTCTACCATCACTTCAATCACTAACATCGCTACAATTTATCTCTACTAACAACCATCTCCACCATCATAGCAAACAACATCTCCAACTAGCACCAACACATCATCAACCATCATACATTCATTTTTCATCCTTCACAATCAACACCTCTAACTACTAGCATAAAACAACGTCACATCACAACCACCACCACCACTATCAACCGTTGCTATCATAACAGTCACTACAATACCAGTCATCACAACTATCGCCACTAATATTACTAATCACTAACATTAATCATTGGCATCGCAACCACCATTATAAATCATCTCCACTATCACTAACAAACATAAACATTTTTTTCAATCAAATAATAATTTTGTTGTATTAAATTACATACTTTTCTTATATATAATTAGTTTTTTATTTGAATTGTATTTTTTATTTTATTATATATAAAAATAATTTATTTTTTTGCATATTCAGATGTTGAAAAACAAACCGTCTTAATCATTCAGTTTTAAATCTAGAGACAACATTTTAATCATTCATATATCTGAATCTTTAAAAAAACAAATGCCGCTTTAGACTTGGTACGTCTATTACAAAAGCAATGTGGATAATGTGATCAATTTATGTTTTTTGTTAGTATCTGTGGCAAAATGCATTTATCTAAATACTGTAGTTGATAAATTATTTACAGATCTAACCTATAATTTGCCAGAAAAGCCAAGAAGGGGAAAAAAAGCACTTAAAATAATGTGATAAGTAATTGATTAATGGATTATAAGATATGTATGTACAAATTATGGATGTGGTCCATAAACTACTTGACTAAAACAAACTTTTATGCAAATAATGAGAATAAGATAATTAATTTGTCTCATGCTGCTGCAATTTTTTTAGATTAAAGTACCAAAAATGTCATTGTTGAATAATCAAGATTTAATATAATTTTAGACTAGATTAATATAGGAGAAGAGGGGACCAAATCAAAAACTTGCATGAATTTCTGTCTTTTTATCTTCTTAGATATCTATCTTGCTAAAAGTTTTAAAATAAATTATTTTTCAAATGTCGTATCTTTTTGAATTTTCATGAGTCGATTGATCTATTGAAAATAGAAAATATATAGCCTCTCTCTACACATGAGGAAAAGTTTTATGACTCATCGGATAAACTAAGAGAAATTTTGGTATGTCTCAAGGGCCCGAACTCCCCTTTCCTAGCCAATGCCCTATTGGATCAAGAACCGGTATGATCCTTAGAATCTCGACCTTAAGTAGAATCAGGTTGAACTGATCTACTATGAGATAAGGTTTATGTACACCCCCACCTTCTTCAAAACCTGTTTTATGGCGTTATACTAGATATATGTTGCTGTCGTCGACATGTCTTTTCAAATGGGTGTCACATGCTTGGCAATAGGCAATAAGTTTGAATCAGTCTAGGCTGTCATAAAATTGTGTTTAGGTAAATTTTTGTTAGGCTCACAAGTCACAACAATGCATTGCACTTACATAGCATGAATGTCACTAGGGAGAATTTAACGAAGTTTTTGCAGGATTGGTCTTTAATTTTTATTATCAAATATGATGGTTTTATTTTTATTACTGTTGCTCATTTCATGGAAGTTTGTGAGCCAATGTACACTTATCTATGACCTAAATTTCACTAGGCATAAGCGTCGAAAACTTTTGCTAATTAAGTTATTCAACATAAATTGTGCATTATGTAATTTGTTCAGCAACAGTTTAGAAAACTTTGACCTCGCTCGAATAAGTTATGTAGAAATACATTTTGCCTTTTACCACATAACTTATGAGTTCTGAAGTTGAAATTTTGTCTCACTCGACATAAATTATGTAAATATTTTACAACTTAACTTGTAGCTTTTGAATTAATTTTTTGCCTCAATCTATACAAGTTCAATAGAAATTAAGAGACATAACTTATGTTATATTACAATTAGTAGGAATTAAGTGACATTACCTCTGTTATGTTATGTTGCAGTACAAAAATATAAACTTGTGACGACCAAATATTACTTATTATTTGAGGGCTACAAATATATTATTCACTTATTTTTTGAACCGAAAGGACAAAATTAAAAACAAAAAAGTTTTGAGTGCAAAAATATCATAACTTCAATTTTTACTCTTTTAAGTTAGATTGCTTGATCAGTAGTGAAAAGGAGTGCTGATAAATATTAATCAAATTTTACAGTGGCAACAGAAATAATTTAATTCTAGATTTATATAGTAGTAGTAGTAGTAACATTTTCACTATATTTTGGTTCACTAGATTTGAACGAACGAAGGTGAGCAGTGGCATTGTTTGGTTCATTACTGGTGAGTTATCTAATGCATCTTGTTCATGTAGCAATAATTATGCGCTTTGGATACAAATTGTGTAGATTTCATTTGTGATGACAATGTGTTTGACAATTTGCCTGAAAGAGAATCTAGCAAAAAAATTACTCTCCGTCCCAATTTTAGTAAACATAACAAAGCTTCTCCTTTTTTTTTTTTTTTTTTTGGAAATTCCAGAAAAACCCGGAGCCGCTACACCCTTCGGATGTGCGCACTGGATAAACCCCTTGTGGACAGCCAGCAAGTAACATCGGGGGTTTTTAACCGCACTAGGCAAGTCTGGTGCGACAGGCTCGACTTAAAGGCCCTACCTGAGAATCGATCCCCAGGTAGTTGTGGTGGGTTTTCAACCCCCGACCAGTGAGCCACAGCACAAGGGTGCTCACTTATTTCTTAAACTCCATATCCAGTCAAATAGTGTTACATAAATTGGGATGGAGGGAGTTGATGAATAGCCATGAACTAAATGTTAGTATTTCTTAGGACTGAAGTGTTAAGAGCAAAATTGTGATAGAGATGATTAGACACGACATGACACATCTTCAACTTACTAAGGACATGACCCTCGAGATGAAAATGTACGTATGGACGTCAAGAATTAGGGTAGAAGGTTAATAGTAGATGAGTATGATCGCCCTTTAGTTGGGAAAGGCAAGTACTAGCCTCATATCCTCATCTTCATAAATAGTACTCCCTCCATCTCAATTTATACGAGTTAGTTTGACTTGGCACAAAATTTAACGAAGAAAGACTTTTGAACTTGTAGTTTGAAATAAGTCATAGATGTTTGTGTGGTGATAAATCATTTCACTAAGGTTAAATAGTTACTTTAAAGTTAAATTGTTACTAAATGTAGAGACATGTCATTCTTTTTAGGACTGACTAAAAAGGAAAGTTAGTCATATAAATTGGACAGAGGGAGTAGCATTTAGTAATCACTGATTTCTTGTTCTTCAATGTTTTTTTGCTATCTGCTGTTTCATTCTGCTCTGTGTTTTGATATTTGGCTATCTTTTCTTTTATCGTTGCAACCCTTTTCCAAATAACTTCACTTTTTGAGCGGAGGATCTATAGGAAACACCCTCTCTATCCCTACAAATATAGGCGTAAGGTATGTGTACATATAACCCTCCCAAGCTCCACTTGGTGATGTTAAAGCAGAAATAGTTGTCTCTTGTGCTGATGGAGGTATTTTTTTCGATGAACACATGGATTGAGCTTGCAAAGTGATGATCTTTTTGTAGTTCCATTTGATATCTGTTTTAACCAAAGTGTGCACACACATACAAATATGTAATGATTTTATTCATTGGTAGATTGTAAACATCAAACAATCTAGTAATAAGTCTTGTAATGACTTTAGGATGTTAGAACTTATTTTCGCTATGAAGGTAGGAAGGACGGTTTGATCAAGGTCCAAGGAGACTTATTTTGATCTATCATGATTTTTGCTATAAATCTGGTGGCATAATTTCAATTCTTCGAAGACAGTTAAATAAAATTTCTTTGTCTTGCACAGTTCCTTCAGTTTTATTTCTTTATGGAAAGTTACTAGTTCTTGGGTTAGTGAGAGAACCAGTTTCTGCAGATCTTGCATTTCTCATGTTGCATCCGGTGAACGTTATTTGGCTGATATATATATATATATATATATATATATATATATATATATATAGCACTCACTCCTGTATGTATGTAAATTTGTTGTTTGATCTACTAAAGTGTAGTTTATGCATTACATGTAAGGGTACTTCAGGACTCAAAATGAAGCTGAAGGTAGTTTGGAGGAAAGTATCTGATTATGTTCGATATGATCTGAAGGAGATTGCTTTTCCTTCATCTTTACCGAACCCTCCGCACTTCAAAAAACGTAGGAAGCTAACTATGAAGGAACGCTATCTTGTGAGTGTTCTTTTCATATTCTTTCTGGTAGAATCTTTTGAATGAATTATGATGATGCATGTATCGGTAATTGTCATCTGTTGTTGGTGATTTTGATTTAGGTGCTTAAGGAAGCGTCTAGGCTTTATGCCGCAAGCTGGGTGAGGGACATTGGTCCTGAACTTCGGCCCAATGATTACAAAAAGAAGCGTGAGACTGAAGCCGAGTTGGGTGAAGAAAGTGGTAACAGAAAGGAGAAGGAACCCTCAACATTAGAGGACCTAGGTAAAATACCTTACCAGTTGTCTTTCATATAAGATTGCTATTCTTCCACTTTATACAAGGAAACTTTACCAGAGATGTTGGATCAATAGAGGTACTTTGACTCAACATATTGTAAACGATATATCCGTATATACATTCCAGGACATTCCTCCTACTTCTTTCTGGTGTGAATGATATTTTTATATGAATGGTGGGAGTCAGGGCTCTTAAAAGCAAAAAGTGCAAAAACATGACAAAGTCTATGGGGCTTGAAGCAAAAAGTGGGAAGTGAAGCACACGTTTTCTTGAAGTGAGGCACACAATTGTTGTTTCTTTAAAGTCATGGTCCATAGCATTGTTGTTTGTTATTATATTAATATTTTCTTGCATTACAATTACATATATGAACTTTTTATCCATTTCACCTTTATTTACTAAAGCTTTTAATTGCCCTTTGCACTTAAAGCTCCAACTGTCACTAACACTTGTCTTTTCGCCTTCGTCAGTACTGCATTGGCTTATGAAGCCTATGTTGTATTAGATCTAGCTAAATTCTCGACCAATTTAGGGAAGAGATTAATAGTTAATCGTCAATAAAAATGGATTATCCTATGAAGAGTCTCCTGAACAAATTAGTTTTCGCCATTTTGGCTTTCTTCGGATCAAGTTTTCTTAGAGTATTCATTGTATTATCATAGTTCAGGTTCATAGTAGGCTGGTAGCTGTGTGATTGAGGATTATATTGAACTTTTCAAAAGTAGATCATATTAGGGGAAAGGAAGTTCAAAGGAGATCTTTGTCATACTTTTTTTAAACTCTGATGACCTTTTAATGTTTAAACTACTTGTGGTTGAATTACACAGTTGCTTGAATTGTCATTTTTTGACTCATTTTGATAAGTATTTGTGAAATGGAGCATTATCTGAAGTGAAGCTTTTGGTTAACAAGACCCCGGAAAAGTAACTAGGAAATTTCTTGCATATGTTTTGATTCTATGATGACCTTTTGATATTCAAATACCTGATGGTTTACTTGATGCAACCAAAATTTGCTCAGGTTCTGACATTTATTTAAGAATCCACTATTCAATTTAGGTTTGTCTATAGCCATGCTAAGCACTAATCAATTTATTCATTTTTTTGTTTGATTACTTCATATGACTTAAAACTTTGAGTCAATTATTTGTATCCTACTCCAATTTCAGTACTAAATTTCTACTAGTCATCTTGTTTTCTCGACCCTGCACATGGTCTTCTTGAATGGAATCATAAGTGGATATACGAGCTAAGTTGCACGGACTCTTCACTTTTGATGCCGCACTCGTATCGGATTCTCCAAATATACGCTTCTTTTGGAGAATCTGACACGCACGTGTTGACATTTTCTAAGCAACAGTGTGTGAGCATTGATAAATAAGTGTTCTTAACCTAATCTCTGAGGTCCTAGTTTTTGAAACTTCCAATAGGCTAAAATTATTTCTCCATAAATAAGAGATAATCATAGCTTGTATATTGCACACAATTTCATCCATAGTGTTTAACGAGAACGATTAAAGCTGAAAGCTTGTGTGACTTTTGACTTTTGAGGATATAATCCTGGAGTTACTTAAAGCTTTGTTCTTTTAACTCTGTATTTTAGATGTTAACAATCACATACTCTCTTGAGAGTTTCTTGAGATATAATTTTGCTAAAAAGATTCAGGTATAACATGCTGCAAGATCCTGGATGTCTTAATTTCACGAAAAATTCTGCAACAATTTATGCTGAAAATAACCAGACTTGTTTGTTTTATCCATCTAAACTTTCTCTTAACCATGTAACTGGTTGCACAACATTTTCAGTTATCACATTGTATATTTTCTTGTAGTCTCTTCAATTTGTTGATATATCCTTACAGTCGTATTGAAATCGTTTCTATTGAGTTATGAAACTATTGCACATGTTATCCCCAGCTGTGGCTGCAAGAGGTGGCATGGAAACACTACGACCAGCACTGCAACGAGTTTACATGACGAGAGCTTCTGCATATAAAGATGCACTTAAAAGTTTCATACAAGGATATCAAGAAGGCATCCAACAAACCATGGAGAAAACAAAAGACGAAAAATCTTCCAAAGACCCTGATGCACCCAATTCCAAAAGGCCAACTTGAGTTCTAATGGACAATTTGTGAGTTTGTTTTTGCAAAACCAGCTGCAGGAACTTGTACGGTGTCCTCCTCTGTTTCTGTCGTGACAATCATATTAATGAGTTTTTCCATTTCTCGTTCATGTATATAACTAGAATCGCGGTGATATAAGGAATGGTGTTTTCATGAACAATACTAGGGCGTGCTACCAGTTTCTAGGCACTGCTTTATTTTGCGGTTTTCATTGTACTGTTGTTTGAAGTTAGTTTGGCAATGTTCTGCCTTTGTCTCACGCCTGAAATTTTCTAGTGTCTATATAGATGCATTGCTTATTCTAAAAGTCTTGTTGATGCATTGCTTGGAACAATAAGGTAACTCTATGTTGATTCTTTACAGTATTGCTTATGTTTAAATTTAATATTATCCATTGAGGGTGTGGTTTCAATTCAACATGGAGAGTGGGGAAATTGGGGAGACATCAGATTTTATAAATTTGCCAATGTGCCTCCAAGTTGCAGAAACTCCCGCCATCTTGGGGAGCAGCTCTCACTTAAAGTACATTGGTTTTCTTTTGAGCACATTTTATTAAAAGAATTCCTGTGATGTCATAGATATATCCTTGACATTGCTCTTCCATTAGGAGGCATCAGGAATTATTCTGATAGTCGTTGTTGTTTAATCACTGCTGCTCATTCAATTGTTTTTCAGTGCCCAAAATCGTGAATACTTGTTCAGAATGTACACTGCATCTTTCTGTGAATGTCATACCCTTTCCAGAACAAAAAAAAAAATTATATTGAGAGTTGTCAATATTACTTTCACAGTTGTTTTTTCTTAATGCAAAGACATTGTTTGCTTCCCTCGCATGCTTAAATGCAAGGAAGCTTGAAGCCAAGGAAGAAAAAACTACCCTTCCTATTTGCTTCTTTACTTGGTTTGATGATTGGCTTATTGTTACAAGAGGAGTTAATTTCACAATTGTTCGCCAGGTCTAAATTCAAATGTACATCTAGTGACCCTCCCACTTGCAGGATCATTGGGAACTGGTGTGAGCTCTGTGTCAAAGTAAATGGTGGTAACTTCCAGTCTGGATTCTCAACAGTTGACTTTGACAGAGGTAAAGCTACCTTGTTTTGCATCTTTGGTTGTTAATCCTATTGTTAAATTCGACAAACTTGTTGCAACTTGAGCTGAACATTGGACATGTGACTAGAAAGAAAGATGTGGCCTTGTACCATAGTCCATATCTTAAGTAATTGATAATTTTCTCGGTTTCAAGAGCCTTTTTTCATTTTTTATCTTTAGGTTAAGGATGTTTATTTTTACGGTCAACCTCATTCTCCGTTACCCGGTGATGATATTACTATTTATCTCAAGTCAGGTTTTTCTATAATCTACATAATAGATTATTTCCATTCGCATCCATTATTATACTTTGGATTGGTTATTTTATTCTTCATAGAAAAGTTTAGTGTTATATTATACTTTAAGACTGATGTGAAATCACACAATCTTGCTTGGTGTGTGGGTCATAAAACTGATACAATTGCATTTGAGTATCAAAAATGAAAAATAATGATAACAACATAGTTTTGTCTGAGTATTGGTGGCAGAGTTACGTCAGACTCATATTGGTAGGCATGATTTCTTCTTATCTATCCGAGTCTTGCGGCAAAGTTACTCGGTAGCTATATTGGTGAGAAGTAACATGTGTAATAAAACGATCTAAATATGCACAAATAGACCCGACACCGCCACTATTAATTAAGGAAAAAAGAAGTTGGTTATTTGCGTCTTTGGTCCTTTTTGGTCGTATGAACCTAGGTTAGTGGTGCTTCGTAATAGCTTATCTCGAGTCCAGCGGCTCCTAACTATGAGTACTAGACAAGTTCGGAATGTTGGGTGAGCGCAAGATAGTTTGTTCAACTTGTTACAAGCTTGAAATAAAGTTATTTCGGTAGAATGTGAATCTCCAAAATCCGACGTCATAGGCTTACTAGAATGAAGTAGATTAGTACTCTGTAAAGTTACATTAGTACAGTAAACCACACTCCCCCCCCCCCTCCAAAAGAAAAAAAGAAGCTTGTTTCACTATATATTTATAAATTCTTGTTAACATATAATAACGACTATGTCTCAATTTCAAACAAGCTGAGTTCGACGAGATCGTCATAAACATACAGCCCATATTATTCCATTTGGACTTATGTTTACATCAACCTATACTTGGATGGTCCACCTTTACTGTCCAACTACCCACCCCTCAAAACACCCTGATGTCTTTATCAAAGTTCCAACTTTTTTCATTTACTTTCCCCCTGGACTTGGAGGTGTGTTCAAGTTGAGATACTATACATCACCTTTCTGCAAAAGCAAATAGCCAGAAAATATGGGATTTTCCCTTTTTAATTTTCTTTAAATTGCTTGTTTTTGATATTTCCAATTGGCCCATGATAGTCAATCCTTTATGTCAACATCCACAGATCTTATCCCTGGTTATCATATCTCATCTGGTTGATATCTCTTGAGTAATCCATATCCTGTTACAACGACCATACAGTATAATTATTAGCTATAACATTATTAAAAAAATAAAGGTATATGATGTTTCAAGAAACTGAAAGAAAAGTTGGGAGTAATTATTGTAGTGTGTGTGTATATGACCATCCCTGTCTGTACCATTCGTTATTTGGTGATACAGATAGCAAAGTATTTAAACTTTATTGCAATTTCAATAGTATTTTGCTTCATGTTAAAGGCTTGGAAAACGTCATGCACTTGACTTTTACCCATGCATCATTAATAGTACGCTATGCTCGTAATCATGGGCGGAGCTAGGGTAACAAAAGGAGTTCATTTGAACTCTCTTCATCGAAAAATTACAATGTATATAAAATAGGCGTGAATCCCGTTAACTTCTTCCCATGTTGAATTGTTTGTATTTTGAATCTGCTTAGTGAAAATTCTGACTCTGATACTGTGGTTTTTCCTATTGCTTTTAAAACAACAATAATCCTTGGACATCTTAATCCTACTGTTACAAGTATTTCTTAGTCATAACTCATAATGAACTTAAATGACCAATCAGGTCTTTTTCTTTAATAGTGGAGAAATTTTTTTTTGGCCAATTTCAAAAAATCAAGAGAGTTACCTAGGCCTGAAAAGAACATCACAAAAAAAGTTTAGCACGAATTATCTTGCAAAAAGTTGTATGATGTCACTTTCCAAGCTAAAATAATACTGCTTCGATTTCATTTTACGTTTATCTGTTTGACTAGATATAAAATTTAGAAAAAAAAAAAATTGAAACTTCTAAAGTTAAAATGTATAATATTTGTGTGAGTATAAACTTATCTTACTAAGAGTAGCATGAAAAGTATAAAATTAAATTATTCAAACATAAAAAAGATGTCTTTTTTAGAACAACATACTCGGTGTTGTTCCTAGGTAAGGTCTATGAAGGATAAAGTGCATACAAATCCTACCTCGACCGTTTTAGATAGACCCCTGGCTCAAGAAACACACTCCAAAGCACTCCTGTTTTTTCGACAACATACATCGTGTAGCCTCATAAAGTGGGATATGAGGAGGAGAGTGTATGCAAACCATACCTCTACCTCACAGATAGAAAGGTCGTTCCCGATAGACTCTCGGCTCATGAAAAACACCCCAAAGCACCCCCCCTTTTTTTCGAACATGAGTTATAGAAAGTAGTGTCACATGAGGGGTATAATCACAAGTCTATGATATGTTAGCTCACAGAGTTTGATTTGGTTACTACAGAGAAGTCCAACTCTAGTTGTGAGCAACAAAGTTGACTATATAATATGCTTTTTTTATCATGTGACCCAAAAATATCATATGGTTGGTTGAAATTTGCTTAAGTTTTTGAATGTTGCCTACTATGGTAGTTAGGACCACAGACCAAATTAAAGATACACCCACTCTTCATAATCATTTTATTGATGTGTTTCCTATGAATTCTCCTTTCACACGACTCCAAACATGTGAAATACACAAAGTACGTAGCAAGAAGAAAAAGAAAAAAAAATCCCTTTCATTTGTGTTAAAATGGAAAGGAAAACATTAAAGAAAAGACCCTGATAGAGTATAGGCTGATTTTTTTATGACAGTCGTTCTTTATAATAGTAATTTTTTTATTTTATTTTTTAAATTAGGAGTAGGGGAAGGAGAATGGGGGAGGGGATTATAACATGAAAGTTCAGGTAACTAACTAAGCTACTAAAATAATTTCCCGTTCTTTATAATAGTAATGTTTTCTACGAAATCAATCTTTGATATTATCAAGATAGCAGGTCATTGAAAAGCTCCTAGCAAATCTTTTAGAGAGCATACTACTCTTTCTCTATTCTAAAATGATATCCTATTATATGTTCTCAGTAAAAGTATTATGCTATAGCAATTAAAAATATAGATCAAAACAAATGATGTCAAAGAGAAGTCGAGTGTCCTCTCGCTCCTGTTGTCACGATTTATCTGACATATTTTCGTTGTTAATATGTGTAAAGAAAAGGTCACTTATATTTAGAAAAATTTAACCTCAAAATTCTTATTTTATCTTTAATGAGATAATTTAGAATTATGCAAATATTTAAAACTTATCTTTAATCATAAGTTTCAAATGTCCTTTTTTTTTCCCTTAAATTTTATATCTAATCAAATAATGAATTAGGACGGAAATTATATTACTATTTTTATTTGACTCCACAAGAGAAAGAGTAAAGAGGATATCTCACATTAAACCAAAATACATTATTTGCTATTACTACTACTAGTCCATACCTATTCTTATCTTCTATCTGGATAAATAGTTTTGAAAATGACATTTTGAAGAAAACATTTACATTGTGCATTTAAAAGCTTAATCAATATAGGTTTTTTGTTTTTTCATTTTATCAAAATATATGGACCAATTTAGATATAAATGATTTTTGCTTTTTTCAAGTGCCATGCATATTTCAATACAATTTTAGTTTTCAAATACCATTTTAAAAATCTTATCTTTAATTTTTTATTTTTTTTTCTAATATCACTCAATTTAGGTCTAAACACAATTTTCTATATTAAAAAAAAAAGGTTAGTAAAAGACAGAAGTGAGGAAGGTAGTTAACTAGTTGAGCAAAGAAAACTAGCACCAAAATCCAATACAGCTTACATGATTTTCAAGAAGTAGCAAAATTGATTGCCACCACAAAAATAAAGAACATTACTTGTTCAACTAGAATACTTTATAATAGTATTTTTATAATGTTTATTGGTCTATATATTGTCATTTACTGACCTATTTCTGATTTAAATAATACAATTGTTAGCTAGATACATTGTATTTTAAGAATTAAATATTATGTAGGGTTACTGTAGAGTATGTATAGATTTGTCTCACTAAAGGAAACAGGAATATCAAACTTGGAATTTGGACTGATCAATCACATTTTCTGTACTTACACTAATTGCTCCTCTCATTTTAATTGTTGTTTTAGCTTAAAAATTTCATTTCACCAATCGCATATTCAATATTATCTAGTTTTAATTATCTCCAATTATATGCTTAGTATTAAAGAAGCTTACACAATATTTTAGATTAAAAAAATCTATCCATTTTTATTTTGAGCTTAATAAAACTAAAACAACAGTTAAAATGATACGTAAGAAATATATTTTTCAAAAGTTTGATGTAGTGTCAACTGATTTTTCAAGTAAAACACGAAAATATTTTTCAGGTGAAATACTTATCTAAATGTAGCTTTAGCCTTTAAATACTTTTTTCAATTTAATTTCCAATGTGAATTTTCTAAAATATCACTCAATTCATATCCAAACACACACTTATTCAAGCAAGAAAATTCAAAATTTTCACTAATAATAAAACAAGGAGCGTACCATGTTATTGTTGTGGTAATAATTATTATAGGATGAAGCTGCAGGAACAACATGAGGATTAGAATTATGCACGTATTGATAATAGTGTTGACCAACTTGACCCTGATAATCCTGACTTTGTTGGTGATGGTTCGATGATAATGAACCATCTGGGGTCGATGACTCGGACCATGAAGACGAGTCATCGACCTTGCATTCTAGGTTCACCCCAAACAACCTTACTTGTCTCCTTGTGTTGTTCCCATTTGTTGTTGTTTGATTGTGCTTTACTCCTCTTCCTATATAGAGTATTAATAATCACAAAAATCAAATCGATAAATTAAAAAAAAAAAAAAAACATAATTGTCCAAATATGATACTTGGTGCATGTTTAATTAATCGTAACAGCTAAAAAATGATTAAGTGAGATTAATAAATTGTATATGAAAGACATAAGTATAAATGTATTTATTGATTTGATGTCCAAGTTAAGTTTTTTCTTTTCTTTTCTTTTTTTGTTTGAAATTTGACGGTAGAAGAGGGAAGGAAAATGGGGAGTAAATGGCAAGATGAGGAAGCGAACTTTCATAAATAAAAAAGAAAAGTTCGGTAGCTAACCAACTGAGTTAAACTTCAAAAAAACATGGTTAGCGATAAAACTCTAGAATTCGATTTGAAATTGAATCTCAGAATTTCAGTAATTTGATAAACACACGCAAAAAAAAAAAAAAAAAGAAGTTACTTTCACTTTTTCTATTTCAAATTACTCGCAAAAATTCACAAACAACTTTCATTTACATTCATAATCAAATATAAATTCAGTATTCATATACATCATTTTGCATTTTAAGAACAAAAACTATTTTCTTTAAATACTCACGTTTTTCATGGGAAGAAAATAAAAGAAGATACGTGTAGTAATTGTCTGCATGTAGATAACAGTAAAAAAAAATCTTAAAAGTGAAAAAACAGAAAGATAAATAGGTTTCAATGCAAAATAATGTCATGTTTTAGTGCTCAGATAGTTATTCCACTTTTGATGTGAAATTTCAAAGTAACTAATATCGATATAAGTTATATTGCGATTTTATTTCAATTAGTAATGAGATAAATTTATCTTAAAAATAGTTTCAAATAAATTATCACTTATCTCATAGAAAAAAATAATACCTGCATGACGAAACTCATTTTGGTAGGGACCACCCACCGACGGCCTATAAACATACTCAGCAGCACCAGCACCACCACCACCATCATCACCGCCACCACCATTCTTCCTCCTCCACCCAATAAACTGTCGATCGAAGTCAACTCTATGTCTTTCAAACAAAACAACATCACCAGACTCCAATTTTTTATCCTTAACAAAACGACTCCATCCTTTAGTCAATACATAACTCTGACTACTATTCCAATAAGAATAACGAAACTTCCATAATTTCCCTAATTCATCTTCAAAACTCAATAAATATCCCTTTTCACCTGAATCGTTTATCGATTCGCTGAGTGGAAAGTACTTCTCCGCATTTTGTTTAGGTATAACTAATCGATTTAGCTTACCTACATCGCTCGGTGTCAATGGCTTCTCGAATAAATGCACTTTCTCACTTTCAACAATTTCTTCCATGATAATTATAAGTGTGTTGTTCTTAATGCACCTGAAGAATTTGGAGTTGTTGTTGTGAAGAGAAATGGGTTATGGAGATGTCTAATAAGAAAGAGATAGGAGAAAAAGGGAGAGAGCAATGGAGTTATATTAATGACGTAGGAAACGTGAAGAGGACCGGTAGGAAGGTTTGTATTTAAAAAGACCTTGATAAATGGTTTGAATTTAACTTTTTTAAAAAAATAATGATAATGCTCATATCAACTTTCGTGCACTATGAAAAATCTATCATCTCTCACCAGCAAGAGATATCTAAAAAATTAACGACAAAAATAATTAGACCTTCATACATCACAAAAATTCTCAACAATTTCATTCCTAATTTTATTACGTAATGTCTCCATACTTATAGAACATCTGTCTTGTATTTCTGAAGGTATACCAAAAGGCTGATCTGCTTCTTCGATCTCTGTGATGATGCTTTTGTTAGCACTATAGTTAAAGTCTTTTTTAATGTATTTTTACGGTGTATATATATACAACAACAACAACAACAATAAGAAAACCAGTGTATTCCCACAGCGTGGAGTCTGAGGAGGGTAAGATGTACGCAGTCCATACCGCTACCTCTGAAGAAGTAGAGAGGTTGTTTTCGATAGACCCTGGCTCAAGATATATATTCAATATACTATGAGATTTTTTTATATGTATTGTGGGATAAGGATAATAATTTCGACGTAAAATTTAGAAATAACTTTATTTTATATGATGTGAGGTATAAATCAACTTCTAAACTATTTTATTCCATCATTATACTAAAATTACGAGATTAGGGATAAAATAGTTCCATCAATATCTTTCCTTATCTCATCACTTAAACCTAATCGATCAGTACATAAGGGGAGACGAATGGAATGATTGGAATATGTCGTGAAATTATTTTATATATGAAATAAAAAATGGAGTGACTAAATAATATCCATTATCAAATAAGAAATATAATAATCTCATGACATATTCTAAAATTATTATCTTTATTTCACCGATAAAAACAATTGTTGTGTTATAAACAGATTATTGAAATTATAATACCGAAATTAAACAGTGATTTTTGTATATGCTTTTTGGGGTGATTCAATTTATATGATAAAAGTGGCATATATAAAGTATAATATAAAATTATGTGTTTGATTTTATAATAGAAAATTTTGGATACATTTTTATTTACGGTTTTAACATTGATCTACTTAAGGGATCTTAGAAGAAGAGCAATCTTCGGACATGTTGGTTATTTGATTGTATTATTTCGTGAATATTATCCCCCGTTAAAAAGTGGAATAAAAATAGTACAGAAAATTATACTAATATACTAACTAATTTTGAAATTACTTTTATCAAATATAAAACTTCAATGAAATTAAATAATCTCACTTTTTTTTCCAGAATTAGTATTCTTTATATATCAAATGGACCAAAGGATGTCCCCTTATGTTTTTTGGATGTGAATTGTGAAACCCTCCTTCGTCCTTTTTTAAAAAAAAAATAAAAAAAAATCAAAGTTGCAAGAAATTAATTTCACAAAGGTGATAATGAGTCAGTGAGATATGCAAGTACAAACAGTACGTTAGTTTAAGTTATTTGTGTGATGTGAAAAATCACTCATTGTATTCAGTGCAATTTACAATTTACTGTTTAGCAAGTACTCTCGATCTATGTAATTCAAAATAAATGTACGTAATTTTCTTTAAATTAAGTACAACATTTTATGGTAGCATAACATTGGGTTCATGAACATGATATTTAAGAAATTAGAGATTCTTTAAATTAGCATCAGTAGTTAGTGGTAATCTATGTTGCTCGGATTGTTCAAAAACTATGACGAGTGTATATTGAATCCTTCAAATATAGTGTTACTTTTGGATGGTCCGATACAAATGCGGCATTATTGAAGAGTCCGAACAACATTGATAGTCATAGTGCTCCCTTTTTTCTTTATTAGCTCCAATATTTTCATAAAGAGTAACCATATTCAAAATGTTATTCACAAAAGAACTGAATGTAAAGAATACCGAAGGAAACCAAGAAAATCTAGAATTTCATGAACAAGAAACCTTGATTTGCTTTGATCTCATTGTTGAAATTTGCTTATAGTGAAATCTCTTTTGCAGTTCTTCATTTTAATTTATTTGTCTTACTTTCTTTTTAATTTATTTTTAAAAAAAAATCTCTAAACAAAAATGGATAACTTTTAAATCTGACTTTTCATATGACATGAAACTGCATATTTTAAAAGTTCTTTTTTAAAAAAAAAAAAGTTTGTGGCAATTCAAAATCAACAAAAGAAACGGGGTACAACCCACTGCAGTAAAGCTCCTTCTAGACGTAGGATTCAGTAAAAAATTTGATTACAAGAATCTATTATACACAATATTATTTTAGATTTCTATCAAAATTAAACAAACAAATTAAAATGGACAGCAGTAAAAATAGAAGAATCTAGTGGAGATTAGAGAATAGTGTATAATTCATTGGCAAATAAACAGGCAAGCAGGGACCATGTTAGTATGTTTACTAGCTTGTAGGCAAGCTGACACCTGTAGGCACCAAGTGCTACTAAACCAACGGCACTGCAAACTAATCAGAAGCAAAGCTGGGGGAGGGGGCCTCCACATATTCTGTCCTCCATCTGCATGTGTACCAACAAGGTACCGTTTAGGATATGGAACACTACTAACTTCATGTATATCGTCAAGGATAAACTTTGAGTCACTGATAAAGTTACTGGCATATGATCAGAAGATTATGGATTTAAATCGCTGAAATGACCCCTTACAGAAATACAAGATGAGACTGAGTACAAGAAGTGGAAATGAGTGAGACTGCGTAAAATAAATTCTTATAATTTGACCTTTCTTCGAACATTTTACATAGCGAGAGATTTAGTGTAGTCCACTGTCCTTTTTTGATCTTTATGTATACCACACGTTTTCCGTATCAAACAACCAACCCGTGAGAGTTTGAGTGAGAGTCTAGTGAAAAACAGGAAATAATTGGGAATGGGTTATTTAAATTTAATAGGACTATTTCGATGAATCGAGAATCGAACCAATAGATCAATATAAACAAAGAAAAAAACAGTTAAAATTGATAATTTAATATCAATAAATCAATAATATTTATTTATTCAATTTATCAATAATGGCAAAATGGGGAAAAAATATTCAGGTGAATAAAACTTACTTGGGTAGGTAGATTCCAAAATCCAAAATGCCTCTTTTCTTGGTTATATAATACTAAGAGCTAGCTAGCTATTAGCAAGCAAAATTAGGAGAACTTCAAGAAAGATGATGCTGTCATATATGTGTTTGTCATAAATAATCATAAGACGATTCAAAATTATATTACACGCGTTGATCGTAAAGTAAAAAATTGTATACTACGTACACACTAGATCTACTTGTACTTGTAAAAAAAATAATTCTTCTATTTCAATTTCCTTGTAGAAACGAAGTAGTACTTGCACTTCAACAATTTCAATTAGGACTTTGATTTTAAAAAATTGCATAAAAGAAGCATGTATAGCAGGCATAAGAAAGAGAAATTAAAGAGGTAGGTCGAAGAATTGCTAGAGAGAAGTGATTAGATAGAATATTACACACTTAAAACTTATCGAAGACATAACCTTAAACAAGTGATTTTAGTAGGTATTCGAACATCGTCTAGTTTTTCTTAGAGTACTATATTATTACCCATTGTTTTATATATTTGCTTCAGTCATGTCATATTTGTCATTTTGCTATAAGAGTGTCAAACGGGTCAGTTTTAACCGGCCCACTAAAGGAAGCCGGACCAGTTTGACCCGGCTCGGTAAGCCCAAGGGCTTTAAGGGCCCGGATTTCGGTCCGATTGGATTTTGAATTTGGGCCCGGTTAACTCGGATTGGACTCACTCCAGTTAGGGCCCGTCGGTTAACTGGCTCGGCCCGACTTGAATAAACCCGGATAAGACCATTTATTTTTTTTTATTTTTTTTTTAAGATTTTGGAAAATTGGGCCAAACTAGCCGTTGGCCCAACGGCTATAACGACTAGTTTGGGCCCAAATATTAAAAAAAAAAGTTTTTTTTTATTTAAAATTATTTTTTAATCCCCAAAAAAATTTTATAAATACCCTACACTCTCAAATCATTTTTCACACAATTTTTCATCCTCTCAAATCTCAAATCTCATTCACTCTCAAATCTCATTTCTCAATTCTCAAATATTCTATATATTTAATTTCTAAAGTGCTCACTTTAATTTTTTTAATTTTGCGATTACTAAGTACGAGTGAAAGTTTATAAAGTCACAACCTTCGGATACTTTCAAAATTTGGTATTGTCGTTCCATCTCTTACTTTTAATTTATAATTAGTGTATTAATTGTTGAATATTTATTTTTATTATTTTTTGTGTATTTTGAATATTTTTTAGTTTGATTTATACTATGGATAAATTAAGAAACCTCGGTAAAAGTGTCAAAAAATTTTATCCCGAAAGTGGTAGTGGTAGCAAAAAGCAAATTACTAGCGGTAGAGGTACTTCAAGTACTAGATATACCCGTGTGCCTTCGCCTCCGATACCACTTAGTCAACCTTTTGAGGAAGAAATAGGTGTAGGCGCTCACGATATGGATTATTTAGAAGTTCAGGAAAATTATGGTATAGAAGAAGAAAATGAAGTAGATGAGGTTGATTTAGATGAAGACGATGAAAATATTGGTGAGACACGCGAAGTAGAAAATGCTAACGTTAGATCCGAATCGGTTAATTTCCCTCTCCTTCCTCCCCGTGCCCCAAGAGCTCGTAAACAAACTAGTGTTGCATGAAAATTTTTTGAACGTATATCAGATATTGAGGTGCAATGCAATATTTGTCAAAAAATATATAAGCATAAAAGAGGAGGCAAGCAAGGGGGTACGAGTACGTTAATGAGACATTTAACTGAAAAACACGAAAGGGAGTTAAAAATTGCACAAAGTGGTGAGGCTGTTGGTAGGCCCACACAAACTAGAATGGACCCAACAACCGGTCACGTAACGAAGAAGTATAATAAATTGAGGGACCGGAAAGAAATAGCAAAAATGATAGCTGTAGGTTGTTTGTCTTTTAGTTTTCCTTCTTCTGATATTTTTATTCATTATATGCAAGTAATTTATAATCCTATGTTTAATGGTATTACTAGAAGTACTTGTCGGTCAGATTATTTTTAAACTTCATTCACAATATTGTTTTTATTTATCTACATTGTTAAAAAATATTCAATGTAGAATATCCCTAACTTCTGATCTTGGTCGTGCTGTAAATAAAAATGATTGTTTAACCGTTACTTGTCACTGGATGGATAGTAATTTTATGATGCAAAAATGTATTCTTGCTTTTTTATATGATGAAGATCGTAAACATACTGGACAATTTATTGCTGACTCGATACATAAAGTTGCAGCATTTTATGGTATCAAAAATAAAATCTTATGTATCGCTTTTGATAACGCTTCTAACAACAAGACTGCTATAACAAAGTTGAAATCTAAGCTATCACCGCCGTTACCTAAAATTTTTCATATTAAGTATGCATGTCATATATATAATTTAATTGTAAAAGATGGTCTTGAGTTTTTGGAGATTTATATTGAAAAAATCCGTCTTGCTGCTGGTTTTATACAAGGAAATAATCGTAGATCGAGAATTAAAGAATTTAAAGTTAAATGTCAAGAAAATGAACTTGCACCGATATTGATGCCCGAGGAAATTGATATTAGATGGAATTCTACGTATGATTTTTTAAAAACTTGTTATAAAAATAGAGTTCCTATTACATTAGCTTTTAACCAACATTGTGGTTCATTTGCTGATTCTGCCGATTGCATGCTATTTGATTCTGATTGGGTTGTAATTAATGATCTTGTTAAGTTTTTTGGAAAAACTTTATGTAGCTACGGTTGAATTTTTCGGTGCTTATTATCCTACTATTTGTAATATTTTGGGATATATAACCGATATTTCTGGTTTGCTCAAAGAATATAAAAATAAAGAAAGTTATGAAAATGATGTTGGTGCCATGTTTACTAAAAATTTTTTAAAAAAATTCCCGATTCCTCCTATTTTCTTGGTTGGTGCTATGCTAAATCCGTGCATTAAATACCATACTATGTTCCACTTTAGTACTCTTATTTATCGTAACTTAGAAAAAAATACTAACAATGATTCTGAACAAGTACAACCTGATTTGTGTACGGCTACGTCTGATGCGAATGCTTACATAGATAAATTATATAACCACTATGCTGATTTAGTTGATTTAGCTGTACCGACACGTATCAGTCCAACTGTTGCTCCTCATCCTCCTGAGGTGCCATAATTTTCTAAAAGGCTGGCACATTGTGGTTTTCCTGATTTCTTTTATGATTTACCCTGTTGGAACAATGTTGACGAAGGAGCTTACACATCAACTTATCGGGAAGAGCTTAAGTATTATCTTCGGTCTCCGTCAGAGGATCGCAGACGGCGGATCAACACGTTGAATTGGTGGAGGAATAATGAATCACAATATCCTGTGCTTTCAAGATTATCTAGAGATATCTTGAACGTTCCAATGTCAACCGTTGCATCAGAGAGCGCCTTTAGTCAGGAACGACAGCAACTTGGAGACAACCGTCACTCATTGGGAAGCAATGCAATGAATGTTCTAGTTTGCCTCAGAGATTGGATTAGAGCAGAAAGAAGAAATCAAGGAATGGAACCGGAGCCGAATGACGAGCAGAAACTTGAAGAAATTATGACTTCGCGGGAGAACTCAGCAGAATCAAGTCAAATGCATGGGTTTGCCCCCATTTACTTTGACTATCCTATGCAAGTTCCCGTTAATATTAACATGGATGAGTTGGAAAAAATGATGCATAGTTTGTAGATTTTTTATTCATGTAAATTATAATTTTTGGATCATTTTGCAATCAATAAAATTCAACATTCATCAATTAACTATCAAGTATTATTAATTTATTATATTAAGTAGTATATGTTTTGTATATTATTGTATATATCTTCTATACACATGTATATTTAACGTATATATTTAATGTATCCAAGTGTATATGTTTTACAAATTAGCATATAACTATAACTATATATATATATATATACATATTGTAGTGTATATAAATGTATACTGTAGAATAGTATATATTTTATTTAAAGTAGTACATATATATTGAATGGTGTGTATATATCTTCTATACACGATATATTTAACGTATATATGTGTATATGTTTTATAAATTAGTATAATATAACTATCTATATATTGTAATACATCTACATTGTAGTATATAGTTTATTTAATTTTAAAGTAGTACATATATATCGAATGATGTGTATATATCTTCTATAGACGTATATATTTAACGTATACATGTGTATATGTTTTATAAATTAGTATGTAAGTATATATATATATACATACTTTATATAAAGTAGTACATATATATTGAATGGTGCGTATATATGTGTATATATTATATCTTCTACAGACTTATATCTTTAACGTATACAAGTGTATATATTTTATAAATTAGTATATAAGTGTGTATATATATATATATATATTGTAGTATATACTTTATTTAAAATAGTACATATATATTGAATGGTGCGTATATATGTGTATATATCTTCTATAGACGTATATCTTTAACGTATACAAGTGTATATGTTCTATAAATTAGTATGTAATTATATATATATACATATTGTTGTATATATATATGTATATTGTAGTATATATTTTATTTAAAGCAGTACATCTATATTGAATGGTGCGTATATATGTGTATATATCTTCTGTAAACGTATATATTTAACGTATAAATATGTATATGTTTTATAAATTAGTATATAACTATATATATATATATATTAATATATATATATATTGTACTATTGTAGATTTGTAGTATATGTTTTATTTAAAGTAGTACGTATAGTCATATATAATTATATATTTAATGATACGTATATATGTGTAATTGTTTATATATATTTTAAAAAATATATATATTGTATAATTTTAGTGTATATAGTGTATATAATTGTAGTGTATGCAGTGTATATTGGATTTTTCATTTTTTTTAAACGGGTTTGACCGGTTTAACCGGGTTGGATTAAGTGGACCGGTTCAGGGTTATTTTCAACATTTTTACTGTTAAACTCGGAACTGGACCTGTCCACCTAACCCAATCCGGACCGAAACCGACCCACAACTCGATTAAACTAAACGGGCCGATTCCGATTTGGCCCGATCCGGCCCACTTGACACATTTATTTTGATATTGTTCTTCTCATTTATTTTTGGCATGATCATTTCTTTATTGTTATTTTCTTTTCATACTTGAGCTTAATAGATTTTATTAGTGTCGATAATTTATCACAAACAATCTCTTTATCTTCACAATATAGATAAAAATAGATATAATTACACTAAGTTTATTATTATAGTAAACATGTAAAAATTGTAAATGGATAAGAAATTATCTTCCTCCAAAATGTTATCAATAGGATGAAAAATTCAAATTGTAGCGTGTAAAAAAATGTCACGACTCACGTGTATGAAAGCAACATCGACATTTGGCAGTTACTATATATAGTTTTATAATTAATATGATGATGATAGTATGAGAAAACTAACAAAAGGAGACAATATTAAATAGAAAAATCCCCAGATCTACTTCACTTTCCCAATAAGCAACAAGGAAATATAAATAAAGAGATAAGATTTGTCCAATTGGAACAAAGAAGTAGACTTCATTTTCTTCTTTGCTTTGGTGTTTCAATTCCCTCCTCTTCTTTCCTTTTTGTCATATTAAAGAAAGTCTAGGTCTTTATTCTGGTGATTCTGGATTCATACATATCTTTTTAGGCGATTCTTCTGCTAATAATTTTTTTATTGAGTTTGTTATTATTTTTTTTTATTTTTTTTTTCTTTTTTCTTAATGAAAATCCCTTCTTATTCTGAGAAGAACTTCCTTCATCTATTGTCTGAGTATCTGTATTTTCAAAATTAGCTGGGAGTATTCTCCCTATATTTTTTGGCAAAGTATCAGCCATTAACGGATTTGATGAGTCTTTACCAACTACCGTTTGAGCTGGACTAGCTGTATCATTACTCGATACAGTGGATCTTACTGCATTCATTGGGAAATGCACACCCATTACCGAATTTCTCTCTCTATATATATATTTGGAATATTTTGTTTAAGAGGAATTTGAGTTTATGAAATTTCAACATGGAGAATCTTATAAAGTTGGCACATGCGCTCTCGTCTTAAATTATTTATCGTATTTTTCTTTTATATGCCTCTTAAATGAGAGGAAATTTTAACTATTTTACTGATATTTATGTCTTAAGATATATAATATCTCTTATTAAGGTGTTTGCAGTCATAAAAATAATTATTAGCAAAGATAAAATGAGTTATTAATTTTGTCTTGAACATTTAAAATGACAAATAATTGAAAGCGATCATTTTTAAAAATTATGAGAGATAATTTGAGATGAAAGAAATAACTTATTTGGTAATAATGTATCAGAATTTAAATAGTCAAATTTGGAGTGATTATTATTTGGTGCCATCAAACATTATCAACATGTATAGTTTGTTGTCCACGAAATATGTGTTGCACATGTTTGTTTGGACTCTTTAAGAAAAAGTTATTATACTCCTATTGAATTATTCAAAAATTTACAACATAAACCAATATATGCACGATGTTTTGTTAAGCAAATAACAAAAGTTTATACAGCAATGCACAATCTTGCAATTATATTTTGTGTATGTGTGTTTGAGACAAATATATCTCACCTCAATTTCCAGGTAGATTCAGAAACTCAACCTTTTCTGCACTTCAAAAGGTTAGCCAAGTTGTTTTTTAAAGTACATGTTGGGAACAGACAAATATATATCTATATCTATATATAATTGAAGTTGTTGGGGGAATATGTTGATATCATTATATACATTCATTCACGTATGGATGCGCAGTTATATATATTCAAAAGGTGGTCAGGTGAATATCCTTTAATAAATAAGTTATATTTTATATATAAAAAAATTACCTTTTAGAATATATATATATACACACACCGGTTAGAGCGGACAAAACTAACCATAAAATCGTAACATCTAAACTCATTTAAGTTTGGATTAATTATTGACTTGCTTATTATTAATTCATTTCATTTCAACTCAATTTAATTTGCATCGAAATTTAGCTATAAATTGATTCACGAGAAATTTTGTCAAAGTAAAAAGAATTGTTTTTTTATTTGGTACTCCATATTATATGTAGTCATAATACACAAAAACAATAATTTATAGAATAGCATAAAATTATTGAAAAGATAAATAATATAATTACAAAATCTTAATAATTATTAGATGGACAATTTTAACTCAATTCATTACAATAAAGTAACTTTTTGATGGATCAATAATCCGCTCATCTATAAATTCAATTTTATTTTAATTTGATCCGTTTAAATTCACCTCAATCTGTTGATTTGACAGGGAAATTGTAATCGTGTTGATCATTAACATGTCTGCATATTTCACATGCTCCATGTACTTCCTTTCAACCACTTCCATTTGATTCAAAACAAAAAAGTCAGAAACCACCTTCTTTCATCTATGGCTCCAATTCACGAGCAACCTATAGAATTTTGAGCTTATTATAAATTAGTAATTCTATACACATATTTAATGGATCATGTTAAGTAATACTATATTTGGTGTATTGTTATATAGTGGGTTCTGGGGAGGATAATATGTACGTAATTCATAAGAGTACTTTCGAAGAAGTAGAGATGTTGTTTTCGATAGACCTCCAGTTCAGAACAAAAGATAGTAAATAAAGTCGAAATAAAACATGAAACAAGATGAAATAATAGAAAAAAAAAAATACCCATAAAGTAGTACTCTACACTATCAAACCGGAAGCACACCCCTCACCCCAACCCTCCTATGACTAATAGCAAGGCTACACTAAAACACTCCTATCTACTTGCCCCACCCCGCCCCGCCCACCCGCAATAGCCCTATGATCTAATTCGCGTCTTCCACAACTTCCTATCTAGGATTATGTCCTCAGTAAACTGTAACTAATTCATATCACATCTAATGACCTCCCGCAGTATTTCTTCGGCCTATCTCTACCCCACCTAAAACCATCCAAAGCTAATCTCTCACACCAAAGAACTAGTGCATCAATGCCCCTCTTTATCACATGTCCAAATCATCTCAATCTCACCTCTCGCATATTTATATTTTGAGTAGTAGTATGCTATCCTTTGGGTTAATTCGTTTAATATAAAATAAATATTTATATTAACAATGTATATTAACTTAAATTCTTTAAGAACGATCAAACTACTGAATATAGCGTGACGTACACTTTTACATGTCCCATTTTGATAAGCCGCCTCCATTACTTTACCGAATTTCATTTCATCTGAACACATAATTCAACAACTATATATGCTTGTACCAAATATGGTACACGATCGAATGTGGGAGTTATATAGTAAAAAACGAATGTCGAATACACACATATATATTAGTTAGTGGTGCTATTTATCGTAATAGAATTTAAATTCTAAATGAAACTTTTGAGTGTCCAAATAGTTAAGATATCCATGTATTTGTTTGATGTTGTTGTTTGGTTGTGGAACAGATCTAATTTTTAAAATATTTAATGATAGGTAAAGAATCTGCAATGTACATGACAAAATATTACTCATGAGATATTTTAGGTAAGTTACAAAAATGATCTGGTCCTTCTAATTATTATACCATACTCACTAAAACTATTTTTTTTAGTGATGAAAAATTACTCAACTTTATCACCAAAATACTAAACTATTTTCATAATTAAAACATCACTCTATTTTTTCTATTTTTTTTTTTAAAGTATAATTTATTACCTTTGGTGTAACATGAAATTAACCCAAAGGAAATACAAATGAACTACTTCATATCTGGACTCCTATTTCCAAGTCAAAATCCATCAACAAATCTGTGACAATTAACAATTCCCACAAAAAATATTAACTACGACTTATTTTTCTGACATTATTGTTTCTAATAATATACGTAAGAAGAAAAATTTTAAAAAAAATTGTACCGACAGTATTTAGTAATAAAAAAAGGAATATATAAGGGGTGGGGGAAAATACAAACGTAGCCTGGTAAGTGAAGCAAATAATGACCAAGTGTCCCTCAGCTGATTATTGCAAATAGTAGAGAATATTGTAATTAAAAATAGTTTTATTATTAATTATTCCATGAATCAAAATTAATTAATAATTATTATTATTATTTGTTTCAGATATGTACAATTGCAATGCAATTAAAAATAAAATCTGCCCCAACATTATGTATCGACCGAGAACAATGAATCATAATCCAAATTTTGATCCGCATCTTGCATTAAATTAATGATAAAACTAAGAATTAAAATAAAGATATACAACAACAACGTGTCAGTGTAATTCCACAAATAGAATCAGAGAAAAATATTGTGTATGGAGTTTTACTCGTACGTGTCTTGTAAATTAAAGGTAAAGATGTTATTTTTTATAGATCTTCGACTCAAATAAAATATAACAAAATCAAGTATCGAAAACAAAGCACAACATGAAGAATTCATGCTAAAAACAATTAGTGACTTTTTAAGTACTATGTTTATATATCAATAACATGTGTCTTATCGAATTAGAAGATCAGGTCAAAGAATTATTATCATTATTATTGGAAGCCATACTTAATTTTGTGTAGTATTGTACAAATAATTTTCTAACTACTATGCTTAATTATATGCTAATAACATGTGCCTCGTCCAATTAGAAAACAGGTCGAAAAATCACTTCCATAATTGAAAGCCATATTTAATTTAGTGCTCCTAATGTGTGCAGTATACAATTTAGCATTTACGTACTGCGCAGCACAATTAATTTTTCTAACTACTGTGCTTATATGCTAATCACATGTGCCAGACAGGTCAAAGAATTATTATCATTATTAGAAGATCATATTTAATTTTGTTTAGTTCATAATGCGTGCTACAATTAATTTTCTAAGTATTATGACTACACATTATTATAACATGTGTACTCCTCAACTAAGAAGACATTTAAATTATTTCCTTATTACTAAATTAATTAATGTTCTGGCTACTTTGGGTATTAATTCTTACACTTTTCATCTCAAATAGAATAGTATTCCACACTCTTGTTTTAGATAGTTGAACGATAATTACAGTAACATAACATAACAACAATAATTATTGTTATGTTATCGCAAGGGATTGTAGTAGAACTGATAAAATTCCTTCACTCTTAATTAGAGGTCTCGATTTCACATTTTGATTATAAAAAATGTCATGTCATGTGTGCTTTAATGGGTCAAACTCGACGTGAATTCGAGTTAGTCAATGTCTCAATATAAGTATCGGATATTGAATGATATTCCAATAAAACACACTTATACCATCCACTTTTTGTTAGTTTCGGAACAGAGTATTGAATACTTTATTTTATTTTCTTCCTAAATTTGGTACTTTTTCATTTATATAATTTGTTTCATATAATTGATACAATCATGAGCTGTTATTTTGGACCCCGTTGAAATTTTGGGGAGACGTGGCAGTTAGGAGGACTATATCTAAAATAATAAAATAATAGTTCTCCCAAATAGCTAATTTTGTTAAATATATTTTGATCATATTAAAAGTTCATAAATACAAATACTTCTCGAACAATTTATACAAACTCTTTTTAAAAAGCTTGAATTTCTAATACTCAAATATAATTTATAAGACTAGTTGGTAAAGTAGTAGGACCACTATTTTCTTCTCATCATTTTCCCCCCATTTGGAGAAAATTGATTGATTTTGCCATCCTAACTATTTTCAAAATCAAGAGATGGATTATCTCATTAGTGGATGTATATCCACTCTTTCATATATTATCTCATTTCACATTTACAAGAGATGGATTTTTTATTAGGAACTTATCAATTCGAATCTAAAATTTGATATTTTTAATAAAAAAATAATAATATTGCATTCATCCTATCATATTATTTGAGGATAAGTTATGTAGAACAGTACTGAAATAATAATATTTTCTTTTTACGAATAAAATGTATAAATAGTCACTTGTTAATTCGACGATTAAAAAATAATTATCATCCTAAAATTTCAAATCTACATTTAAAATTCAAAAATATTATCATAAAACTTCACGATTATGACTTTTTTTTTTACAAATATGGGCAAAGAATGGCCGGTTGCCGCTATTTTTACCTCCTTTCTACGTGTTGGGCCTAGCTCGAAATGGTTCCTTTTTTCCCATGCAAATTGGACCTCAAGCACTGGGGCCCGCTGTACAGGGGGCCCACAAGATCAATGAGCAAAGCCAGCCCTCTTTATAGGCCCACATTATAGGACCATTATCTATTTGGGTTTTTGTGTGTCCATATAAATTACGTGTCGAGCATCCTCTTTCTTCACTCACCGACTGCCTTTCATGTGTTGAATTGAAATTCATTGGTCTAACATACATTTGGTATCTGATATCCATATTGCAATCAAACTAATCTAGGTTTACATTGGGAAGCCTCACTATGAGTCGTAAAGAGCTCTCTATTAAAGGCGACGACTCAAACTTGAGATCTCCGATACAGAATGGAGGAGTACTACCACCCCCACCATAATCTTTGGTTGTGTAACACTTGTTAATTGTTACATTATTTAGAAACGCACACACCCTCCTCCTTAGTAGTAATATAGTGGCCTCATGTAATGAAAGAGGAAAAATATTTATTAAGCACGAGGGTCTTCAAAGATGTCCAATTCCACGTCAAAATTTGGACTTCATTCAAACATTTTGGAGAATTGGACAAATCAGTCACCAACCATAGTGGAAAAATCAGCTCCAGAAAATTCTAAAACCAAAAAGTAAAAGAACATCACAACATGTCACATTCTTTCTGTGCCTAACTTTGAATTGGAAAGAGAGTTCAACTAGAGATGGCTATGTTCTACAAAATGTTTCATGCATCACTTCAATCTACATAGTGCTCCTTCCATTTTGACTTGTTTCAAAATATTAAACATCATTCAATTTTTACCATGTTTCTCACTACTTTCAAACAATAATAAGTGAAGTGTTGGGTTCAAAATCGAGATGCGGAGCTTAAAGTTTGCAAATCATAGAGATAATAAATCAGATGACAAATAAAATAATACAAAAACCATAAAATTATTATATGATTTGACCAATTGACCTACATATAAAACCTAATTTCAAAAAACATAAAAACTAATTGAGAGAAAATCTCCCTCTAAACAAGAATCTTAAAACGACTACATTGTGGCTGCTATTGTGTTATGGTACGAGAAAGGGGGTCTTCTATTTATAGATGCCTTTCTTTCCTCAAAGAAAGAGGTTAGCCAAATATGAAAAAGTTTTATATTTTCATTTAAGGAAAAAAAAAAAATATATGGTACTACTTTTATTTTTCTTCAATAGAAAATTAAAACTCAATTTTGGTAAGAAAATCAAGGCAAAAACCCTAACACGGAGGACTGAAGGATAAATTACACACAAATCTTATCTCTATTTTTATGAAATTGAGAGGTACCCTCGACTCATTTTTCACTAATTTCAAACATTAATGTAAACCTTTTTTTTTTTTTTTTTTACTATTATTGTTATATAATACTTTTCTCTTAGTATTATTATTAATATAAAATATATAATCTAAATTACTTGCTTAAACTCGATATTCAATTAACTATAAACTGAAAAGGGAGGGGTTAATCACCAGTGATTGTAGATTGTAGTGAAGTGGTCAGCCGTCCTTCATTATTAATAAGAGATTGCCTATATCAGATTTGAGCTCTAAAAAAAATTGGGCCGATTGGAGGGAAGGGCTCATGGATTTCAAGCTAGCAGGCCCAAGCTCCCCCTAACTTAAAACAAATTGGGCCCCAAATAACCCAAACTTCTTCGGGTCACCACTTCTCTGAGCAGAGAACTTCGTTCCCGGCGATGAAATTGAGCTGTATATTCTCACAAAGTCGGGTCTGAAAAGGATAGAGTGTATGCAATTTTTTTAATTTCAAATGTAGAGGAATATTGTATCCACGCACATTATAATGTGAAACACGCTATATTCGAGCGCGTAATAAATGCATCTCCGCTTATACAATATCTCTCCCTAATTATATCCATGTAGAGAATAATGAGTGTATGCACACGTATCTGCTATAAAATCCAATACTCTTGCTATATGCCACAATATTTTTACATAAAAGTTACATAAATCCCAATCCTTCTCGAGCTAATTACTTCCTATCCCAATTTTTTCCAGAATATTAAAAGTTCTTGATTTTAATCCACACGGATACATCACATTCTTCTGGATGTATCTCAGCTTTTAAGTAAATCAAGGATTTAGGCAATTATTTAAAAAGTTTGAGATTTTAAACAGTTATGATAAATTAAGTAGTGGTATGCATAAATCAAGTTTGGAGCTTGATTACAAAAAAATCCGACATTTTGCATAATTACTGAAAATTTTGATTTTGCGTTTGTCGAGATACATAATTAACTCCCGATATTTTTTCGATTTTGGATCTGTCAAGATACATAATACATCCAACGAAGATACATAATTAGCTCCCGATAATTTTTTTCAATTTTGGGTCTATCGAGATATATAATTAATTTCCAGATACATTCAATGAAGATACATAATTAGTTGAGATTTTTGTTTTTACTTTGTAAGAGTGAGAATTTGTGTAAATATGATAAGTTAAGGTGTATATTTTATTTTTCCTTAAACTACCACCATTTTGGGTAATTAGATGGGCTTAGAACTTGGGCCCATTGGACGAAGGGGCTCGTAGATATCAAGCTCACAGGCCCAAGTTCCTTCTAACTTAAAATGAATTGGGCTGCAAATGACCCAATTTCCAATGTTCAGTTTCTTCGGGTCACCACTTCTCTGAGCTCCAATTCCATCTTCCGCCGATGAATTAGAGCTTTGTATATTACCACAAAATCGGGTATTGGAAGAGTAGAGTATACGCAATCTACGTAAGTTCCTTCTAATTTCGATATAATTATTTTTACAAGTATAGATGACTTTTTTTTTTTTTTGCTAATCAATTTGATAAATGCTCCAAATTTGATGTGTATTGATACCGTAGTTAGTATTTTTGTAATCGAATTTCTCAATTTTTCTGTAGTAGTAAGACCATAAAAGATGAAATATTTAGCATTATATTTTGGTTTTCCTTCAATTTGGAAGAAAGGCATAATTTTTAAGGGGCTGTTTTGTAGCTGGTTATGATTATACTGGTATTAGTAATGCAGGTATTAGCTATGCGGATAGTAGTTATGCTTGTTTTTACTAGCATACATGATTTTATTTTTTTTGCTTTTCAATTTGATAAATGCTCCAAATCTGTTGTGTGCTGATACCATAGGATGCTTTTTTTGAATTTTCTTCTGTAGTAGGAAAAGGAAAACAATAATAACACCATTAAAGATGAAATATGTATCACTATATTTTGGTTTTCCTTCAATTTGGAAGACATAAGTTTTAAGGGGTTGTTTGGTAGCTGGTTTGAATTATGCAGGTATTATAACAAATCGGCAAGCTCACTGTAAAGGCCAGTGTGCTCCCTTTTTTATTTTGAGGGTATATCTTGCTTACCCCACCATGATGATGGATTTAGTAAACCTAGTCAAGTTTTCATGATTGGTTTGTTGTCTTAGTGCTTGAGCTATATTTCATGAGAGCCCGTAAGATTTACAAAGAAGTGCGCTTTTATGAAGAAAATGTAAGATATCTTTGCAAATTCGCCATTAAGTTAATTATATGTTGACACTTGCTTAGTTGATTATTTTTTTTTAACATTTCCTAACTTCTGATTTGGCTTCTTTTTAATGTCAATATACATGGTTTTGTTAAAGAATAACGAAATTGGAACAGGTAAATAGCTATTAGAATAAGGGAAAAAGTGTACAAGAACCATGAGCTTTCATACCCGTGGCAATGAGAACTTTTGAAATTCCTATTTAGGAGTTTTCGTGTTAAACATGACATGCCTCCATGAGACGGGTATACCGTGGTTAAGTGTACTTACTAAAAATCCTTCAAAGTACACTACAAACTTCCAAATTGATTGCAGGAGGTTTGGATTTACACTTGTACGGTTGCACCTGATATTTATACTTGGGTCTGTCTAACATATTTAACTTTCATTGAAAGAGTCAGTTGAAAATTTTCTGTGTACTGTGTAAATGAATTAGAGTCAACACAATATAACTGAAACAGAAGAAATAGATAACTGTGAGGTGATGATGGAACTAGAGAAGAAGAAGAGAAGGGAAGGCCTAAATGGAAGGTAGAAGAGTGGGAAAATAAGTGAACCCCTGTTCCAGACTGACTTGGAGGGAGGAAACTTCGGCAAGGGTTTTGGATTTGAGAGCACAATTGACATCAATATGGAGGGGAGTGCTTGGGCTGGGATTGAAGTGGGGTATTAAAACCAAATGTTGGGGGTGATACAACTCTTCCGGGGTTGGGGGTTTGACTGGTATATATTTTCTTCTTAATGAAATCGACTTGGATATGCCCTTTTGTGGGTTTTTGAAGTAAGAAAGGGAGGAGGAAGTAGAATAAGAATACAAAAGAAGAATGCTAAATTGGGCCTGGTATAATGGGCTTATAAACCAAGCTATGTAGTGCAGCAGGCGAATATTCAGTGAGATGAAACAGGTGAATCAACCCGGTCCATTGAATAGATACAACAATATTCCAAAAGCATCATAAGTGAATGCATGAATTGAATTGGCCATCCTTTGTGGGATGCTAATTGAGAGGAGTGACAGCCGCATTTGTTTACTGGAAAAGGCCAATGCCTCCTAACTTCTTTTGCTTATCAACTCCAAAGAATTAAGTACAAAGGAAAAAGGATGCCAAGGGTGTCCCGTGACATGCCTTTCAAATGAGGAAGAAGATGACAATGAACAAAGAAAGAAAGAAGGGCTTGTATTACATTCCTTTGTTGTCTTTGAATGAAACCTCTAGTACATAAAACTTGGAAGAGAACTTCTTGTTCATTAAGTTCAAAGGGTAAGTTGCAACAAATTACAAGCTGTTTACCAAGAATTAGGGCTCAAGACACATTAAGTGCAATGCTTAAACAATATAACCAAGTGGTAGTTGATTATCTGTTCAGCATAAAGTGCTTCTTTCTTTTCTACAGAAAAATCCTGTGAAAACAAGTACTTGAAGTTGTGTGGGGTAAACCTCGATCATATATGCTGGAAATTTTGTAGTTTTCAAAGCTGTGAAGTTTTCCTCATCTTGTGTGTGATCGTCGTAACAAGGATTTTTGAATAAGTGAAGCATTTGTAATTTCCCTTTTACATAATTTGGTTTTAAAAACATAGGAAAGGAAATCTGTTTTTGTGCTTGGTGCATCTCTGAGTATTCTCCTTCTGGGTGTTTCTCTTATCAGTTTGAACATTGTTCTTTTTCCTTTCTGTCTGAGGTTTAGACTCATATGAGGCAGTATGAAGTGGTTTGAGCTTCATGTCTTTGTTAAAATGCATCCTTCTGAAAAATAACAAAATGAAACATGTATTGTATTATTACTTATGCTAAAGTAGAAAAATTATATTCTGCACATTCTATGAAATCGGGAAGCAGTTTTTATTGCTGTCTTTGTTCGTTTTTGTGTACCTTTTTCATTCCTTCATTTTCTTCTGCTAGAGTTGAGTTCAGTTTTTATATAATTTTTAGTTTAGCTGATTATGTTTTAATCCGGGACTTCTGTAACAGCTCTAATATTCATGTTCTACTAATTCTTGCTACTGCTGATGGATCGACAAGCTCCTGATTATGCTGCTGCTATGGCATTTGCTCAACAGCAGCACCAAGCAGCTAACACTCAACAGCAACAACAGTTTGGTTTCCATCCCCAACATCAACAGTTTCCTCCTTCAATTCATGGTCCTCCATTTCTAGCCCCACATTCTTCTCTTCAACAGTTCCCTTATCCTCGCCCTATGCAACAACCACAACTCCATT
The DNA here is from genome assembly GCF_002878395.1 of Capsicum annuum. Classification (NCBI taxonomy): domain Eukaryota; kingdom Viridiplantae; phylum Streptophyta; class Magnoliopsida; order Solanales; family Solanaceae; genus Capsicum; species Capsicum annuum. The sequence goes on from NC_061120.1 coordinate 210,628,415, forward strand.
CTCATGCACCCCCTCCACATCTTCTTCACCTTCAGCATCAACAACAACCACCTCCTACTTTTCCACCACACATGCCTCCTCACCTTGCTCCATCACCTTTCTTCAATCCGTATGATACTCCCCCACCTCCTTCTCCTCCACCATCTGATCCTGAACTCCAAAAGCGTATTGATAAAACAATTGAATATGCTGTCAAGAATGGTCCTGATTTTGAAGCCATGATCCGTGAAAAGCAGCAAGACAATCCTGCTTACAGTTTCCTCTTTGGTGGCGAAGGTCATTATTACTATCGATATAAGCTTTGGATGTCTACTCGACCACCTGGTGGGGCCTTCAATCCTCCTTTCCCATCCTCTTCTTTGCCTATGATGCATCCACCAAATCCTATGATGAGTCCATCACCCTTAACGCCTCCATATAATGCCTCCAATGCTTCTGCTGCAATGTTGGGTCCATCCCATTTGCATCGACCCCCTTTTCCACCATTTTATGATCAGCATCACTCTCAGCCTTTTGGCCGAGCAGATTATGATAATTCATATGGATCTTTCAAAGGTCTATCTAGGCCTCTTCCATCAGATGTAGAGATGGAGCTGAGTAATGTTATAAATAATCTTACTGGTACAAAAGAGTCAATTAAAGGTGCCAAGAGTTGGTTTATGCAGAGATCTCCATTTGTACCTGCTTTGGCTGAGGCACTCAGAGACAGGGTGTTTTCCATAGATGATTCAGAGAGGCAATTGCATGTAGTCTATCTCGCCAATGACATATTATTTGATAGGTAACATTTGATGTCTTGGCGGTTAATGATTTACTGCAAACTCCTAGATATATTAATTCTAAGTTCTCTTTCACTTTTTGTTTATGTTTTCCTAAGTCTTTTAAAACTTCTTCAAGTGAAAAATATGTCTTATTGCTTCTTTGGTGCATGGTATTGACTTTCTCATAGTAGCTAAGATACACCAAGCTAGTCTTATAAATTGTACTAATAAAAAGAAGACACTCTGAAATTACTCTTGATTGTCAAAATGAATAGGGACCATCTTTTACCTCTTATTACAGATTCTTGTGGGCTAATTCTTGTGATTAATGTCTTTCTCTGCAACAAGCTAAAAATCTTTTTGCCATTTCTTTGAATAGTATTTTTAGCAAAAACCTAGCAGAAGTAGTACTATAGAGTGGAGATGGTGCACATTGGTGTTTAGGATGAAATGCTTGGTCTTTGCTTGTAGAAATTGGTACTGCTGGTTGGATATTGGTTCAAAGGTGGTAGCATGGGCAGTTGGAGTTCATTAGATGGTCGAAATCTTGCTAGGATTTGTAATTTGATGTCAACAAGAACTACTGAAGTGTGAGTGGACGACATTTCAGTTTGAAGGTGGAGGTAGCATTGGTAGTTGTGGGAGTACGTAAGAACCCTATGGGGAAGTAGCTTACATCATCACTTTTTCAATGATCAGAAGCCTATAGGTATCATTTATTCTGATATATTTGGTGTTGGTTTTGAAGCGCAATTCTCTTTTGCCGCTCTGGGCTGTTCTCTTTATGTATAAAAGATTGGGTGTTGTGTGAAGAAAACTGTATTTTGTTTTTTAGGTTTTCTACTAGATGGTATACTTGTGTACCTGCAACTTTTGGCCAAATACTATGTTAATAAAACATTGAGTATATCATAGAGGGCAAATCAGTTAGGTCACAATTTTTTTGTTACTGAGAAATAAATTTAAAGAATTTTACAAAGAAATCAGTATAAGAGAGATAAACAAATCACTAGGGAGTTCAGTGCTACAAAGCCAAACCACAAAGGTGGTCTCTGAAAACTGCTCCTTAAAATTACTTTATCAAATGAAGTTACCGGTTTCAAAAAAAAAAAAACTTTATCAAATGAACTATTGGGGTTCATACAGTTGATCTTTTCAATATCTTTTTGGGTAAACCCCCTTACTAAAGGAAATGACAATCAACTATATTCTCATTTTATTTTGTGAATTGTACAGCTTGCAGCGACGAATCAATCCTCTTGAGCTTGACAATGAAGCACTTGCTTTTAAGCCCGTTTTGGGTCCCATGCTTGCGAGGATATACCACAACCCACAAAACAAGGAAGAAAATCAATCTCGGCTTCAAAAAATTCTACAGTTTTGGGGTACGAAGGAAGTTTATGATCAGGATACTATTCGTGCACTTGAAAATGAGATGACGGGTGGGCAACCTGCAATTTTTTCTGTTCCTCCAAAAGAATTAATAACAGCAGATACTTCTGCTGCTGCAGGTAATTGTTTGCCTTTATAGCTGGAATCAGGAGTCCCAAGATGTGGAACATCAGATAGTCATAAAACAGCATTCTTTATAGTTAGTTGCAAATGTGAAAATGCACTCGTCTGTATTTCTTATGGTGGTGTTTATGGTTTCCTAGGATTAATGCACCAGGCAGCAAATCAGAGTACTCTACAGTGGAGGCCTGACCAGCAAAGTTTAGCACATTTAGCCGATCCAGGCAAACAAGTTCCTCCTATACCATCTGTGGCACCACAGCAGTTTCATCCTGGTGCTGTTCCGCCTACAGGATTTCCTGGGTTAATGCCTGTACCATCTTCTGTTCCACCAGCAAACCTACAGACGGCAGGTCATCTGACGCCAGCATCAACTGCAAATGTAGGTGAAAAACTACCTCCTTACCCCTTGTTCCCTCCTGGTCTTATTCCTGGTATGGTCCGGAAGATGCAGATCGGTAGTGGGGTGCCTTACTCTCCCATGAGCCCTTTGGATATCCCCACCGTCATACCACCCTCCACTGTGTCAGAATCTGAAATTCTCGAAAGGGTGTCTAAATTTTTTAGAGAGATTGGTGAAGTTAATCCATCAGAAGGACCTATTAAACAATCTGATTCAGCCAACAATTATGAGGACTATGAGAGAGACTCTCCTGTCCGGAAGGGAGGGGCTTGCATTCCTCCACCTCCGAACCTTCAAGTTGACCCGGAAACTGGAACTTATGCTGATGGAAGTGTACTGGAGAAACCTGGATCAAATAGCTCAGGGCGATTAGGACTTGGAGCCACAACTAATCCAAATGAACCAAATCAATATGACGATGTTTACACTTCTTACAGGAAAGATAGAAGCACCAATTATCATACATCAATGAGTGCAAGAACTGCTACGAGGTGATTTAGACAATAATGTTAAGACTAGTCCTTTTCCCGTCGAGCTGCAGTTGAATGGACTAAGATCATATTTGTCAATTTTGTGTTGTAAATTGAGATGGATATTGAACGACATCGCCATATGTAACAAAATGAGCTAGCTCTACCCAGTCTTTCTTTACTAAACAACAAGCAACGTTATTGTCTATTTGATCTGAAGTTTGATCTTTCAGTTGTTCTTTTCCTCCATTTTTTTTTCTGTGGGCGACGATGGTATTAATATTCTTGAGAGAAATGTCTTACAGGGATAGTATATATTGCTCTACCCTCCCCCGGCCTCACTTTGCAGGACCACAAAGGGTATGTTATGGTTGTAGTATATTGTCATTCCTGTGTAATTAATTATATGTTCCATGTTCAGTTGTTCATGTTAAGAAGTAATGACTGAGAAAAAATTTTGGCAGTCAAAACGTGACTAATATGTAACCTGGTCTATAAAATGTTTTATCATAATCTGAAAGGTCACTTGCGCAAAATACGTATATTATTAAACGAATGTGTAAATTTCATTTCAATTAAATTAAAGAATTAAAATCAAATAAAGAGTGTATGTCTCAAATTTAATACCGTTGGCTAATAAGCTCAAATATGATGCATAGGTTATGAAGGTACCTTTCATAGAAGAGAAAATGTACACACTTTCGAAAAGCATCAAAGTAGTAGCTGGGAACTTTTTATACAGTGAACAGTGTGCTAAAATCAGCACAACTTTCTACAGGGATTTCGACGACTAGTTCAAACACGCCTTAACAAAAAGGAAGTCATTTGTAACGAAAAACTGGCAGTAGAAAACAACTGGAAATGACATCCGGAGTGTAATCAACAAGATGTTAACCTCTTTTGGACATGTCAAAGTGTATTGCCCAATCTTGGCTCCTCTTTTAAGTTTGAACTGTTAGGTAACAAGATAACTTAGGCCATAGTGGAACCAATTTAGTAAGTTCTTATAGTTAGAAGGCCGCTTCTTCCTGACCGTTGTTTCCTTCTGCTTGACAAGTTCACACGTATTCAACCAATCTCACCGTCTGGATCTTCTGACACTTTGGCCTTCTCCTAGCCTTGATTTTGTGGCGCTTCCCTGAATAGTGCTTGATCTTTCCTGAATTGTAGCACACGGATCTCTAGAAGGCCAAGGTTGCTCCCACTGTCGGATGGGACTGGAAATGTCTCTGCAAGAACCTGTCCCGGAACTAGCTAATAGATGATCCTTGAGGCCTTTCACTGCTTTAAGTCTCTGCGCTTCATCCAGATAACTATATCGTTGGCCTAGTTTCTCGAGTTCATGAAGTCGTTCACTGTCTAATCCATCTCCTGAAGTTGGAAGATTTGCAGCTTGATTAACATACTCAACAACTCCACCAGAAATGCTCCTTTGAATGGGAGCGCTTCTTCTAGGCTGCCCAGCGATGGAGTTTCTTGCTCTTCTTTCATCAGCTGAAATTCGTTTTGATTCACGGACTGCACCACATGGATAAGCCCAATTGTAACTCTTATTGGAATTGTCCATGTTTAGTTCAATTGAATGAAGATCACTTTCTGCTGAGTCTTCCCCACAGTCTGCAACATTCTCCACTTCTCCGTCATCTTCTTTTTCTTCATTCTGATGGGTACCTAATAGAGCTTTACTCAACGATGCTGTCATCTCTTCATTATTTCTAAAATTTACACAACCATTTCCCTTACTTTTTGTCTTTTTCTTTCCGAGGAATCCTTCAAGCTGCTTCCTTAGCTTGTCAATAGCTGAATTTTTCTCCTCGAAATGATTCTTGGCTTCTGAGAGTTTCATGTGAGCCCTTTCCTCGCGCAATCTGTCAGCTAACTGGAGCATCTCTCTTTCCTGTTCAATCTCTTCTTGAACTTTTGCGGATTCCCTCTTCATCTCTTCTGCTTCAGCTCTATCTTCACCAATGTCTCTAGCTAATTCATCACATACCTGTTCCATTACTTCTCTGGCTCTTTTCTCGCTTTCAAGCTCTTTCACTGCCTTCACGAATGATGCTTTTGTATCCGATAACTCTTTGCCAAGCTTTTTGTTCAAGCTCTCAAATCTCCGCCTTAGCTTTCTCTCAACCTCAAGTTCATTTGCAACAGATTCAATTGCAGTCTCAACTGCCTGTTGCTCTTTATTTTTCCAAGCCGCTTTCTCTTCAGCAAAGCATTTAAGGAGATAATTAATCTCATTTTGATCTGAGCGCTGGTCTTGAATTAGCTGATTCACCTGCAGGCGAGCCCTTTCCAGCTCAGTGTGTAATGCAGAGACAAGAGACGTGCTAGATGAAGGTTGATCAGCATGTGCCCAAATTCGATTGATTATTTTCAGAAGCTCTTTGGATGTTGTCAAAGCGTTACTGACATCCTTCAGACGGCTGCCAAAACCAGCCACTGATCCCCGTGGAGTCTGAGCACGGGACCTGGTCTCAAGCTGCATTACACAGTTACAAAAAGCATCACTCTTTTTTCAGCAACATAAGTATTCACAGCCAGTCAAATGTCAATGCATTTCAAATATACAACCACCTAACCGTGATTTCCATTTTTACTTGCACAAACACAAAGAGACAAGGCGTTTGAAAGAATACCAAAAGTAGATATTAACTAAATTTCATGCTGATGAGGTATACAGAACAATAAAAAGATCGAGGGGAAGAATTGGTTTCCACCTCCATTAAACTGGCACTGCTCAAAGAATCTAACATTCCATTATTATGGTCTGTTGTCCTTTGTCTACGGGAAGTTGTTGATGTCCTCTTCTGATAGCTTCCTGTTCCAGATCGATCCATCTGCTGCACAATCAATCCAAGTATGCATTACCAAAACGAACTTAAGATAAACTAATGCATCAAGTAAACGAGTATGGTACAGCCCATCAAGTGGAAAACAAAAAACACATCATACTCTTTGCAAACTAATTCTCAAGACCAAGTCTTGTAAAGCCAGTAATAACAAGACAAACATTATACAACAAAGCAACTGCACTATACAACATTCATTTCTTTCTCTCTAGGATTGAACAAAATAATCAGCACGAAACTCAAATATTTAAGGGAATGAAAATGTCACTGTCACTATATATCTACCTAACAAGTTACAATCAATCACACATTAGTATTTGAAATTACCTAACTATACTAATATTTGAGAATTGACTAATACAAACACATCAAAAACATCATTTTCTATGGATTTCTAACAACCACAACAAACTAATCAAATTAAATTCAGCAAAATATAGTTCCCACATCAAGATACAACACTTCGGCAAAAAAAAATAGAGTGAAGTCAAAACCACACCTAAAATATCCCGGTTTTCGAGTTTCACACATGAACTATCATGTGTGAGAGCGAGCTTCCTACCTGAACTATCACCAATAATTTATCAGAACGCGCATCAACTATCAATTGTTCTCTTTGCTTATAATTTAGGAATGAAACTCGAAAAACCGGATACCTTAGGTGTGTTTCTTCACCATTATACAAACATATTCCAAAAGAAGAATACAATCTAAATTAAGTACTAGCAAGAGAGTGAGCTCATTATTTCACCTCAGAAACCGGGCTATGAGATGGATCACACAAATGTGGAGGTAAAGAGCCCGAACCCATATGACCAGCCCGAAGTTTCTCCTTTTTTATCATTTTTTTCCCTAAACCCTCAGCCAGTTTTGGTGAAGGCATTTCATTCATTTCCCACAATGTAGCAGCAAGCTTCCTAGCTGACACTGGCTGTGACACTCCACCACCACCAACACCAAGGGACTGTTTGGTTGACTCAACAACATTCCTCAATGGAGTTGCCCTCCAACTTGGCACTGGTGTACTAGATCTAGAACCTCTAAGCCCGAGCCCGGACCTCAGCCCGGGCCCGTTTCTTGATTTGCCTACTAAAATAGCTCTTTTAAATCTGTAATTATACACCTTAGATGATGCTGATGATGATGATGAACAACCCCTTTTACGGATCTTGGGTACTAAACCCTCCACCATATCTTGATTCTGCCTTGGCATTGTCAATTTTCCTTTCCAAGAATTACCCTTATAGCAAAATCTGTATGATCTGAAGTGCAATACATACAAAAAAAACTGCTAGATTTTGTAATATTTGAACTGGGCTTTCAAGATCTTAATCAGAAAACTTCTAAATACTGAAAAAGACTGATTTTTTGAACTTGGGTATTGAAAAAAAGATTGAATTTTTCAACTTGGATATTGATAAAGATCGAATTTTGTCACTTGGGTATGGATAAAGATTGGAAAATATTGAATTTTGTCACTTGGGTACAGAGAAAGATTGAATTTTTTTCACTTACAAGTGATAATGACAATTCAAAATGATAAAGGGAAAATAAGGGACAAAGTGTTGAGGGAAACAAAATTGTGTTTGCTTATACTTTTGATATGATTTTGATTTGAAATGATGATGCATATAGGGAGGAGTAATTAGCAAATTTTATTGACAGCTTGACTTTTAATGACAAATCTTTAATATATTTTTGTACTAGTAATCAGTAACTAGTACATGGTAGCCATAAGTATACCCATAGGAAGATTGATTTGTATCAACTTGACTTGCAGTATAACAAAAATTTTAATACATCTCATTATCTTTATTCTATAACACCTGTACCAAATACCTAATGAATTAAAAAAAAAAACTGCACCAAAATTTTCACTATGAGCAGGGTCTGAGAAAAGCTTCTACCACAAAGATGTATTGTAAATATTTTTATCTTATATTTTTGTATTTTCAAAACTTGAACTCGTAATCAGCTACTTTAAATTCAAATACTTAATGAATACCAAAAAAAAATTAAGAAAGATTAGTCGTGGGTGAGGGGGAGGAAAAAGGTGAGTTTACTATATATGCATGTGAGGCTAACAACGTGCTAAGGAATTATTGGGGTAGTACTAATCAATATTCTGATACAGTAACTTTTGCTGCTGTTACTGAAAAAAGAATGTTTTATTTTTTGTGTTTGCTCTTTATTATTATTAGTATATACTTTTGTTTTAGGTTTCCATTTTTCTGTGATGATATTCACTGCACCACTATGATGTTTCTTCTCTTCTTTTTCTCTTTTGGTTGCTTTTGTATGCTTACCTGTATCTTCCTCAATGGCTGCTCTGCTGTGCTTTCTTGATCAGTTTTTTTAAAATTATTTTTTAATCAAATATTATATATTTATATTAGAGCACAATTAAATTAACTTTTGAGTAATGTAGCGCAAAGCTCCCAATATGACTTTTTTTTTATATTTAAAACTTAAATTTGAATGTAATATTTCTGATTAACAATAAAGGAATCTCAATTATTCTATCGTGATATGGATGCTTTGATGATCAGTTGTTTTTCTTGTCATTTTATAAAGTTTGTCTCCAAATATTTCTTTGTACAGAATGTTGTCCATTTTTTTATATTTTCAATTGCTTCGTTATTGGTGCACTTTAAGTTGTTGAAATTATTCTGTTGGTAGGGTTATTACTTACTGGGTAATTTTACTATATTTTTTTTAATATAATTAATTTAATATTTTAAAAAATATTAAGCAATAATTATAATTAATAACTAAGGATAAAATAAATAAAAACAGATAAATTATTCATTAATTTTTAAAATTAGATAAGTATTGTTGAAACTTGAATATCTATTTTTAATGTAGTGGACAAATAAAGATAAACGGGGAGTAATATCACATTTCTAAAGTTGTTCAAATGCCATATTACCCTTTGTTTTTTTCCTTTTTGTTCTTAAAATATTTCTAGTACCCGGTGGATGAGCCAGTATATTCACTAAGGAGTTTCGTAAGTGAACAAAGGTTCAACATCTAATATATATATATATATATGATTTTAATTATGTATATATAGCATAATTTTTCGTCGAAGGGGGTTCGAAGTACCTCCTCGAGTCCTTGTTGTGGTATAATTTTGGCATGTTCCAATTAGTTTTCATCACTTGATTTTTTGAAAATCCATCCAACTTTAGATATCAGTTTATTGAAGATCGAATTTTATTTATAATCGTCTTAATTCTTTGTTCGAAAAATGCACGATGGAAGGGGATGCTAGTCTGCTCACGGAATTATAGCTCAAGTATAGATTTTGCATGCTCATGTAAATGATCCAGACTAGTCAACGGTAAAAACTTATACGTACTCGGTGTGTATACCAAACTAATATTCTTTATCATGATTACGTAATCAAATTAAGTAAAATACATGTTAATTAATCATGATCAAGTAACATGAACTCTAAATTTAAATACATGACATGCATGTAACTTGATATATGTATCGAATGCGTGTAAGTTCTAATCCTAGTCAACCCATAGTAAAAGAATTAGGTCTATTAACATATTTGCCTAAACTTTTAAAAGACGAAAGCATCTTCTATTTTTTTTTAAAAAAATAAAAAATACAAGTGTACGATGAAAAGATAGGTATTTTTGAATAATAATAGAATCTATTTTTCAGCTTTTAAACAGAAGCAAAAAAGAGTAGCTTCTTTCAAAAATTAAGTGTCTTTGATTTTTTTAACAAATACTAATATTATCAATACTAAAAGTTCATATTTTCCAAATAAAAATTAATAGTAACTTCATTAGTTGTATTTTGCCACAAAAATGTTAGTCAAACACAAATAACTAATAAAAACACATCTCAATTATTCTTAATCAAATGTTAAACTACTACGCTCTTAATATAAAATATTTTTTTTTAAAAAAATGTTTCAACAATTTGATCACAGCAAGACAAGTAAAATTGAAATGTGGTCAATGGGTGTCCTACTAATTTATTAGAAAATTACAGTTCATTGGTTTATCAAAAAGGTACAAGCTTGACCAACTATTAGCTTAAGGATGGTGTAGAAAAGTAGGGAAAAAAGAAAAAGATAAGTGGGATTTGGGAGATAATCATGAGACCAAGAAAGATTTGATTAATTTAAAATGTGGTAAAATCTTTCTTGCTTTGTTCACCATCTCCAATTATGAAAAATTTAAAATTGTAGAGATTTTAGAAATAAACGTATTAATTTGATGTATTTAAAAGTCGTTTTGTAGCTATAAGAAATAAGTTATTCATATATTAATTTATCAAAAATTGTGAAATATAAAACAATTTAATGGGAAATGACATTTGAAGGTGTAATTTTTGTATTATTGTTATATTATAGTGTTGGCACTTATTTTAGTCTGTCTATATTTTTAGTGTGTGATATTGCTTTTTCATGTTACAATTTTTGAAATTTGAAGGAATCCTTTTTTACTGTTTCTAGTTAAAACTTTATTTTCTAAAGTTCTCATTGGATCTGAGGCCCCGAAATCTACTAAATTAACGACACACTAAAGATATTTAATTTTGATGAATTTAAAGTATTAAAATTGCTTAATAATACAATAACGATAATATATATCTAGTATAATCTCATAAATGAGGTTTGGAGAAATAGAGTATATGGTATATTTTACTCTTCTTGTGATGGTAGAAAGAAGATAGAGAAATTATTTTCGAAAGCACAGTATATCTAAAGAAACTCTTTTCACACAGAAAGCAGAATGCCTAATATACACTATCAGATTTATTTGTTAAAATTAACAGCGGCTCGTGCATTAAAATTTTCTTTATAAATGTGTTTCTATTGAAGATATGTTTCAGAAATAAAGTAGGAATGGATAATTTTAGTAATTTTATAATTTTAGTAGTTTTAAATTATTAAAATCTTATGTGACTTAGATTTAAATAGGAATTAGTTATCCAATTTAAATTAAAGCACAGTTATAAATTTAACTATAAACATATGTTTTGAGTTATTAATAAAAAAAATTCCTTTTACAATACAATTACAGTATATTTTTCTCTGCAACTCTTTCTCGTTATTTCTTTAATTTCAAAGCTAAAAGAACAACAGTTTCGATAGAGAGCAGGACCACAAGGACTGCAAAGAGTCACAATTTTACCTAACATTTTTGTCATAGGTTGTTTTCATAGCTTAAACACGTGACTTCAATAGCAACTTTATCCGTTACTTCAAGGGCTTCGCTTCTGATGAATTTATCTGTTACCGCTAGAAATTGCAACCCTTTTAGTTTTCTGGGTAATGGGTATTCATCAATATTGCTGATTTGCTTAAGGAGTTCAATTTACTTATGTATTTCCTGGATAAGAATCTTTTTTTTATTTTACAGTTTCTTGAATTTGTGCATTTTTATATTTTTCTCTGAAAATTTTGTTCCCGGTTTATTGCAATTCTTCCGTGTTGCTTTTCTTGTTCACTTCATGCTTGAGTCTCGGCATAATTGGTAAAGTTCAACGCCGGCTCTATATAGTTAAAAGATGGGCAAATGCCTTAGGCCTCAAATTTGAGGGGTCTCATTTCAATAATAAATTATAGGCTTTTTATATAAAAAAAAAAATGTTAAGTACTATTCGTAGAAAAAATAAACTTCTTATATAAAAGTAAAAAAATTATTAGAAATTTGATGTATTTAAACTTTAAACTACTATGTCTAAAGATAGATTAAATGCATTAGCTATATTAACGAAAAACATTAGCAGAAGAAATCGACTATATAAAAAAATATTAACAACTTTGCATCTCAAAATATCTAAAATATAGACTTTATAAGAATATATATATATACTTAAAATTTCAAGGCCTCTGTTCAATTTTCACCTTAGGCCACCGAAGTGCTTGAGCCGCCCCTGATAAAGTTGTCATCATGTGATCACGAGTTCTTCAAGTCATGCAAACAGCCTCTTGCATTGTCATCATGTGATCGCGAGTTTTTCAAGTCATGCAAACAGCCTCTTGCAGAAATGCAGGATAAGACCGCGTGCAATAGAACTTTGTGATCTGGCATTCTTGGATCCCGCGCATTGCAAAAACTTTAATGCATTGGGCTACTCTTCTTCTTTTTTCTTAATTTTTTCTTTTTTACACTAGTCCATATCTCTTACTAGCACAAATAGATATTGAATAATCATAAGCAGGCCTGGAGAGGACAGTGTATACATAGATCTTATTCCTATTAGAGATGTTTTCGGGCTGAAGAAAAAGCCACTTCGACTAAGACGATTAAAGAAAATTTAACATTTTTTGATATTTGACTAAGTCTTTTTCCCTATATTATCTTCTATTCCTTCGTGGGGGGAAGTGGGGGCAAAGTTTTTGAGTCTTTGGAAGTAAGGAGTAAGAATGGAATACTTGCTAATAGAAAATGTAGTTATAGAAAATGTGGGAGAATCCAAATAAAAAAATAAATATAAAAATAAAGAGAACATGTTGTTGTTGTAGTTGCTGCAAATCATGAGCAAATGTTTGAAAAATAAAAATAAGATAAGTAAATTAAATAGGAAAAAAAGTGTATTTGGTTGCAACAACAACATGTTATCCGGTCTAGTCCCACAAAGTAGGCTCGGGGGAGGGTAGAGTGTACGCAGACTTTGCCAACAGCCACCTCTCCCTCCGTTGGCAAGCTAGCTATGATGCTAAGATGCTTTTCAGGTCTCCCATGAATGCCGTAGCTTACTAGTTTTACATCTTAGCGACTCACAGGACTCGGAGAAATAGATGTTCTATAAATATCTTGGGCAGACGGTCTATCAGAAACAACCTCCTCCCTGTCTCTGAGGTGGGTAAGGTCTCGCACGCTCTACCCTCTCTAGACTCCACTTTGTTGAACTACATCGAAGTTCATGAAATGCTGTCGGTTTTGTGCCATGTAACAATACTTAAGGTGGTACAAAATGCTGCCTTGTTTGCTAGTTATCATCAACAGTAACAAGCCACAACCAGCCTATTCACTGCCAGCTTTAAAAGGTAAATTTTTGAATTTAATCTGTGCTGAAGTGTATAATGGTAGATTAAACTTGCGTTTAGTCTCAAAAATCCATTTCTACCAGTTGATCATTAAAGTTTTTGAAAGTTGAGCAAAGTCCACTGGGCTTAGGCAACTTGTAATTAATTGGATACCAGCAAACTGCATGTGTTGTTGTGTTTAAATTGCTGTCTAAGAAGATGTCCTATAAACAATCTGTTCCGTTGGTTACTTTGGCTATCTATTTGGAACTATTAGATATTGGTCATTGTTGCTTGCTGCAAGTGTGACAGGCATATCCGTTTTCATAACTAATTTGGCAATCTCAATGAAACTGAATCTAAATCTGAGATTGAAAATCTTCATTAAGAGACAACCATTCAATAGACACTTCCAGTAAAGAATACAATACAATACAATTGGACAAAACTCACAAACTAGAGATAAACACCCAACAGAGATAAGTCTGTTCTAGCCTTGGCGGACAGAGTTATTTGGTATCTGTTGCTGGTGGGAGGTGGCAGGTATCCCGTGGAATTAGTTGAGCTGCGTGCAAGCTGGCCCGGACACCACGATTATCAAAAAAAAAAAATGAAACTACATACAATCCATTTCTCTTTATCTATATATGAAAGATGCATTTCTCAATTGTTGCAATTTCTTTCAGAGTGACAAATAGTGCTCTTAGCATGTTTGTGATTCACCAAATTCAAATATTGTTGAATGCGACCATGAATTACAAATACAAATACAAATTATATAGCTGTTTTTTCCTTGTCTGCCTCGCTTTTCGCCTTCTCATAATTTCTGATTTCATGTTGTCTCTAGTACTTCTTTCGTTGCATCCTCAAACCACCAGCATTATCGTCAATCTCCTCCTCTTCCATATCTCTATTTTCTTCTCTTCGACTACTCTACAGTTTAAAGTGAGCTCAAGGAAGATTAAAAAGGTTCTCCGGATTTTGAGGATGAGCGGCCAAATGCTCCCGATCTCCTTTAATCCTCAGGTCAAGATAAGAATAACAAATCGGGATTTCATGAATGAAAATGTTCCACCATTTCTCCGCTTACAACCATCTTCAAATCAAACAGAGATCGACCACCCTTTACATATCGGAAACTGACAGAAAAGACAAGCATTGACTTGTTGATTCAGAATTATCCAACCTTTACTTTAACTGTTTGGAACATTGGATTGAAAACTGAATTGCATGGGCTCTAGATGACCAGTTTCTGAGGAAACAAGAAAGATTAGGTCTCTATTTTTATTCAGGTTTGCTGTATGTCCCTTGCATTCTTGCAGTAAACCTTCCTGAGCTAACCATAATTGGATCAAGTATTAAACCACTAATACCAATTAGCAGACATGGTAAAACATGTAAGTCAAATATATCTTGAAACGCATCTAGTGTGCCTTCATCTTGTAAGAGGCACCGTAATAGCCTTCTTTAGGTTGGAAGACAAGCTTAAGAGAGTTACTTCATCTCATTTTTTTTTAGTTTGATAACATGGTGTTCAGGCGAGCTTTCGCGTACCTTGACTAAATGCACGGGATATCTAGGATAGATGGGAAGAATCACCTAGTTTATTTTTTGTCTCTGCTGGGATTTGAACTTGAAATCTCATGTTCTCAACCCACTTCTTTGACCACTAGGACACACCTTTGGGTGCTACTTCATCTCGAATTAGTAGTGATTCTTCTTACATTTAATTTGACCCTCTTATTTGGAAAGAAGCTGCTCCAAGCAACGTAATAGCCTGACCCTGAAATTTTCTGTAAGAATAATAAAAGCCTATCATAATTTGGAAAGTGTAATATGGATTGACTGACTTAGTGTTATTTCATGGTGTATTTCGGGTACAAGAATCTGTATTTAGGGCACAACAATTTCAACACTAGTTTAAGTTTAAAACAAAAACACTATGAAGTACAAAAACACCCTCTACACAAGATCAAAGTGATCTTTCTAAGAAATGTGTTCTATTTTTTTAGAAATTAAGATGAAACAGAAATATAAAGTCAAGTCCCCCGACTTCACGTAGTGTCCTTAAGGAATAATTTCCCTCACTGTACCTGAGGTTTTTGGAATCTGCCTCCCAGGATAAAATGACTTTCAATCCAACTATAGTGGTACCTCAAATAATTGAATTCGTCGAACTCACTCAACGATTTGATTGATCACAAAGAATGTTTTGATGACAAGAAGATTTTTTATTTCAGAAAATTTTTCATTCCTTTCTAAACCGTGAATGAAAGCAGGTTTATATAACCATCAGATGTCTCTTCTGAAAGGTGGCAATGGTTCACTTAAAAGGTGTATCCTTTGGAAGAGTCATGTCTGTTCATTCAAAACATTGTGTCTTTTTCTGAACAGACACAACTATCTGAACAGTCACACCTTTTTCAAAATAATATGTCTTGCTCAAAGGTTGTGTCCTTCCATTTTTCATTCACACCAATTAAACCCAACAATCCCCCACATGAATGGGGAATGACTATTCTTCGTAAAACTTTACGGACAAGTATGTGATCATCAAGCAAAGGCTGATTGCATCTGGATAAGTGGGTTCCCCTTTGAACTTTCCGTAGTGAACATGCATCGGATGCACTCGGTCAATTGGTAGATTTGATATCTTTGAACCGTCGAGCTTTAATATACACCTAGAAAACACATGTCACATAGCAATCTTTTGCTATTTATGGTTCTCACGGTTTTGTTCTTTTCAGCCATGAACACGTCTCAGTTTTATGAGAACTTAGAGAATAGGCCTTTACTAACATTCTCCTTGAAGCGGCTTCCACTTCGCCCTCACATAGGTGATTTCTAAACGTTTAATCCTATAGATTAAACTATTTGGTCAAATCTGCCAAATTTAGATAATCATTAAAAAACTTTTCACTTTAAGTATTATCCTTGTTTACTAAACATTGTCTACATCATGAGAATTGGTTGGGTAATTGACAATGTTGAACCTGTCAGACACAACTTTGTTTGATCTCCTTGAACCTAACTCTTGGGATCTCCAGCCTGCTAGGTAGAGTTACTATCATGCTGACTTGTCCTAAGCCTTAAACCCATTCCCTTGGATGTCCTTTTACTCCTTCACTAGATAGGCCTTTTTAAAGTGGATCCGATACATCATCCTTTGACTTAACATAGTCAACAATGATAATTCCACTAGAGAGAAGTTCTCTAACGATATTATGTCTCTGTTTTATGTGACGAGATTTATCATTGTACATCATGCTCCCCGCCCTACCTATTACCGCCTGGCTATCACAGTGTATACATACTGGTGCCACTGGTTTGGGCCAATAAGGAATATCTTCCAAGAAATTCCGGAGCTATTCTGCTTCTTTACCGGCTTTATCCAATGCGATAAATTTAGATTACATTATAGAGCGAGTAATACAAGTTTGTTTGGATGATTTCCAAGAGACTGCTCCTCCACCAATAGTAAATACATATCCACTTATGGATTTTACTTTGTTCGATCTGGTGATCCAATTTGCATCACTATATCCTTCAAGTACCGCAAGATATTTATTATAATGCAAGGCATAGTCTTGAGTGTATTTTAGATACCCTAAAACTCTTTTCATTGCCATCTAATGAGTTCTGATGGGATTACTTGTGTACCGAATCAACTTACTAATAGCGCATACTATGTCTGGTCGTGTACAATTCATTATATACATTAAACATCCCAATACTCTTGCGTACTCCAATTGTGAGTCACTTTCACCTTTATTCTTTCGAAGTGCAAAGCTCACATCCAATGGAGTCTTGGCAATATCGAATTCCATATACTTGAATTTGTCAAGTATATTTTCGATATAATGAGACTGTGACAGTGCCAGCCCTTGTAAGATCACATCCGCAACTCCAAGGTCTTTCATATCAAACTTGCTCTCGAGCATTCATTTCGTTGCATTTATGTCAAAAATGTCTCTACTGATAATCTACATATCATCCACATATAAACAAATAATGACTTGGTGATTCGGAGTATCTTTAATGTAAACACAATTATTACATTCATTTATCTTGAACTCGTTTGCCAACATGGTTTGGTCAAACTTTGCATGTCGTTGTTTAGGTGCTTACTTTAGTCCATACAACGACTTAATAAGTTTACACACCTTATTCTCCTTTCCTGGAACCACAAAACTCTCAGGTTGTTTCATGTAAATTTCTTCCTCCAATTCTCCATTTAGAAATGCGGTTTTCACATCCATTTGATGGATTTCAAGACCATATACTACCGCCAAGGCAATTAACATTCGAATCAACGTTATTCTTGTTACCGGCGAGTATGTATCAAAGTAATCAAGGCCTTCTTTTTGTTTGAAGCTTTTTATACAAGTCTTGCTTTGTATTTGTCAATAGTACCATCCGCTTTCATTTTCCTTTTAAAAATCCATTTAGATCCTAAAGGTTTATTTCCCAGAGGAAGATCAACCAATTCCCACGTATGGTTTCTTAAAATTGAATCAATCTCACTATAGACTGTCTTTTTCCAAAAGAATGAGTCCAAAGACGCCATCGCTTTCTTAAATATTTGAGGCTCATTTTCTAAGAGAAATGTTACAAAATTCGATCCAAACAAAGTTGACATTCTTTGACATGTACTACGTCTTGGATTCTTATCATTATGTACATTCTTACTTGGTTCATCTGGAGGTTGTTTAGGCCTTCCAATAGACTGTTCATGTCTAGTTTTATACGGATAAATGTTTTCAAAGAATTCAGCGTTATCTGATTCAATTGCCGTATTTTCATTAATATCCGGATGTTCAGATTTATGAACCAAAAACCGACATGCTTTACTACTTGTAGCATATCCTATGAACACGAATTCCACCGTCTTAGGTCCTATCTTAACCCTTTTAGGCATTGAAACTTGGATCCTTGCTAGACACCCCTACATTTTGAAATATTTTAAGTTGAGTTTTCTTCATTTCCATTTTTCATAAGGAATTGATTGTGTCTTACTATGGGGAACTCTATTGAGTATACGATTGGCTGTAAGGATAGCCTCGCCCCATAAGTTTTGCGGTAAATCGGAACTTATAAGTAAGACATTCATCATTTCCTTCAAAGTTCAGTTTTTCCTTTCCAAATTTCATTAGATTGAGGTGAATACAGGGCCGTAGTTTGATGGATAATTCCATTCTCTACACATATTTCGGCGAAGCGAGATTCATATTCTCCGCCCCTATCACTTCTTATAGTTTTGATTTTTTTCTCTAACTGATTTTCAACTTCAATTTTGTATTGCCTAAACACATCTATTTCTTCATCCTTACTATTTAGCAAGTAGACATAACAATATCTAGTGCAATCATCTATGAAAGTTATGAAATACTTTTTCCAACCACGTGATGGTGTTGACTTCATATCACAAATGTCAGTGTGGATTAAGTCTAAGGGATTGGAATTCCTTTCAACGGACTTATACGGATGCTTAGCATACTTTGATTCCACACAAGTTTAACACTTTGATTTATTGCACTCAAAGTTTGGCAAAACTTCTAAGTTAATCAGTTTTTGTAATGTTTTGTAATTAACATGGCCTAAACGTTCATGCCACAAATTATAAGACTCAAGCAAGTAAGAAGAATTTAAACTTTTATTGATTTCAACATTCATTACATTCATCTTATAAAGGCTCTCGGTGAGATAGCCTTTTTCTACATACACTTCTCCTTTGCTAATTATAATTTTTCTAGAAACAGTTACACATTTGAATCCGTTCTTGTCTAGAAGTGAAACAGAAATCAAGTTCCTACTTAACTCCGAAACGTACAAGACATTGTTAAGTATCAAGACCTTTCTTGAAGTCATTTTCAAGCCCACTTTTCCTGTTCCTTCTACCTTAGCCGTAGTGGAGTTAGCCATGTAGATCATATCTTCTACTTGACCCAGAGCGAATGACTAAAACAACTCTTTGGTGGCACACACATGGCGGGTGGCACCAGAATCCATC
>NC_061120.1:210650425-210655291 GCF_002878395.1 Capsicum annuum
AGCTTTAAAGAGGACCAAAAATAGTAAACAAAATAGAGTATAAGTGCATCAACTCTATCAGGCTGACGGTGTATATTATTTAAACTCAATAAAATATTGTCAAAATTAATCATTTAAAATGTATCAACTCTATCAGACCATTATTATGTAAACTCAATAAAATATTGTCAAAACTAATCAAACATAAAGTAAAGGCAAAATGAAACAAAACATCAGACACCAACAATGTAGCTTTCATACTATATTAAGCAACTGAATTCTTAAAACCAAAGTGAAATTTAGAATCAGCCTAAAGCCAAAATAGCATCAACAATAAAAAGTAAGAAAATAGGGAGAGTCATTAGTTCCAACATGTATAGTTCAAAATTAAGACTCAACTAATTAGTTAAAGAATGATCACATAATGACTAAACACATTGCAAACAACCTACAAATTTTATTGAAAATAGTGGAGAACTGAATTTCTACATAAACTACAATGTGCATTTTAAGAAAAAATACAAAACCTTAATATCTGAAAGATATGATAGGGGCAAGGATGAATTCTGAATATCTCTTGTTTACTAATTGAGTTTCCTCTAGTGTGTGACTGTATGGTGTCTATTTCTCTTTGATTTATACAGTGACAAGAGGAATGGATAGAAAAGATTGAAAATAGAATTCATAGGATCTTTTTCCTCATAATACATGACGTGACCTTTAACTTGGCCTCAACTGGTATTTATGCTCTCCAACTTTGGGTGCGTACACTAAGGCACTTAAACTATTATAAAGTTGATCAAGTAGACACATGCGTCCTATCTGACAATTCATGCGGACGTCACACATAGGACACATGTGTCTACTTGTTCAACTTTATACAAGTTTAAGTGTCTAACTTGTGCACAGTAGCGAAACCACCTTTGCTCCAGGGGTTCATCCGAATCGAATCTCCTTTGACAAAAAATTATACTATTTTAATACTATTTTAACATGTTTAAAAATATTTTTATGCATATATAGTAGATGCGAACCCCCTTCGACTAGTTCGTATATATACTTATGGACCCTCTTAATAGAAATTTTGGCTACCCTACTGCTTGTGTACACCCAAAGTTGGAAGATAGAGATGCCGGTTGAGGCCAAGTTAAAGGACACGTTCATATATTATGCCATATTTTTCAAAATGATTGCCTGATAAACTTTATTGAATAGGAGTTAGGTGCAGAAAATGTCAGATAGAGGGAAGAAGAAAATAGGGGGAGAAATGAAAAATAAATTATGAGTCACAATGGTTGACCTTTGCACTTTAGTCTTAACATCATTTTGACATCTTATCTTCTTTCTATTTCTTTAAAATAGAAAAAGAAAATGAAATAGAAGTACTCTGGCTAACTATTTTAGAAATGAGGAAGAAAAATAACAGATAAAGAGGTCTAAAATTAAGTACTAAATCAGTTTTATAATATTCTTATGAACAAAATAAAATAGACTGATGATTAGAAAAAGTCCTGCAAAAATATATAATTAAACTTAGGATACCTTAAACCAAAGCTAGATCTAAGAAAAACAAGGCTAAATTCACTTACTAATACATAGTACTCCATTTTTTTCTAATCAAACATCAAACATGAAATCAGGCCTCAAGAAGGAAAAAGTTTGGCTGCTATAACTAACTTATACCTGAAAGTTAGGTAAACAGTTAGGCATATGCACTGATAACTGATAAGTCAATATCAATAATCAAATTGTAGCTGTTCGAAATTTATTTGTGTAATAAACTAACAAGTTGGTTACAACAATTACATTATACTTTATAAAAAGTAAGATCTGTAGTAACGTCATAGTAATAATTAAATGCATCATATCATTCATAATAAACAGCACCACTAATTGTTGACAAGAAACTAAGTGAGTAATTTCAAAATTGACATGATTTTCATTTCAGATATTTCTTCTCATTCGAGGGCTTATTGGAAGTAGCCAGAGGCGAACCCAGGATTTGAAGTCTGGGGGTGACCAGTATTGTCAAAGGCGCGCATAAGTTCTAAATAAAGACTCAAATTTGTGTTGATCGCTCACCTCGTTTAATGTGCAGTTTAGGTTTTAATTTATAAGATATACTTTCAATGAGGCTTTTCTGGAGATACAAACACTAAACAATTGATATTTCACTTAATACAAAAAAAACAATTTTTGTGTTAATATATTTGTTATTCATGCTTATATTATTAGTGTTGAACTAGACATATATTTATATTTTTTCTCCTTTATGCTTATTTTTATTAAATCTCACGCTTTATTTGTAATTTGTGCTTAAATATAATGGACCTTGAAGCTTTTTTTACCCTTTTTTGCTTTTGCTAAGGCGATGAGAATTGTCTTTAAAACTAGAACTTAATTGAGGAGAATAATATCTATCCATTTCAAATTTTCAATTCACAAGAATCAACAACAAATTCCTACAAAATAAAAAATTCATCGAGAATATAAATAAAATTAATTATTTATTTTTAATCAAAGTCCATAATCTTAAATAGAAGCAAGAAAAAAAATACAAATAAATTTTACACACTAACTTTCAAGCAACAAATAAATATTAAAAGCATTTATGATTTAACATTATCCAAAGCTAAAAAAAAAATAAAAAAAAAAAAACAAAAGGAAGAGATGTATACCTGTTGGGGTCAAATGGAGAATTGAAATTGTAATTCTAGTTTCCACTTTCCAGGGAGTTTGGCTTTTGGGGGGAATTTGAGAAATACAGAATAGGGCTTGGAATTTAGGGGAGTCAAATGGAGAATTGAAATTTCTCCTTGTAATTCTAGTTTCCACTTTCGGTGATGTGGGGCCAGCTGATCTGGTGGCAATTAAATGTTACTATGTTAGGTAAATAAAAAAAGGGGCATTTATCAAGAATCAAACCCGCAACGTCGAGGCCCAAAGGATGCTAGCATATGAGTTCAATACCAGTGCACCCAGACATTTTTTGTTATTGAGGGTACACAATTATATATATTAACTCTTTAGTAGGATATCTATACATATATATATGATTTTTTTAAAAAATTTATCGGCTGCATATGCACCCTCGGCTAACCACGTGGGTCTGCCTCTAGAAGCAGCCTCTCTACCTCTAAGGTAGTGGTACGGCCTGTGTACATTCTACCCTTCCAAAACCCCACTTTATGAGATTACATTAGGTATGTTATTGTATATTTCTTCTCATTGTAGGCTTTTCTATTTCACCGCAGGTAATTGCTGTTTGTAGTCAAGAACAAAGCTTTGGACATGCATAGAGGGATATGTTGTATTGCTTCCTTTATATTCAAAATCCATGAGATACATAAAGTACTAAGTGTTGGGTTTAATTGGTGTGAATGAAAAATGGAGGGACACAACCTTTGAGCAAAATACATATTGTTTTGAAAAAGGTGTGACTGTTCAGATAGTTGTGTCTGTTCAGAAAAAGACACAATGTTTTGAATGAACAGACATGACTCTTTCAAAGAATACACCTTTTAAGTGAACCATTTCCACCTTTCAGAAGAGGCATCTGATGGCTATATAAACCTGCTTTCATCCACGGGTTTAGAAAGGAATGAAAAATTTTCTGAAATAAAAAACTCTTTTTGTCTTCAAAACATTCTTTGTGATCAATCAAATCGTCAAGTGAGTTTGATGAATCCAATTATTTGAGATACCACTACAGTTGGATTGAAAGTCATTTTATTCTGGGAGGAAGATTCCAAAAACCTTGGGTACACTGAGGGGAATTATTCCTTAAGGACACTCCATGAAGTCGGGGAACTTGGCTTTATATTTTTGTTTCATCTTAATTTCTGAAAAAATAAAACACACTTCTGAGAAAGATCACTTTGATCTTGTGTAGAAGGTGTTTTTGTACTTCATAGTGTTTTGTTTTAAACTTGAACTAGTATTGAAGTTGTTGTGCCTAAATACAGATTCTTGTACCCGAAATACACCATAAAATAACAATCTTAAGCAATAACCCTTGCAAAATCTGTATTGCTTGTTTTTGGAGATTAAAGCTTTAAACTTTCTACTCCGTTTGAACTTAACTAGTGATTGGAAGACATAAAATCTTCATCATAAGTTAAAGATCATTCGATTGACGATTGGAAGTCATAAAAACTTCATCGTTAACTAGAAACAAGAAAAAGAGTTTAAAGTTGCTTAACTTTATAAATAGTATTCTGAAAATACTAAATTTTATTGTCTTGTGGTGACAGGAAAAATGACTAATGAAAGTCAAATGCAAGATGCAGCTACGACTGTGGGGGCGACTAGTATTTGCCTCAACAAATCGAGCAAATGATCTGCAACCAATGGCACCTGCGGAGAAGCTCAAAAAATTTGCAGGCATTGACTTTAAGCGATGGCAGCAAAAAATATTCTTTTACCTCACCACTCTGTGCCTTCAAAGGTTCACTAGTGAGGATGCTCCTGAGGTGCCCGAGGGAACCTCGGACAAAGAGCATTTCATGATTGTAGAGGCTTGAAATCACTCAGACTTTCTTTGCAAGAATTATATCTTGAGTGGTCTCCAAGACGACCTCTACAATATTAACAGTAGAACTAAGACATCGAACGAATTGTGGGGGGCACTAGAACGAATATATAAGACAGAGTTGCAAGGTTTCTGGACTTGAAAATAATAGATTGCAAATTGGTTGTCTCTCAAGTTCAGAAACTGCAAGTGATCATCCATGATCTCTTAGAAGAAGGTATGTCTTTGAAAAATACCTTAGTTGAACAAATTAAAAATGTTCTTAGTACTCACATAAACTGTTTTGTAGGTTTGATTATGAATGATGCATTTCATATAGCAACGATCATTGAGAATCTACCACCTTTATGGAAAGA
>NC_061120.1:210658291-210721188 GCF_002878395.1 Capsicum annuum
CGTACGCGTTGATATTATTGAAGAGTCCGGGCAATATAGCTTTAAAGTTGTTGGAAAGGAAAATAAAGGAAGCTAAATGAGTAGCTGGACAGAAACAGAGCAACAGAGAAGAAAATATTGCAGTGATTTCTTTATTTCTGATTGCAATTTGAAAGTAAAGAGACATGCCTATAAATAGGTTCACAATAAACTGAAAATTCTATACTTTAGGTCCACTAACCCACTGATTTACTGACTAGCTAATAATCTGCAAAACTTGCTAGAATAAAGAAAACTAACTAACAACTCACTAACTTAAGACTTGGTCAAGAATCTTTTTTGAATCATTTCTCAACAATCCCCCTTGATTCAAAACTGCAAACTCCAAGTTGACCTTTGAAGAACTCGTGCTTTGCTTGCGGCAGTGATTTGGTGAAGATGTCTGCTACTTGCTCATTTGTATCACAAGACTTCAAAGTAATTTCTCCAGTAGAAACAAGATTTCGAATATAGTGATAGCGAACATCTATGTGCTTTTTTCTACTATGGAAAGCTGGCTTCTCATCGCAATATCAAATCTATTGTCGCAAAAAACTCAGTCGCACTAGCTAGTTTTTGATTAAAATCTGTAACAAATCTCCTTAACCAAACTACTTGACAGGCTGCTAAAGTTGCTGCAATATACTCAGTCTCTGAAGTTGATAAGGTCATCACTTCCTGCTTCTTTGAACTCCATGAAATTGCTTCGAATCTGACATTAAATAAGAAACCAGATGTGCTCTTTCTATCATCAATGTTGCCTACATAGTCACTATCAGTAAAATCAGTTAATGCGAAATTTGTTACCTTAGAATACCAAATTCCATTTTCTAATTTCCCTGCGATATATCTCAATATTCTCTTTGCAGTTCTAAGGTGAAGTTTGCTTGGATTATGCGTAAATCTAGATACGACACCGACAGAGAAAGCAATGTCTAGCCTTGTATAAGACAAGTAGTTCAAACCACCAACCAGACTTCTAAAATAAGTTGCATTTATCATTTCAGAACCATCATCACGACACAACTTCCCATTGATATTCATCGGAGTAGCAACAATATTGCAATTTACCATATTGAACCTTTTCAAAAGATCTGTTGCATACTTTCTTTGTGAAAGAAATATGCCATCAACTTCTTGTTTCACCTCAAGACCAAGACAGTAATGCAACATTCCCAAATCAGAATCTCAAATTTCTTCATCCAGTCTTTAAATTCAGTGACAATAGACTCACTTGAATCCATATATATCATGTCGTCAACATAAAGACATACAACCAGAAAATCACTTTTACCTCATCTTTTTATATAAATAGTAGGCTCATTGTTACTCTTTTCAAAGATACTCTCCTAGAAATAAGAATCAATTTTGAATTACCATGCTCACGGCGTTTGCTTTAAGCCATAAAGTGCCTTTTTTAACCTGTAAACCTTATCTTCTTTACCATTAACTACAAAACCTTTAGGTTGTGAGACATAAACTTCCTCTTCCAAATCACCATTTAAAAAAGTAGATTTAACATCAAATTGGTACACTGGCCAATTTAATATTACAGCTAAGGCTAAAAAAGTTCTCACAGTTTCAAAGTGGGTAACAGGAGAAAAAGTTTCGTCGAAGTCGATACCTTGTTGCTGAGAATAATCCTTTGTGACGAGCCTTGCCATGTATTTTTTAACACTGCCATCTGCATGATATCTAGTTCTAAACACCCATTTGAGCCCAATAGCCTTCTTTCCTTCGGGCAAATTTACCAAGTCCCAAATCTGATTCTTCTGAATAGCTAACAGCTCTTCTTCCATAGCTTTGCACCATTTATCCTCTCCTTCGACATCTTTAAAGAAAATGGGATCTGAAACAAGTAAAGCAAAAATACAAGATGTACTGTCAGCATATCTGGGATTTAGTTTTCTATCCCTTGTTGATCTTCTTAATGGAGTTGGCTCAGCTGAAGGTTCTTCTAATATTGGAGAAGTTGCTGGTGTAACTGATGAGGTAATCGATGGACCAGCCAAACCAGGATCTGCGATATACTCTTGATCAACAATATTGTCAGAAGGCAACAATTGAATATTTGAACTTTCATTTTCAGAATTAAAGTTCCATCTTGCATCTTCATTAAACACAACATTTCTATTGATCGTAATTTTGCCACTCACTGGATTATATAGCTTATAAGCCTTGGATTGTATACTATATCCAACAAAGATACATTTTTCACATTTTTCATCAAGCTTACGTCGATCTTGTGAATTTACCAACGCATAAGCTATACAACCAAAGACACATAAGTAGCTTACCTTGGGCTTGTTACCTCTCCAAGCTTCATATGGTGTTTGACTATACATAACCTTGGTGGGGGGAATATTCAAAAAATAGACAGCACTGGCAACAACTTCAGCCCAAAAATATTTCGGTAAACTTCTCCCTTCCATCATGCTTCTGCCCATCTCAACAACTGTGCGGTTCTTTGGTTCGGCTACACCACTCTGCTCTGGTGTATAAGGTGCTATGAGCTCCCGATGTATTCCATTTTCTTCACAAAAGGAACTGAATTCTTTAGACATAAACTTACCACCTCTATCTATCCAAAGAGTTTGAGTCAATATCCACTTTGCATCTCAACAAAAGATTTAAATTTCTTGAAATTTTCAAATGTTTCAGATTTAAATGTCAAGAAATATATCCAACTCATACGACTATATTCATCAGTAAAAAGCAAAAAGTATTGACTCCCCCCTAAGGACTCAACACTCATAGGACCGCACAAATCTGCATGAACTAACTCAAGACAAACAGAAGCTCTCTAAGACTTGCCTACAGGAAAAACCTTTTTACTTTGTTTTCCATAAACACCACTTTCACAAAAATCAAGATTCTCAACTTTTGGCAATCCAAAAACCATTTCTTTTGACTCAATAACTTCAACCCATTAACATTTAAATGCCCATAACACAGATGCCATAGTCTAGTTTCATTATCACCACTAGCTACCATCGCACATTTCTCGACCATTGAAACTTCTAAAGGAAATATTTTATTGTTAGTCATTGGAACTTTAGCAATAGTTTTCCCAGATTTCTTATTTTTAATAGTGCAAACACCATTGTCAAAAGAAATTGAGTATCCACTAATCATTAATTGTCCAATGCTAAGTAATTTATGAGATAGACTAGGAACAAACATCACATCTTCTAAAATCTTAGCATTACCTTGGCTGGTCACAATTCTAACAGTACCTCTGCCTTCAACCTAAATCTTCTTGTTGTCTCCTAGCCTTATGTCTGACTTTTAAGACTCATCGAGCTCCTTGATCAAAGATCTTGTTCCTGACATATAGTTGGAACATCCGCTATCCAAAAACCAAACATCATTAGGAGTCTATTTTTCACAATAAAAGGCCATGAACAGCTTACTTTCATCATCATCATTTTCCTCCGCAAAGCTTGCTTGACTATTTTCATCCTTTTGCTTTTGCCAGCAATAAGCTTCTTTATGACCTGATTTTCTACAGTAGTTGCATAGAAACGTTCTATTATGATTCTCTTCATTT
Source organism: Capsicum annuum (assembly GCF_002878395.1). Classification (NCBI taxonomy): domain Eukaryota; kingdom Viridiplantae; phylum Streptophyta; class Magnoliopsida; order Solanales; family Solanaceae; genus Capsicum; species Capsicum annuum. Next base: position 210,661,860 of record NC_061120.1, read on the forward strand.
GATCCTCCCCTATCTCGACTTCTTCCTTGGCATCTTTCACGACCTCTTCCAAGAAAGCCATCTCTGCCTCGGCCATGATTTGCAAAATTTTCTAACTTGTCCTTTTTATGAGTGAACTCATCCTTCACCTGAAATTCCTTCTCTTTATTTTTCTAATGTGACCTTAGGATCCTTTCTTCATGAGCTTGCAAAGAACTCATTAGTTCATCAAAAGTATAATCAGATAAGTTATGAGATTTCTCTATCGCAGCAACAACATGTTCAAACTTTGGAGTAAGACTCCTTACAACTTTTGCTACAACAGTTTCTCAGATATATCTTCACCATAAGACTTCATTTGATTAACAAGAGATGAAACTCTAGACAAATAAGTTTGAACAGATTCATTACTTTTCATAGAAAAAGTTTCAAAGTCACGATGGTAAGTCTGCAATTTTACCGTAATCACCTTGGATGAACCTTGAAAGTCCTTTTTCAAAATCTTTCATGCCCCCAAAGATGTTGTTTCTGTTGCAATTCTTGAAAAAATTGTGCCGTGGACTGCTTGTTGAATCAGGAACAACACTTTGGCGTCGTTCTTTTTTATCCCTTTCAATTTGTATTCCTCTTCGTCAGAGCCTGCTTGATCCACAAAGCCTGCTTCCACCAGCTCCCAAACCCCCTGTGATTTGAAAAGATTTTTCATTTTGATACTCCAAAACTCATACTTTTCACCAGTAAAAATTGGCATGAGTGGTTGCGAAACCTCACGATTATTGCCATTTTGTTTTTCCCTCACACCTTCTCTTTCGTTCCACTCAAATACTCAATTGATAAGCCTCACGATTCACTCAATTTCAAAAAGAAATCGGGCTTTGATACCAGATTTGTTGGAAAGAAAAAAAAGGAAGCTAAATGAGTAGCGAGACAGAAATAGAGCAAAAGAGAAGAAAATACTGCAGTGATTTCTTTATTTCTGATTGCAATTTGAAAGTAAAGAGACATGCCTATAAATAGGCTCACAATAAACTGAAAATTCTATACTTTATGTCAACTAACCCACTGATTTACTACTGACTAGCTAAGAATCTACAAAACTTGCTAGAATAAAGAAAACTAACTAACAACTCACTAACTTCCTAAAGACTTGGTCAAGAATCTTTTTTGAATCAATTCTCAACAAAAGTATATCTTTTGTAGTCAATATTTCATTTGGTGGTGTTAGGATTATTATTTAACAAAAAGAGGTTTGTCTAGTATGAGTTTTTTTAGTAAAGCTTCCTTAGCTTCTAACCAATCAAAAACGGTGAGATCTCTTGTTTGTTTGAAAAAGATATTCGATGATGTCTTGTATTTTTTATATGAATTTTCATTTAATGATTCTTCGTTGTATCATCTAATGGCATTTAGTTAATGCACTTGGGATCATTTGTGTTAGTATATTGTTTTGGGGTTCATTGAAGAAAAACTTGTTTTCTTGATTAGTATTGATTAAGGACCTAAAATCTTCTATATACCTTTGTTTATCAAACACGTAGATAAGTCAAAAAGTGGTTATAAGCTTATCGAACACTTCCAATGTTTTGCTCCAAGGAACCAAAAATTTTTCCTATTTACTTTTGTTTGTGCACCTTATATTTGTACATTTAGTTATTGCCATTAGTTTCACAATGTTTGTTTGCATATTTTAGAATTGAACTAATCTTCAAAAAAAAAATAAAAAAAATCAGGAAATTATATATGTCGACCTCATTGACAGAAGCTAAAGAAAGAAAGGACACAAAGGAAAATGTTGATACATGGACTTGAAATATCATTGTCCTTATTATAATGAACATATAAGTTGGAATGGAACAAAAAAGAAGAAAAAATTGTAAAAAACTTTTTTGCATTATTAATTCATTAGAAACAACCTGTCTACTCCGCAAAGATAAGGGTAAGGTCTGCGTACACCTACGCCCTCCTAGATCCCATTTGTGGGATTTCACTAGGTATGTTTGTAGGCAATGCAATTTTATTAAATTCAAATCCTTACAAAATTCGGATTATATGAAATTCAAAATATATTAGTCCCAAATAAATATTGCAGATTAATATAATTGAATTAATTATTTAAGTCCAAATGTGTATGGATTTAAATAAGGCCCAATATTTATTGGGTTAGTCCATTAATTTGGGCTACAAATGATGAACCCACTTTACTAAGCCCAAGATATTGTCATATTCTAGAGGCCTAAATAAGCGCCACGTGTCAAATAAAGTGGCATGTCAAGTCAAATGAAGGAGCCAATAGGACCGTGCCACATGTCAAAATGATGCAGCAGGCCCATGAAATAAAAGCCCATAAAAGGTGCCACATCACTTAAATCTGATTGGTCAAAGGAAGTTCATATTCATCATGACTCTTTCTTTCCTACAACTATAAATAGGGGTCTCATAATTCAGAAAAGGAACCCTAGACACCCCAACCTCTAACAAGTAGCAAGAGAAAGCTCGCGAATCAAACACCGCAATTTCTCTAAAAAGCTCTAGCATTCAAATCAAGTTCATCAAGATTCAAGATCAAGACATCAATATTCAAGAACAAGCTCAAAAGTCCTTGAATTTAAGCACAAGTCAAGATCAGGTCCCTCAAGTCCGCAAACCAAGTTCAAATTCAAGATTAAGCTTTAAGCCCTTGAATTTATATTTGAAAAGGCGAATCAGAGGCTTCATAGAGATTGTAACACTCGCATTCATATTGAAATCAATAAATTAATTATTGCAGTATATTTTCTTGTCTCGATTATTTATTTTCGGCCTCGAAAATTTTATTGTCCAACAAATTCTGGCACGCCCAGTGGGACAATCTCTATCTCTCTTCTCAACCTTTCATACTTCAAAGTTTAAGAACAACGAAATGACTTTCAAGAAGGTCAATTCTCAGTCAACTGCTTCTAAGGCTGCAGATTCTAAGTTTTCTGCTGAAGTAGAAAGCATCTTTGGTGTTACTTTTAGAAATCTGGGAGCTGTCACAAGAAGCAAGGCAGGCTTGCTAGGACAACAAACACATCCAGTGTCGTCCGCTCCAGCTCCAATTTTTGGATCTTCAACCCTAAAAGGAACGAAGTCCAATGCAAGTGCTTCAGAAGGAGGAAGTAATGTGGCCGAATCACTGAAAAAGACTTTAGCTCTACTTGAGCATTTCGGTTCCAAATACTCTATAGCCAAGAGCGATGGTCGTTCAACAAATGTGTCATCTCCACTTACACCACATAAGCTAAGCACTTTAAAGATCAACTTATGTGATAATCCGTGTTACTCTCCGACGTCTCCGGTGATCTTGCAAGCAATGGTAACTATTGCCTCATCTATGAAGGAGCAGCTTGTGAATCTAACAAAGGAAATTGAAGGCCTGACCAACTATTTTCAGAATCAAGAGGCTAGAATTGATAAGATAGTGGATAGGGTGGAAGGCTTGATAGACGGAGAATCTAGCCATGCACCGGGAAAAGCTCTAGAGGTGCATAAGATAGAAAATCCTATAAAACAAACACCATCGACTAAAGAGGTGTAAGTTTTTGCTGAAGGAATGATCCCGATTGGGTAATTGAGGGAATTTATTGAAGGGACCCTCAAAGACAAGTATGATGATGTCACCAAGTCTTCCCTCGCATATGCCAAGCCCTATATTGCAAGAATAGATAGCCTCAAAATGCCTGCCAGCTATCAACCCCCCAAATTTCAACAATTGAGGGCAAAGGTAATCTAAAACAATATGTTGCACACTTTGTTGAGACATGTAATAATACAGGAATGTACGGTGACTATCTTGTCAAAAAGTTTGTTCGTTCCCTAAAGGGAAATGCCTTTGATTGGTATACAGACCTCGATCCTAACTCCATCGATAGCTGGGAGCAATTGGAACATGATTTCCTAAATCGATTTTATAGCACAAGGCATATAGTGAGAATGATAGAGCTCATAAATATTCGGCAAAAAAAGGATGAGCCAGTTATTGATTTCATCAATTGATGGAGAAATGTGAGTCGAAACTGCAAAGATAGGCTCAGTGAAGCTTCTGCAATAGAGATGTGTGTCCAAGGAATGCATTGGGGGCTTCTCTATATTTTTCAAGGAATTAAATCAAAATCCTTTGAAGGGTTAGCTACTCGTTCTCACGACATGGAGTTGAGCATGTATTCTGTTGGAAAGGAAGGAACGCCTATCCATGACCCTCGAAGGGGAAAGGATAAGCAGGAACCCGAAATATGGGGCAAGTTTGTCCCCAAAAATGACAACAAGGAGTCCATGAATGTTGATGTTTATCCTGTGAAGGTCACCAGGTGATCAAGTAGCAAAGTGTGAAGACGATTCTGGGACAGGTCCAAATCATAAAACTTTAAAGATGATGTAAGAAAAGGAATATCCCTTCATTGATTCTGATGTTGCTGAGATTTTTGATGAACCCCTTGAGTATAAGCTCATTGAACTCCCAGAGATGAAGTGTCCCAATGAAGTTGGAAGGCCCAATGACCCTAATTATTGCAAATATCATAGGCTCATAAGTCACCCTCTGGAGAAATGCTTTATCTTTAAAGATAAAGTCAAGCAACTGGCAAAAGAGAAGAAGATCTTCTTCGACGATGAGACGGCCAGTTCTCATCAAATCTCCATCATATTTGGCTCGCTTGATCCTGTCTAAATATGTGTTGAAGACCATAATGAGAAAATATTAAAGCCTGACAGGTCTTCCATTAATAAAGGCGATGATGAAGGTTGGACTCTAGTAACCAGACGCAGACGCAAGAAGACGAGTCCATGAAAGGAGTCAGTCGAGCAACCAACTGGGAGGAGAATGGTAAAGAAACCAAGAAAACAGAAGTTGGTTGAATTCCTAAAGAATACAAGGGTGACGGAGCTTTACCCTCAAAAACCTTGGCGTCCGGTGACTTTAGAGGAATTCTTACCGAGTTGATTTCGTGTAAAGACTGCCCAAGTCAACTTTAAGGCTTCTTGTTTTAATACCGCCAAAGAGGGGGAAAAGGGTGAGAATCAACCCATGGAAGTTCCTTCACCTTTGAAAAGCTTGCTGAAACTCTTGGCGAAGAGGCACATGTGTGAGATACAAAAATCACATTCATAAATAACGATTTTTTATTTGGTGAGGCCCTACATAACCATCCCTTATACATGGTGGGTCAAATTCTAGGAAAGAAGATCAATAGAATCTTGATAGATGAGGGATCTTGAGTTAACATCCTTCCTATCCGCACGATGAAGGAACTTGGCATCGCTACTAGCGAACTGGATGAAAGCCGTATAATGATCCAAGGCTTCAATCAAGGGGGCCAGAGGGTAATGGGATGTATCAAGTTTGGTATTCGTATGGATGATTTTTAATCAAATCCATTTATGCATGTGATCGATGCCAAAACTTCATACAATATATTGCTTGGTAGGCCTTGGGTGTACAGGAATAAAATTATCTCGTCCTCTTACTATCAATGCTTGAAGTACCTCAAAGGAGGAGTGGAAAGAAAGATAGTTGCCGATGATAAGCCATTTACTGAAGTTGAGTCACATTTTGCCGATGCAAACTTCTACTTAAAAAAGCATGCTGTGGATGAGAAAAGTCTTGAAAATATCACCAAGACCAAGTGTGATGATCTTGCATCTAAGAAGGTCGAGGTAACTGTCAAAAAAGTTGCCACCAAGAAGCCTCTCTCCACTTCAAATAAATAAGGTGTCGCTTCTTTGAAAAAAAAGGCAACTCCCATTTTTTGTTACGTACCGAAGGTAAGGAAAGAGAAAGATCACCCATCGGATTTCCAAGATAATGTGCTAAAGGGGCTAACTTTACCTATCAAAAAGATTGACGCAATAAATCCATCCTCAAGACTTCTTGAAGAGTATGTGGATCCAAATCTGGCACAAGATATGACACTCCCTACGAAATGTACGAAGGATGGCTTCAATGCAAATGCATTTAAGTTACTTGTAAAAGCTGGATACAATCTAAATGAGCTATCAAGGTTAGGCAAACTTCTGTCGGAAGGTACGACCAGGCAGGCACGTGAAGGCCTAGGATATACGCAGCCACCTCAAATTTGTATCTCCATAAAAAGGGCGATTAGCAACTACATCACTGTAGAAGAAGAGTCCACTGCATCCAACTAAAGGGCTTCTGTTTTTGACTGACTTAGAGAATCAACTGTAAGAACTTTTGTGTTCGAAAGGTTAGGACCTCTAAATAAGAGGAAAAGCAAAAATTGTAAGAGGAGTCGTCAAAGCACAATGATGCACTCTACACTTAAAATACAAAGAATTTCCAAAGTTTGATTTCTTCTAGAATGAAGCGACAGATGAAACTGGTAGTTTCATGCAACAAGGTTTTAAAAGCAAAAATGCATACTGTGGTTTATACCAAGCAACGCGAAGAAGATGAAGAGAGTGTTGGCTCTTTATATCATGTTACGACCCAGAACAAGAAAGATATCTCGCCTCAAATGAAGGTTGATGAAGAGATAGAAGATGTCTTTTGGTGTTATCATATATTCGTCAGTGACGATGATCCTCAAGAGGAGGAAGATGTTGGAGATGCTCCATCTCAACTTGAGGAAGGAGTGAAGGCCACAATAGATCCCTTGAAAGAATTTAATCTTGGAACCGATGAAGACCCAAGACCAACTTACCTCAGAGCTTTTCTAGAGATGGAGGAAGAAATAGCGTATATGAATATACTTAAAGAATATATGATGTCTTCACTTGGAGTTATAAGGAAATGTCTGTCTTAGATCCAAAAGTAGCGGTCCATCAGTTGGCGATCAATAATGGTGCTCGTCCTATTAAGCAAACTCAAAGGAGCTTTAGGCCAGAGTTGGTTCCACTGATCGAAAATGAAGTTAACAAACTCATTGAAGCTGTCTTTATTCGTGAAGTCAAATATTCCACGTGGATTTCAAGTATTGTTCCAGTACGGAAGAAGAATGGCCAAATTCGAGTTTGTGTTGACTTTCGGGATCTCAACAACGCTTGCCCTAAGGATGAATTTCCAATCCCTATACCTGAGTTGATGATTGATGCCACCACTGGTTATGAGGCAATGTCCTTCATGGATAATTCATCCGTCTATAATCAAATCTGTGTGGTGCCAAAGAATAAAGAACTCACTGTATTTTGTACGCTCAAAGGTATTTATTGCTACAAGGTGATGCCTTTTGGTTTGAAGAACGCTGGTGCCACTTATCAAAGGACTATGTTGAACATCTTTGATGGCCTCCATAAAAATGTTGAATTCTATGTGAATGATCTAGTGGTGAAGTCAAGAAAGAGAGACGACCACTTAAAAGACCTAAGAATGATATTCGAGTTGCTTTGAAGATATGAACTTAGGATGAATCCATTAAAGTGTACCTTTGGAGTTACTTCTGGAAAGTTTCTTGGCTTCATTGTAAGACACCGAGGAATTGAAATTGATCAAGACAAGGTCGATGTGATTTTGAAGATTCCTGAGCCTCAAAATATTCATGAGTTAAAAAGCCTTCAAGTAAGGCTAGAATATTTAAGGAGGTTCATCTCAAACCTGGATGGAAAATATCAACCATTTAGTTGTCTCATGAAGAAGGACACTCCCTTCGAATGGGACCAAGTTTGTAGTAATGCCTTTGAGAGTATCAAATCATACTTAATGAAGCCATCAATTCTTACGACACCTATACCTGGGAAACCATTGATACTCTACATCGCGACACAAGATAGGTCAGTTGGAGCACTACTGGCTTAAGAAAATAGTAAAGGCAAGGAAAACTCTCTTTACTATTTGAGAAGAATGATGACGCCAAATGAGCTAAAGTATTCTCCAATTGAAAAGTTATGTTTGGCATTAGCCTTCTCGATTAAAAAGATGAAGCACTACTTTCAAGCTCATGTTGTCCGGCTTGTCTCTAGGACAAATCCCATCAAGTTTTTAATGTCGAAACTAGTCCTTAGTGATCGACTTGCAAGATGGTACTTTCAATTTCAACAGTTTGAGATTGTGTATGTTCCCCAAAAGGCTGTAAAGGAATAAGCATTGGCTGACTTCTTGGCAGACCACCCGATACCTGATGATTGAAAACTGAACGATGAACTTCCTGATGAAGATGCAATGGTTATTGAAGCTAGAACCCCATGGAAAATGTACTTTGATGGTGCTGCACATGGATATGGAGCTGGTGCCGGTGTAGTGTTCGTCACTCCATAAGAAGAGGTTATCCCATACTCTTTTACCCTAACAAATCGTTGCTCCAATAATGTTGTTGAATATCAAGCTTTAATACTTAGACTTGAGATGGAAGTGGACATGAAACAACTGCAATTACAAGTCTTTGGTACCTCCCAATTGGTGATCAAGCAGCTTTTGGAAAGCTATGAAGTCAGCAAGCCTGAACTGCGACCATATCATGATTATGCACAAAAATTGATAGGGTGGCTTGGAGGAGTAACCCTCCAACATATTCCAAGGAGAGAAAATAAGCAAGTTGATGCCTTAGCTACTCTGGCCTCAACCCTGACTCTTCCAAATTAGAGCCAAGTTACTGTCCGCCAAGAATGGGTAGTACCACCGTCAGATGAGGATGTGGAAAACAAGGTTGAATACCTCGTTGCCGTATCTGAAGCTGTAAAACAAGATTGGCGACAACCTATCATTGATTACTTATGTTATGGGATACTTTCAGAAAATCCAAGGAGAAAGATTGACATTAGTCGTCATGCACCTCGCTTCCTTTACTACAAAGACACACTGTACAGAAGATCATTTGAAGAAGTACTCTTACGGTGTTTGGGAGAGAAAGAAGCAATTCAAGTTTTTCAAGAAGCACACTCGGGAGTTTGTGGACCATATCAGTCTGGACCGAAGCTCCATTTTTACATTAAAAGGATGGGATATTATTGGCCAATAATGGTCAAAGATTGCTTGGACGATGCTAGAAGATGCAAAGCTTGTCAATTTCATGAAAATTTCATACATCAACCTCTAGAGGTGCTACATCAACTATACCGTCTTGGTTATTCAATGCTTTGGGAATGGATGTTGTTGGTCCACTACCAAAGTCTTCTGATGGACACTTATACATCTTGGCCGCGACAGATTACTTCTCAAAATGGGCCGAAGCTGTTGCTCTCAAGGAAGTAAAGAAAGAAAATGTTACGAATTTCATCTGAGTGAATATCGTCTACCACTTTGGAATCCCTCAATATATAATAAATGACAATGGCAAGCCGTTTGATAACAAACTGATGAATAAGATTTGTGATCTCTTTGGCTTCAAGCAGCGCAAGTCTTCAATGTATCATGCTGCCACCAATTGTCTAGCTAAAGCATTCACTAAGACTTTATGCAACTTGTTGAAGAAAGTCATCTCCAAATCCAAACGAGACTGGCATGAGTGAATGGAAGGAGCTTTATGGGCGTATAGGACAACTTATCGTACACCGACGCAAGCAACCCCCTACTCACTTACTTTTAGAGTTGAAGCAGTTCTCTCACTTGAGCGTCAAATACCTTCTTCGAGACTAGCCATTCAAGAAGGTCTCACTGATGAAGAAAATGTTAAGTTGCGTCTTGCGGAGTTAGAAGCTCTTGATGAGAAGAGGCTGGAGGCTCAAAAAAATCTTGAATGTTACCAAGCCCGTCTATCTCGTTCTTTCAACAAAAAGGTTCGCTTAAGGTGCTTCCAAGTTGGAGATCAAGTCCTTGCAGTAAGAAGGCCTATCATCACTTCTCATAAGTCTGGGGGAAAATTCACCCCGAAGTGGGATGGAGCATATGTTGTACAAGAGGCCTATTCAAATGGTGCTTACAAGCTTGTCGATACAGATGGCGTGGGGATTGGCCTCATCAATGCCAAATTCTTGAAGAAGTATTATACTTGAAGGAAGATGACACTCCTTAAGGCACGAGTATAAACTGTATATACACTCCTTAAGGCACGAGTATAAACTGCATGTATACTCCTTAAGGCACGAGTATAAATTGCATGTACACTCCTTAAGGCACGAGTATAAACTGCATGTATACTCCTTAAGGCACGAGTATAAAATGCATGTATACTCCTTAAGTCAAGAGTATAAACTACATGTCTACTCATATCCTGCAAGAGTATAAACTGTGAACGGCTCAAAAAAAAATCAAAGAAATGTCCGCTAGGTTGGAAACCTCAAAAGAGGCGGCCTAGGCAAAACTCAGGACACAAAAAAAACACTCACCCAGAACTACGTTGTGACTTGATCCTCTTTACTGAGGTACGTAGGCGCTTGGAATTTCATTCTGAGTTCAGTCGCATGAGTGTAAAAGAAATACATGTCCCCATTTGATCCGTCGCACGAAAGTCAAGTCTGCATACATGTAATACCCTGCATATTTCTAAGCTAGAAAATGAACCGTTGTTCCAACACATGAAACCTCCTATCCTGTAATTCATATTGGAGTACATGAATTAGGATGAGTATCCTAGTGATAATAGAACTTATGATGTGTTAAGTATGTTCATAAGAGTCACTTAGAGTAAGCCAAGCTAAGAACTTTTGAATCCACCAAGTTTTCGTGTGTGATTTCATATGGGTCATCTTTGAACGAGCATAACTTGGTTTATAGGTGGTATTTTGGCAGATTTATGCCTCCAAATTATAGATAATTGAATAAGCTTTCCGTCGATATCAAATTTGCCTAAAACGGACACCCGGTGAAGAAGTTATGGCGATTTAAAGTTTCAGCAGTGTCATTTTAGTCAGCGGCACGTCGCGCCGTAAGCCAAAATGACGTTTGACAATTTTCAGTGTCTCTCTGCGATTCCACCGCGTAGCGGTGATTTTCGAGGTCACAAACAGGGGGCAACGCGATATCTTTGCATCACGTCGGGGACCCAAATAGGGTAGTTTTCACAGAAATTAAATGACGCATCTAGGGGTATTTGAGTCATCTTTCCACCCCTATATATATTCTATAAACACGGAATTAAGCCCTTATTTCACCAAAGCATACTCTTTCATTCAAAATCCTCTCAAGAACACATTAGGGTTTTCAATAGGGGATTCAAGTTCAAGCAAATTTCTCCATCAATCATTAAGAATCTTCCATCTAAGGTATGCGTAGTGTTCATATATGGATCCATTTCGTTCATAGAGCTCAAGAACCATGTTTTAAATATTATATTGTGAATGTCTTGTTGTGATATGACCATGTACATGTTGATGATTGTTGTTTAAGTTTCAAGATGATATCTAAAAGTGTTTTCATGAAGTATATGTGTTCTTTAGTTGAAATCCATGAACTTTGTGTGGTTTAAAATGGGGAAATTCATGAAAACACACCTAAGCTAAAATAATGCATGCAAAGTTTTGATAAAAGGCCTAGGATGATAGAATTCACGTCCCATGATTTAATAGTGCTTAAATGACAAGTCCATGCTCTATGTTTTATGATTTCACTTGAATTCCATGTGATTGATATGCATAGTTGTGATATGAATTGAACATGATATTGAAACTATGCAAGTATACACATATTGTATGAATTTCCTTTCCATATGTAAGATGTTGAGAACTATGCTTAGTGTGAAATCCCCTACTTATGATATGGTGAATTGTGGACTCCATTTTATGATCAAGTCAGTTATGTGTGTCAGTTTTCTTCCATCGAGTCCTCGGGGTACTAGTACCCAAAAAATATAGTTGTGTGCCTAGAGCCATGTCACGTTATCACGATAATCTCAGTCAAGCCATGATCTATAGAACTCAGTCAGTCATGTGACTCAGGAAATCTCAGAAATCTCATGATCTCAATAAATTATATTATTCTGTCAGTCAACAGAAGTCAGTTATTCAGTCCATGTACAGCCAGTTAAATCATGTTCAGTCTCTTCAGATGGGAGTAGAAGTTAGCACCGAGTGAACCCAAGGATGGGAACTCACCTACCAGTTTAAGGTGTGATTCTTAGTAGTCATCCTTTTGTTCCAGAACTACGTAGCCAGCATAGGTTGAGATATCTTAACCTGCCAGATTAGGGTTGATGAGGTGGCTTAACCTGTTAGTTTAGAGTTCCCACCGTTCTCATTCGAGTACCTGCCAGCTAAGGGTCACTCACAGCTGTCCTTACCAGTGGTGCGGTATTGACACCCTTCCATTCGGGGCAGAGATTGGACCCCAACCTAGCTATATACGTTATTGGGGCATGTCGATTAAGCAACTACCTCCCACAGTTTCAGTCCCAGTCTCAGTAAAAGAACTCAGATAGTTCTTCAGATTTCAGTATACCAGGACTGTCAGTTACAGTACGGAACTCAGGTAGTTCCATCAGATTCAGGACTGTAAGACATAGTCATCCATGTTATCAAAATTTCAATACAGTCATGTTAGATAACAGTAAACCATGTATTAGCGTACAGATCCAGATATCATGTATTCACGATTTTAGTTACTATGTATGCATGTTTGTACTCTTACGTTCATATCAGTCAGTCAGTTTGCATTGTTCATCCATGTAAACCCTTTTGCATTTAGCCTACCTCACTCGTATACTCAGTACTCCCAGTCGTACTAACTCATTTGTGCTATGGTGCTTTCTTTCATGTTACACCATAGGTTCAGAGACACGAGTTCCAGATCAGCAGTAGCATTCCAGTCGCAGAGTTGCAGTGAGTCCTCATCCATTCGAGGATGATATTATTTTATTTCAATCATTATTTCAGTTCAGTTTTGCTAGACGGAGTTAGTTGGAGATATGTTCCTTCAACTCCTTATTTCAGACAGTATTTAGAGGCTTTCAGATTTAGTTTAGATTTTAGATTCAGCTTTCAGTTGTTTTGGGTATTTGTTACCCTATATGGATGTTATTATTTATCACATATTCTATTCAGTTGAACCTTATGCCTATTGTTCATGTTTTCCACATTCTACAAGTATATTATGCAGTATACAGGTACATCTATCAGTCATGGGTTAGCTTGTGGCCCCTTGGGGTCATAAGCACCGTGTAGCATTCCGGTTCAGAAAATCAGGGTATTGCAATACATCTCAATTAAGTGTTGTAATTATGTCAAATACTTGTGAATCAATGGGGGCAACCCATAAAAAAGAAGCTCTTTCGATAGGATTTGGAATACCCAAAGCTTACAGTTGAGGCATAGATCTACCACACATGCAATTATGAATTATGAAGTTAAAATCTTTAATTCTTAAGGCTTTCAGTTGTAAGTCCAACTGGGTTGTGAGAAAAAGACGTGAAGCCAATGAGCAACAATTTTGGAACAGAAAATCCAGAGCTTAATATGACGACATCAATGCATCAAAATAAGCAAGCAATTCTTGGGGTTGGAATTCAAAGGAAATATTAAAATAAATGTTCAATATAAAAAAAAAAAAGTTTCCATTATGACTAATAAATCCGACTACTCAATAAAAAGGGTAAAAGAAAACAACAAGAAGGTTTGAAGAAAGACATATCCTAAGGCTAATCTAAGTATAGCGTATAATTGACTAAATCTTGTAAAGCAGCCTCTAAGACTTGCTTCTTATTCTCCACGACCTTTGAGGCTTTTGTTGTTGCAAGGGAGACATCAGAACACTCGGAAAACTCTTCTTCAGCAACTAAAACTTTGGATTCCATCTCTGCAGCTTCTTGCTTGGCAGCATCTCGACGAACTTTTAATTTCTTCACCTTCTTTCTCGCCTTCTCAAAAGATTTGCAGGCGGCAGAAAATTCTTCAGATTTCTTATCCCTCTCCCTCAATACAAGCTCAAAATGCTCTTTGGCTTTTAAATATGGCTCTGACTCTTTAATTGTTATGGTCTTATCAACAAAAGCGGATCGTGCTTGGTAATAGGAAGCCGTCATCCCAAAGAAAGACCCCAATAAATACTGCAAAGGGGAAATATCTGCCCCCTTTCCACTCATGTCATTGAGTATGACTTCGATTTTATCTTGGATAGAAGAATCACGATTTGGAGTAAGGCCTACAAGTTTGGTACGAATACTAGCCCAAGCCTTCATGATAAATTCCCTTTTAAACTCCGAAATGACCTTCTTGCCATAAAAAACAAACATGGTTACTGTTGGTTGTCGGGAAAAGTTTGATTCCACATTTGCTTTGACTTTACCGCAAGAGTTAGCAGTAACCTCTTTGGATGACAAAAGTAACTCCCTTGAGTCTGGACCTACTACAGACTCACTACTATCTTATGGCTTACTTTGATGAGGATCTTCCAAAATTTGGACATTGTTTGGCCACGCCTACAAAGAAAAACATAATATAAGGGGTATATAAAGGCAATATATATACTGTGAAATGGTAGAAGAGTTGTCATTACCTTCTCGATAGCTGACGGAGTCTTCGATGAACTAGAAAGAATCTCCACATGGGTGTTAGAATCACCTTCCTTTGCCAAGGATGGTTTTACCTTCTTCCAGCAACGATCTCCATGACTACTCTCGCTCTCATCTTCAGGTGGTCGTTTATTGAAAGCCTGTTCAGTCAGGACAGACGACTCCTCTTTTTGAATTTCTACATATAGCGGTCCCTTAAACCTAAATGGAATGACTACCTTAGATTTCAAAATAGAAGGCTTAATCACAATCGGGACCTCCTCACCATATTTTTAAGGAGTGTCAATAATCGGACCTACAACGTTTACCAAAGATTGTAAGTTAACTTCGAGAAAGTTTCCATGTACTTTGTCCCACCAAGATTTATACGGCGTGGATAAATATCTTCGCACATTGGGTGTGACTTTTGGGAAAGTCGCTTTCAACATAAAGCCATGCAATACACAAATTCGATGAAATTTAAGGCCTTCACTTAATGAAGCACTGCGAATATCATCTTCCAAGACTCTGGGATGGCCTTGATAAAATCCAAACTGACGGCTAAACCGGTATGGACTGTATGGCTCAAGTATGAATGAACTTGCATATCTAAAAGGGAGTAAGTTAAAATGGAGGCTCATGAAGTAGCTTACCTCTGACTCGTCACCCTTATCATCATCCACAAAATGACAAAGAGCGGCCTGGCTCAGCATAGTGGAAGCCCAAGTAATAGTATCTCCTTTATGGATGCGTTTTCTAGCAAACTCTCCATCAAAATACCTTGCCCCGCCTTCGCCAGAATATGCCGTCATCAATGGAACAGATGGTCCATTAGAAAGTGGAAAATGTGTCTTGAAATAGTGAGCAAGCCAACCATACACATAATGGATAAGGAAGGATACTCCGAGTTGCTCAAGTTGTGAAGATTTATAGACTCTATTGAGACCATTATAAATGCTCGATAGGACTGGAACGGCAAGACTGAAAGCTTGCTTATCTGCCATCATAGCTGTAATTCTAAAATTTCTTGGACGAATGAAAAATCCATCCTTAGAGGGAAATACAAAGGTGCAAACCAACATGATAAGAACGCTGCTAAATACGTATCAGTTCTATATTCATACTTCTCTCCAAGTTTAGAAAACGTGGCATCATCTGCATTTGACCACTTCGTTACATTCTGAATAGTCCCAATTGAGTTATGGGTTGACTTCAAGCGAGCAGATTTTTTCTCCTTCCTCGGTGGAGCTGACTCGTATCTTAATATGCTTTTCCACTAAAATTTTACCCACTTGCTTAAAGAAACTATCAGATTAGAAACCTCTCCTTCTTGAAGATGCTTAAAGGCTATAAACAAGGATTCACAAGAACGAGGGATAAATATCTCATTCTTTTCATTAACACCTGTAAGCTCCTTCGCTTCGGGCACCACTTCTTCGTAAGGAAGGCCTCCGATAGGCAGACCTTCAATTTTGTACATATCCCAAAGGGATATGGATAGCTTTCCAACTGAAGTAAGCAATGTGTTGGTATTTGGACACCAAGCCTCAAAGAATGCCTATAACAAGTTCGAGTTTCGATCATAGGTAAACAGTGAAGCATAAACGGCATCATATATTTTTGTTGCCTTCAAGGTTTGTGCACTTCTATCCAATATGTCCTCGGTCCATTCCCAATATCCTTGAGTATGACAATATTCACCGGTTATCTCCATGGTAACCCCCAACGTACTTCTCCTTTAAGTACCCAACGTCCTAAGCAAGGAAGGGTACTCGCAATATTCAATTGACGTTGGTTGGGAGTACGAAGAAGCCATACTTTAACCAATCGATTAGCACCAATGTCATGTTCTGAAGTCTAATCCGACATATGGAGAGAATTTTGCAAGGTTGGCCACGGATCTGCATACCTGCCTACCATTGGAGTTTCAGTCAATAGCCTGGTTAATACGGTACCGTTATAGGCTTTAATTAAAAGGTACTTGCTTTTAGAGGATGAAGATGTGTAGTCTCTAAAGCGAACTATCTCTACAAGCTGAATAAATAAAAGAATCTCGATTAGACACAAAATCAAGATTCGAAAAAATATATATATATACCGGCAAAGAAAAAGCCAAAGAAAAAAAAGGTTCTTCATGTGTTTGGCTCTGGTGAAATATAGTCATGTATATTTGAAGCCGAATTCGTCAGGTCTTAGGGTAACGGAGGCAAAGTTCGACTCTCACGCCTTAAGCTGAACATTGAAAAGGGCCCATACTTAGAGAAGACCATTGCATAAATACATCGGTTAAAGAGCCCATACTTAAAGAAAACCATTGTACCGTCTTCAAGTAAAATTGGTTGGACTTAAGGTGACGGAGGCGAAGTTAAACTCTCGCACCTTAAGTCTATTTCCACCGTCTTCAAATAAAATTGGTCGGACTTAAAGTGACGGAGGCGAAGTTAAACTCTCGCACTTTAAGCCGATGTCCACCATCTTCAAATAAAATTGGTCGGACTTAAGGTGACGAAGGCGAAGTTAAACTCTCGCACCTTAAGCCGATGTCCACCGTCTTCAAGTAAAATTGGTCGGACTTAAGGCGATGGAGGTGAAGTTAAACTCTCGCACCGTAAGCCGATTTCCATCGTCTTCAAGTAAAATTGGTCGGACTTAAGATGACGAAGACGAAGTTAAACTCTCGCACCTTAAGCCGATTGTTGTATATTATTATTTACTTCAACCCTACAAAAGAAGAAGAAAAGAAAAAAAATTGCAAAGAAATAGAAAGGAAATACCTCGTTACTAATATCGGCAAATTAGCTTCAAAGCAATTGATGAAAGAAGTTGCAAAATTAGTGTTAAAGCATATGAGGTATAGGGTCCTATTTATAGGCGTGGATAAATTTTTTGAGTCCAAGTTCAAAAAGGATAAGAAAAAAAAGTTGATATAATTGAATTGGGAGAAGCTAAGGCGGCGGGTCCTTACCAATCTGATCAAATTAGG
The DNA here is from genome assembly GCF_002878395.1 of Capsicum annuum. NCBI lineage: Eukaryota > Viridiplantae > Streptophyta > Magnoliopsida > Solanales > Solanaceae > Capsicum > Capsicum annuum. The sequence continues at coordinate 210,679,146 of NC_061120.1, forward strand.
TCTGTTACTATTGATTCAATTTTTTGAAAAAAGAAGAAACTGTAGGACCTATCAAAATAAAAAAAAATAAAAAAGAGAGAAAAGGAAAAGAAACAAAAGGAGGTACACGTTATGGCATCAAGTGCCAAAAGAAGAAAGTTAAGTAACATATTTTTTTTTTTCTTTACTTTCACGCGTACCAAGGATTTAAATATACTACGGGTCGTTTGATTGAGTGTATAAGATAATACTAAATAGGTTGTATTATACTAAATAGGTTGTATTAGTAATATTGAGATTAGTAGTGCAAAGATTAGTAATACAGGAATTAGTAATACTGGGATTATTTTTTATGCAGTGTTTGGTTTAATGTATAGAAAAAAATATGTATTGTTATATTTTTAAAAAAATATTGCTTGTTTACAAAATACCCTTTGACATATTATAACTTTGTGTATTTTCTTTGCAAAACTTTATTATTCTTTTTTAAATATAAAAAATAATAAAGTAAAAATATAACTAATTATTTACTTTGAAACTTTAAAATTCAATCATTCACTTACAAACTTTTTTTTTTGTTATCTTTTCTTTATTTGTTGATTATTTTTTTGTTATTTCCACTTTGTGATGTTCTTACGTTGGAGGGAGATACGTGTAACTTTTGAATGAGACAATAGAATTATTATTAACATAAATTTGTATTTCGTAAAGTGTTAAGCCTAACTAGAAAAATTATTTTTAGTTATGAATATCCTATTTACAAAATTAAAGCTTGTATGCAATCATGCAATTTATTTTCGGATTTTGATCAATAAATATTTTTAAGTTAATGGAGTAGTTTTTTATGACTAAAATTATTTGGAGAGATATTATTATCTTGATAAATTGAAAAGAAATAACTCACATTAAATAAATTGAAAAGATTTAGAAAAAAAATTAAAGAAATTTGAGGGCGTTTTTGTCTTTGACACATATTTATCCATGGATTGTAATCCATGTATTACTAATCCCACCAAATTTGGTGTATTAGTTATACACCCTTTAATACCATGTAGGATGTATAGCTAATCTATGTATTAGTTATACATAACTTCAAAATTGCCACCAAACAATGTATAAAGTTATCCCACCATTTAATCCATGGATTATGAAAATAATTCACCCTACCAAACGGGTCCTATATGTATATTGCAATTTTGCAGGGCCCATATGGTTATAACATATTTTTATGTTCAAAAATTAGTCCGTCATAATTCTGTTTGCATATAAATTGTGTAATTAAAATATCAAATTCATACTTTAAGTCTAGTCTCTAAATTATTAATTGTCTCGACAAGTTTTGAAGTAGGGGGCATTTGTGGGCTATGTAATTTTATTAAATTCAAATCCATACAAAATTCGGATTATATTAAATTCAAAATATATTAGTCACAAATAAATATTACAGATTAATATAATTGAATTAATTATTTAAGTCCAAATGATGAACCCACTTTACTAAGCCCAAGGTATTATCATATTCTAGAGGCTTAAATAAGCGTCACGTGTCAAATGATGTGGCATGCCAAGTCAAGTAAAGGAGCCAATAGGACCGTGCCATATGTCAAAATAATGCATCAGAGCCATGAAATAAAAGCCCATAAAAAGACGTCAGATCACTTAAATCTAATTGGTTAAAGAAAATCCATATTCATCATGACTCTTCATTTCCTACAACTATAAATAAGGGTCCCATAATTCAGAAAAGGGACCTGAGACACCCCAGACCTCTAACAAGTAGCAAGAGAAAGCTCGTGGATCAAACGCCCCAATTTTTCTAAAAAGCTCAAGCCAAATCAAGTTCATCAAGATTCAAGATTCAAGATCAAGACGACAATATTCAAGAACAAGCTCAAAAGCCCTTAAGCCCTTGAATTCAAGCACAAGTCAAGATAAAGTCCCTCAAGTCCGCAAACCAAGTTCAAATTCAAGATTAAGCTTTAAGCCCTTGAATTTATATTTGAAAAGGCGAATCAGAGGATTCATAGAGATTGTAACATTCGAATTCATATTGAAATCAATAAATTGATTGTTGCAGTATATTTTCTTGTCTCGATTATTTATTTTCGGCCTCGAAAATTTTATTTTCCAACAATGTTGTTGTTGTTGTTGTTGTTAATTCATGGATTCCATGGAGATGAAGACACAAGTTTTCTATTCCAAATTTTGTTTGCAATTCCAGTATGCATTATATTCTATTTGTGTAGGCTGTCTGAAACGCTAAGAAAAAAGACAAAGCTGTGTGGTCTCTCCTTGTACATATCAATATTTGCTTCTTCAATGTAGAGAGCATTTGTTCACATTGCTCCTCCTAAATCAAGTTTGCTTTCTTTTCTTTTTTTAATTTCATTTTCCATTTCTCTCCAAGTTATGGCTTCTGCTTCATTCCTTTCAACAATCGGCAAGCCTTCTCTCTATATGTAATCTAAGGATGAATGTTCGATTGATTTTCTTTAGAAAACCATCCTTGATTCTTTTGCATACTTATTTCAAAAATCAAAAAGCTTGTGAGTTGTGACAGTGTTTGTAAATGGACCAAGCTGGATAAGTTAATTTCCTAAACTAAGGGTAATTCTGCAAACTATTATGATGATGTTTGTTATACCATGCTTTGTTTATCTTTCAAAAAGATTCATGGTGATCAATATCTGCTGCTTCGCACGTTCTGCTGGAATATTTTAAGCAGTTTTGAGTAATGGGGCATAAGATCTTGCCCTTTCCGTCCAAATTTAAGGACTAGTCACTATTACTCTTTAGGTAAACTGTTTTTTCTTGACTTCCATGTATTTTTCGAACTCTCTCCGTTCACTTTTACTTGTCATATTTCGCTTCACGAGAGTCAATTTGACTAATCTTTAGGGATAAACTGAATTAGATTAATTTAATATTTTAAATTTTACATTTGGATGTTCGAAAACTATAAGAGAAATAATATAACTTGTGTTTTTTGTATGTGAAGGTTAGAGGGGAAAGTAGCAATGGTAACTGGAGGAGCTAGTGGCATTGGTGAAGCAATTGCGAAGCTCTTCTATGAACATGGAGCCAAAGTGGTCGTTGCCGATGTCCAAGATGAACTTGGCAACTCAGTTTGCAAAGACCTTGGAGGCTCATCCAACTCCATTTTCATCCATTGCGACGTCACAAATGAAGACCACGTCCAAGAAGCTGTCGACAGAACCATTACAACATTTGGAAAACTCGACATCATGATCTGCAATGCTGGCATATCTGACGAGACCAAGCCAAGAATCATCGACAACACCAAAGCAGATTTCGAGCGGGTCCTCAGGTTCAATGTGACAGGAGTTTTCTTGAGCATGAAGCATGCCGCTCGCGTCATGGTCCCCATGCACAGCGGATGCATCATCTCCACCTCCAGTGTAAGCTCCAGAATCGGAGCTGCAGCATCGCATGCATACTGCAGCTCCAAACACGCCGTGTTGGGGCTTACCAAGAACCTGGCGGTGGAGCTTGGGCAATTTGGTATACGGGTGAATTGCTTGTCACCCTACGCGATGGTCACGCCAATGGCGATATATGAAGGTCATTGGGCTCGAAAATGAAGAACTTGATAAGGCGATGAGTGCGACTGGGAACCTTAAAGGAGCAACTCTGAGAGTGGATGATGTTGCAAAAGCAGCACAATTCTTGGCAAGTGATGATGCTCAGTATATCAGTGGGCACAATTTGTTCATTGATGGGGGATTCACTGTGTGTAATCCTGGACTTGGCATGTTTAAGCATCCAGAATGTTGATATGTGGAATTTAGTTTTTATTTTTTTATATAAATAATGTTGCATCATAACAACATATCAGACCTTTATATATATAGAAAGATGTGTATCTTTTTGGACAAACTAAAAAGAAAAGATTGTCACATAAAATTGAATGATTATGATTTTTACACAAGATTTTGGATCTATGGTGGACTACTAGTTTCTCCCTAATTGCTTGGACATTATCCAACAAATTCCATACCAAATCCAGCCCCAAGTGCCTGGGCTTACTCATTTTGGAGATCTGCAATGTCACCTATATAAAACTTATAAGTTACAACAACAGTGTAGTTTCACAAAGTGGGATTTTAAAAGGAGTTGTTTGGTTTTTCTTTGGTAGCATGTCCTGAGGCCTGATAACTTACGGGTGCTCTTTAGTTTGTACAAAATCAGAGAAATTTTGGAGTATTAGTAATATTTCACAGTTGTTACCAAAAAAAAAAAAAAAAGGATAGAGTGTATGTAGATTTTATTTCTATCTCATAGGTGGAAAGTTGTCTCCAATAGACCTTCTGCTCGAGGAAAAATAGTACAGAAAGGGGTGAATAGAAGAAAATCAAACCAAAACTGTCCAGAAAAAGAATAAAGAGAAGTGAAATCATAACAAAACATTTTGAACTGTGGCTATAACAAAATAATAAGACAATCAAAGTACAACAAATAATAGATAGTAAATCGATGGATAAGAAACTGCTAGAGAAGCACCAGTATGGAAGAATAACAAGACAACGGACTACCTACCTCCTATCCTAACGTGTGTCCTCCACAACCTCCTACCTAAAATCATTTTCTTGATAAGTTGAGATTGTGTCATGTCGTGTTTAATCACCTCTCCCAATACGTCGTCGACCTACTTCTACCTCTCTTATAAATATTCCTAACCATCCTCTCACACTTCTGCACTGAGTTATTCAAACATTCCCTCTTCACATACTTGAACTATCTCAATTTCGCTTCTCATATCTTGTCTCCATCAAAATTAGGGGTGGACCCACGTGTATCGGTGGGGGTGCACGTGCACCCGTTAACGTTGAAAAAAATTGTGTATACATATATACCTTGAGAAATTGGGATATATTTAATAGTGCACCCTTAGATGAATGGTAGTTACATTAGTCCGTTGGTTGAAGCCAGCCCTCCCGTCCACGCAACCAGGGATCGATCCCTAGTTCATACAAACGTTAGTTTGTATTTTCAAAAGTTAAATTTAAAGGCTTATAACTAAATTATAACAACAAAATTGCTAGATTGGAGATTTGAACTCACGACCAGTCGATAAGGGGAACCCTCCTTGACCATTGAGCTACCACAACTAATCATTTGTGAATGTTAAAAGTAAACTTCATATTATATGAAAGTAAAGCTATTAGCTTAAAATTCTTATTTGTTCTACATATTTATTTTTTCAGTATTGTTCATGTCTTTAGCGACCAATTGAATATGATAATATTCCTCAATCGACACCGAATTTTTTTTTAACGTCTTAAGATAATATTGATGCTCCACAATATTATCAAAAGCAATAAGCGTGAAAAGGTTTCAAGGTTTATTGTGTTTAAGCACAAAGTACAAATAAAGCGTGAGATTTAACGAAAAGGGCATAAAGGTAGAAAAGATATAAATATATGTCTAGTCCAAGACTAATAATATAAGCATGAATGACAAATATATGAACAAAAAAATTAATGTTTTTGATAAAGTGAAATATCAATTGTTTAGTGTTCGTCTCCTCAGAAAGCCTTATTGACAAGGGAAAATATGTATGAGAAATTAGAACCTAAGCTGCACATTAAGTGAAGCGAGCGCTCAACACATTTTGAGTCTTACTTCGAGGCTTATGCGCATCTTTAACAACACAGGTGCACCCATAGACTTCAAATCCTGGGTTCGCCTCTGATCAAAGTCACTCTACTTTACATCGAATATCCTCATTTCTAATCTTATCTCTCCTAATATATCCTTACATTTATCGCAACATCCTCTGTTGAGTTGAAGAGAATTGATCAAGAAGAAAGATGTAGTACAGCTAAGTGAAAAGGAGACAATGCAGTGGAGTTGTTAATTGCAGATTTAACTGGAGTATAGATAATTGTAATAGTAATAAGATTTTGTAAGTGGGAGTTTGCTATATAACATGTGACCAGCATTTGAGATAGTTAGAGGAGAGAGAGTCGGTTAAAACACACTATATAAGGGTGAATAGTACAACTGGAAGTGGTGTAAGGTCCATTATCTCAAAAGAAAAAATATAAAAATTCTCTCTCTACTGTATGAAGTTTAGCTTGTTGATTGCATGACAAAGTTTCATCCAGATCACTAAAATTCATCATGGTATCAGAGATTTAGGTTGAAGAATCCACCAAAATCAAGTAATTTTTTCCTTTCTGTTTTCTGAAAATACTGAATTTGAGCAGTTTCAACAATGTCGAAAACACAGAATTCACAAAGTACTGAGAATACAGTCATAGATCCACAGATGGATCACAATTATCCATTGCATTTGCAAGCATCGGACACACCTGGAGTGGCCTTGACTCCTATGAAGCTAACTGGTCCGGAAAACTATAGTGTTTGGAGTAGATCTATGCGTCTTGCACTGCTAGTAAAAAACAAACTAGGATTTGTGGATGGCACTTGCGTGAGAAGCTCATTCAAAGGAGCATTACTAGCAAAATGGGAAAGATGTGATGCAGTGGTACTTTCATGGATAAGTGCAGCTATGGCACCTGAATTATTGACGAGCATCGTTTATGCTTCTAGCTCGAAAAAGATTTAGGATGATTTTAAGAAGAGATTCGACAAATTGAATTTGACTAGGATTTTCTACTTGTGGAAGAAAATCAGTATGTTAACTCAAGGAACTGATACAGTAACAGTGTACTACTCAAAGATGAGAGATCTTTGGGATAAAATTGATGTGATTATTCCATCGCCTTCTTGCAATTTCGATGAATCAGTGTCTTACGCAGAGCACATTAAGCAACAAAGACTATTACAGTTTCTCGTTAGGTTGAATGAGAGTTATGCACAAATAGGGAGCTCTATCTTGTTGAATGCAACAGTTCCAACCGTAAATCAAGCTTATGCCATGGTTGTACAGGAGAAAAGCCAAAAGAGATTAAGAGTGACAGATGCTGGAAAAGAGTCATTGGTTATGTATGCAGGAAGACAGTCAAATGCTCAGAACAATCAAGGGACGAGTAAGGCACAAAGAAGATATCCACAAAATCATTATACACAACAGTCATTTCAAGGAAAGAGGTTTGGAGTTGTTTGTGAACATTGTGGTTACAAAGGCCACACAAAAGAAACTAGCTACAGAATAGTAAAATTTCCAGCAGATTTCAAAAGTAAAAGGAAAGGGCAAATTGAAGGAATTAAACCTCAAGCTAATAATGCATCAATGGAAGCAGGAAGTAGCAGGAAAAAGGAAGACACAGGTAAACAGTGGAATTTTACAGATGTATACTTCACTAGGGATCAATATAATGATATACTGAGAATGATAAGTCCTAAACCAACAGATAGTTGCAAAACAAATGCTCTGGCAGGTATGACTATTTTGAGTAGTGATGTTATTTAGATTGGGTAGTTGACTCAGGTACTACACATCACATTACACATTATGAGAAGCTATTGAAAGAGATTAAAATGATAGAGGATTCAGAAAATAATAGACTGCAAATACCTACTAGAAATAGAATACAAGTTACACACACAGGAAATGCTTCATTTTTAGGAGATTATTACTTAAAGAATGTGTTACATGTGCCAGATTTTAAGTTCAATCTGCTTTCAGTCTCAAAACTAACTAGGGATCTCAAGTGCATGGTGTCCTTCTACCCTGATTTGTGTGTATTACAAGCACTCTTCAGTGGAAAGGTGATTGATATTGCTAGAGAATCTGAAGGCCTTTACATTTTGAAACATCATGTTGAACCCAAAGTTGGAGCAGTGATAAGAGATAAGCAGAAGTTGTGGCACATGAGACTGGGGCATCCTTCCTCACAGGTTATGTAACACATAGCAGGAATAGGTGATAAAATAGATGTAGATGAATACCAAGACTTCATGATATACCCTTTATCTAAACAGTGTAGACAAAAGTTTCCAGTTTGTAGCTCTAAATCTACAAGTATGTTTCAATTAGTTCATTTGGATTTATGGGGACCTCACAAGCACCCCACTTATGTAGAAAACATTATTTCCTAACCATAGTAGATGATTACAATAGGTTTACTTGGGTAACATTATTGCACTCTAAGAAGGATGTTGGTGTTGCTGTTAAACATTTCATTTCTATGGTCTGTAATCAATTTGGTGTTGGAATTAAGACGTTGAGATCTAATAATGGGACTAAATTTTTCAATGCATATATGAATGATTTGTTGTTACAATATGGTATTATACATCAGAGTAGTTGCCCACACACACACCACAATAAAATGGTGTGGTTGAAAGAAAACACAGGCATTGGTTAGAGGTAGGCAGGTCCTTAAAATTACAGTCACAAGTTTCGAGTAGGTTTTGGGGTAATTGTGTTTTAACAGCAGCCTACTTGATAAATAGATTACCTACAGTCTTGTTGCATGGTAAATATCCCTATGAAAGTCTATTTGGACAACCATCTGTTATTGCACACTTAGTATTTGGTTGTTTATGCTTTGCAAGTGTGTTGCCAAAAGGAGATAAGTTTGATGCGGGAGCAAAGAAGTCAGTGTTACTTGGCTATTCCACTACACAAAAAGGATACAATCTTTATGATTTACAGACACATAGTGTATTCATCATTAGAGATATGACTTTCAAGGAGCAATTCTTTCCTTTCAAAGCAACACCATATACTGCTGATGCAAAGAATCCTGCACCTTTGCTCTCACCTTTTGTTTGTGATGCAGGTATTTTAGCTGATGCTCAAAAGGTTCCACTACTATATAACTTAGTGGAGTCAAGCTTATCAAAGGACTCTACACAAAATATGTCTTTTGCAGTTGATGAACACATGAAAGAGTCTAGTGCAATTATCCATGAAGTACCCCCTACACTTGCTCTTCCTTCTACATCATCTACAGATCCTAACCTTGATTCACAACCTACAGTTGTTATTGCACCAAGTAAAACTACACGAAGTACAAAGCCTCCAATTTGGATCAAGGACTATGTTGTTCCTGCAAAATCTAGTTCTCATTGTATTACAAATCATGTGAAATGTGATCACTTATCTGTCAAGTATCAAGGATATCTTACAGCTTTTTCAGCAATGTTAGAGCCTCAATCCTTCAAGGAAGCTGCACAAGATAAGAGATGGATCTCAGCTATGAAAGAAGAGATTCAAGCCCTAGAAGATAATCACACTTGGACCATTGTGGATTTGCCAAAGGGAGCAAAACCTTGTGGTTCTAAGTGGGTATACAAGATCAAATACAAATCAAATGGTGGGGTGGATAGGTTTAAGGCCAGACTTATTGCAAAAGGTTACACTTAAAGAGAGGGATTGGATTATCATAAAACTTTTTCCCTGTGGCTAAGATGGTCACTGTCAGAAAAGTAATAAGCTTGGTTGCATCTTATGGTTGGGATCTGTTTCAGATGGATGTCAATAATGCATTTCTCCAAGGAGATTTACATGAAGATGTTTACATGGAATTGCCCCTTGGTTTTCATAGACAGGGGGGAATAAAGTGTGCAAATTACAAAAGTCCCTTTATGGGTTGAAACAAGCATCTAGACAATGGAACATTAAGTTCACTAATGCTTTATTGCATGAAGGTTTCTGTCAGAACTCTCATGACCACTCTCTTTTTACCAAGAATCAAGAGGGAGATACGGTTGTGCTTCTTGTATATGTAGATGGTCTTCTCATTACTGGTTCTAATCCTTAGATGATTCAAGAAGCCAAGTCTATCCTACATCAACACTCTAAGATGAAGGATTTGGGGCAGTTGAGGTACTTTCTGGGTATTGAAGTGATGCAATCTAAGGAAGGTATTTTACTTAACCAGAGGAAATACACACTACAACTTATTGCAGAGACAGGTCTTAGTGGAGCTAAACCTACTAGTACACCTCTTGAGTTTAATCATAAGCTTACCAGTTTGGAGTTAGATCAGCATATGGGACTTACTTCTAATCCTGAACTAGAAGATATCACTAGTTATCAAAAATTAGTGGGAAAATTGCTATATCTCACTATCACGAGACCAGATATTTGTTTTAGAGCTCAAGTACTTAGTCAATTTATGCAACACCCTAAGGTATCACACTGGGAAACAGCTCTTAGAATTGTTAAGTACCTGAAAAAGGAACCAGGTCTTGGTGTTCTACTTAAGAGAGATACTGTTACTCAGTTGACAGGTTATTACGATTCAAATTAGGCAGCCTGTCCCAACACTAGAAGATCAGTAGCCGGATATGTTGTCAAATTTGGAGATTCATTGATCTCTTGGAAATCTAAGAAGCAACAAACTGTAAGCAGGAGCTCAGCTGAAGCTGAGTATAGAAGCATGGCAGCAGTGTTTCAGAACTTGTGTGGCTTGCACGATTATTAAAGAAACTAAATGTTGAGGTTACAACTCCTATCAAAGTGTACTCAGATAGAAAAGCAGCAATTCAGATAGATGGGAATCTCATGTTCCATTAAAGAACCAAACACATTGAGATAGATTGTCACTTTATTAGAGATAAAGTAAAATCAGGCTTCATAGATCCTCAACACTTGTGTACCTCTATTAGTTGGTAGACATATTGACTAAGGGACTTAGAATTGGACAACATGAGTCCTTGTTATCCAAGCTAGGTGTGTTGGATGTGTTCCGACCACCAGCTTAAGGGGAGTGTTGAGTTGAAGAGAATTTATCAAGAAGAAAGATGTAGTACAGCTAAGTGGAAAGGAGACAATGCAGTGGAGTTGTTAATTGTAGATTTAACTGGAATATAGATAATTGTAATAGTAATAAGATTTTGTAAGTGGGAGTTTGCTATATAACATGTGACCATCATGTGAGATATTTAGAGGAGAGAGAGTCGGTTAAAACACACTATATAAGGGTGAATAGTACAACTGGAAGTGGTGTAAGGTCCATTATCTCAAAAGAAAAAATGTAAAAATTCTCTCTCTACTGTATAAAGTTTAGCTTGTTGATTGCATGACAAAGTTTCATCTAGATCACTAAAATTCATTATCCTCATTTCCGCAATTTTCATCTGAATATGAGAGCTTGTGACTAACCAACACCTCATCATCCTATACAATACAATTGGTCTAACCATCACTTTATAAAATTTATCTTTAAAATTTGGCAACATCTTCTTATCACAGAAGACTTCCTATGCAAACATTCATTTCATTCATCTTACCATTAAGGCTTCAAAAGTGCTCTAATTTTCCAATAGATCAAAATAAGTAAATAAAAAACAAAAAATCATACAAATGACAAGTGTTAATAAGAGATCATCTACTCATTATTTTATTTGATGTGAAAATTAAACAACCAGACAAATGAAAAGTAAATGTCATGTTCGTAAGAGAGCTGTAATATAGAGACTAGTCTTCAAACAGCACATGGCAAATTGCAATCTACTTACTGCTATAATAGTAGAATAGAGATCACATGCCCCAAAATTTGGTAGTAGTTGGATCTGCTGTATTGCTTTAATTTGTTTTTTTTTTCTATATCTATTAGTTCCAGCATTGACTTCACCAATATTGTTGACAACTCAATCTGTTCTCCAGCTCAAACCCTTATTCGAGGCGGATTCAAAGTTTAAAGCTTTTATGTTTTTTTTGTGATTTGAAGGCCGTTAATAGCATATATATTTCTCAAACGTAGGCTAATTTGGACCTTCTTGTGATATATTTAATCATCAAGGATATCAGCAAAAAGCACTTCAAAATTTCAAGTTGTCTTGAATAAGATCTATGTCTTAATCACTTCGGTTTTGAAAAATGGCAATAATATTTATCCAATAATTTATGAAGTGTTCGAGACGTCTCATCAATAAAATATGTGTATTTTTATAGGTATGAGCTTAGGTTTAAACTTTAAAGTAAAGTATCTTCGCAAAGACTCTTCGAGGAAAGAGAGGGGAAAAACCAACTTAACAAAATCACAATTTTATTATGTACATTACTTAACCAACTTAACAAAATAACAATTTTATTTACAATACTTACTAATTTAATAAAATTACATTTTTATTAAGTACAGTACTTTCTCTGAATCATTCCACTTCTAGCTTGTTTTTGTTCCAAAAATGACATTCTTAATGAAATTTTCACAATAATAGCTTGGACCACAATAAGATTATTAATTGTATTTTAAATGTTTTGAATTTGCTTACTTTTAAAGAACATTTAAAAAGAACTCTTCCAATTCAATATCCATTTAAAGAAAACTGATCTCTAAAACAGCAGAAAATTAAAGGGACTAAATGTATTATAGTTTTCCATGGTTTTTTCCTCATTTGTAATCATTTTAATCTGTTAAATTATGTATAAATTCAACCAATATCGGATTAGACTACAACTTAAACTTAGTTTTAGGGAAAAAATAATCTTCACATTGATACTAACTTTATTTAGCACTATTAAAACATGAGACATATACACCTAACTTGGTTGAAATGATAATCTTTTAAAAAAAAAAAGAAAAAAATTATTTCGGGAAAATAATTTTTTTATATATGCGAATAAAAGCTTTTCAATTCTCAAATGATTAATCAAACACATAGCTATTCTCACAAATACTTTTAACTAAAGGTATGTATCAAAATAAGCTAATTTTGTCTTATTAATTATACAAATAGACTATTACTGGGATGATATATAGTCATAATTTTTTTAGAAAAAACAAACTTAATATTGAATTAAATACCATTACATAAATTCAAATTAATCAATTGGCATCAAAACTTCTTGCAGCAGTGCATGTGCCCCAATATTTTGGTTTCAAACTGATTTAATACCACTATATGTACACTGCACTAAGCCTATACAGTATAATAATCTCGTTTGGTCGGGGACAAGTTATCTCGAGATTAGTTATGTCACGGGACAAGTTATCTCGAGATTAGTTATCCCACCGAACAACGTATTTTCATTACTCTGGGATGATGGTGGAGTAAATAATTATTTAACTAACTAATACCTCAAACCGAACATGAGATAAATTAATATATCTCAAAACTATTATAACTATTATAACTTACACCTCTAGCTAAACAACGTTAGAACAACTAGTATAGCATTAACTTTCTCATGTTTGAAAAGTCAAAGGGTGCCTCATTTTCTCTCTATAAAATGCTTCTTTTTATTTAGACAATAAAATCTCATTGGCTCAGAAGTACTTCCCTGTGTTATTTCCAAGAAATCTGTTAAATATGAATGCCTCCACTTCTCCTTTAGCTCAGACACGAAGAAGGTAAGCTTACTTTTTATACTTCCCCTTTCAACTTACAATTAAAATTATGAGATCACTGCATACATTTTTTTTTAGCTTAATTATGTATTTCATACATTTTTTTAACTTAATTATGTAAAGTGTTTTCATACTTCTTCATTACACACAAACCTAATTGTTTCTTTATGAACAAAACATGTGGAAATTCTCAGAGGGGAATTCAAAACTAGGAGGTCAACTACTGACTCATCACTGTGTTTGAGTTTTAGGTTCATAGTTCAAGATTTGTAGCAATACACACAATTAAATTCAGATCTAGGCTAAAAGTTATGAGTTCAGTTGAATTCATATCTACATTGTTGGATCGATCGACCACCCTCACTAGTTTTGATACCATACTGAATATCGAATTCACATCTATACTGCTATAGATCGACCACCCTCCTTAGTTTTGATACCATACTAATTAATAATGTGTCATTTCATGTAAAAGATTTAAGTGGTGCGGTAAATACAGAGTATGGAGTACAAATTCACGAGAATTCAAAATTTTTTGCTCAAACCATTTACATATATTTAAGTTATCCATCGAAAATATATAAATATCTGACTGTGGATAAAACTCAATTATATACTCCATCCTTCCTATTTTACTTGTCTCAAATTTTCTAATTTGATTTCTCATTTTATTTGTTATTTTTCACAAATCAAGAAAAAGACAAAAAAAATATTTTCATGTTTTACCCTTTGCATTAATTATTTTTTCTTCAAATTAAACTGTAAACATGTATTATGGTAAACTAGTCATGTTATTAATTATTTTTCTTATTAATCAATGCGCCAAGTTAATTTGGGACAAGTAAAATGGAACGAAGGGAGTATTATCTTGAGATCATTATAGAAATGAATAAACTTCAAATCTCGAATCAGTCTTTTGCGGAGTGTTAACACACTTTTAATTCTTTCTATCTATTTCCTAAATCAATCATCAATATTGTGCATGATGATTGTTGAAATAAATGCAGATTAGAAGGCAAAGTAGCAATTATAACTGGAGGAGCTAGTGGATTTGGAGAAAGTACAGTAAGACTTTTCTTACAAAATGGTGCAAAAGTTGTTATAGCAGATGTTCAAGATGAAATAGGCCAATCCCTTTGCAACAATCTCCTTAGTTGTCCTGACGACGACAACGACAACGACAACAACGACATTGATGTTACATACATACATTGTGATGTAACAAAGGCCTCAGACGTTGAGAGCCTCATCGACACGACAGTTTCCAAGTATGGCAAACTCGACATCATGTTCAATAATGCAGGTAGGTAGAGGGGTGTGCATCGATATTAGGTTTATCGATTTTTTTATTTTTAAATATGCTAAACTAATAAATAAATTAATAAGATATTTTTTATTGATTTTCGATTTAGTGGTTTTTAGTTTTTAACGATTCGGTTTTCGATCTAGCTTATAAGAAAAATATTCATAAAATAGAAATAGTAGCAACTAACATGAAAAGAAACTGAATCGATCTTAGCCGCAACCGAGATCCTACGTGATGTGTTTTAATTTACAAGAATCTTTAAGCCTGAACAGGATGATGTTTGTTCAGGAAATTGAATAGTTAAAAGAATTTATGAAACCATTAAAAAATCGTTAACTCAATAAAGCAGTAGCATTTTTATCGGTTTGGTCTATTGGTCAGTTTGATTTTTACACTCTCCTATATAGATAGGGTATCAAATGAGCGAGTTGGGTTAATTTTTGAAGTGTTAATAAAATGGGTTGAGTCAAGATAATCTGCTCCAAGGTTACTAGGACATTCAACTCTTACCAAATTTTATTTTATCTTATAATTTGTTTATTTACTTAATAATAAACTTTTTTTTGTTTATCACGGTTTTATGTAACATATCGAAACAAAAAAACAGTTTTAGAAATATTTTAACAAAAATTTTAATGAATCAGTTTGAACTATGTATATCAGCTGGACTAAATTGAACAGGCCAAAAAAGAGAAATCTTCACCACTTGTCCCCTTTTTAATAGCTATTTAGTAAATGATCCACCTTTCCCCATCCCTCTTTTATTTTTCTTATACTTTATGAATTTATTTGACTATGATTTAAAGATTCCTTTTGAGTAAATTAAAAATTGTATGAGAAAATGTCAGACTATGATTTAAAAAATTTCAAGTTTATTCAAATGTTAGACGATGGGACGGCCATTCAGAGGCTGCAGCGGGACTACCATAGGAAAGCCAACCACGGTTAGCTAACATAGAAAGAGATTCTCAGATAGCGGTAGTCTCTATGTGAATCTCTTCCCGACCGGCCAGGCCGAATCGTGACACCACTTGGGACGGGAATGATTCCCACATACATCATTTGATGTAGCACTTCAGTCGCCTCCGATTATTGGTCTCATTTTGGGTAATTTATTATATTTGCACAACATTTAGAATATGGACGAGCTTTAAAGAGTGACTAAAAAATACATGCTTATGTGCATCAATTAACCATCAAAATGAGATGAATCAATAAACAGGCGAGTTAATGTCCCTTTCAAAATGGTTTGCAGGATTATAGCCTGCAAACCATACAGGGGACGTGTACCGCACTAGACAAGTCCTGTGTGACAGGCTCAATTCAGAAAACATTGAAGGGGGATCGAACTCAGACCATCCGTGTGGATAACCAGCCTCCAAATCCCGAAGGACACATTATATTTTTATGAACTAATTTTACCATCCATAAATGCAGGAATCCCAGGGAATCTCGATTTCAACATAATCGATACGGATAATGAGAATTTCAAAAGAGTATTTGACGTTAACGTGTACGGATCATTTCTCGGAGCAAAATATGCAGCTCGGGTTATGATCCCAGCAAAGAAAGGTGTCATTCTTTTTACATCTAGCTCCGCCTCCGTTTCCTCGGGCGAATCACCACATTCATACACTGTCTCGAAACATGCAGTTGTTGGACTTATGAAAAATTTATGTGCTGAGTTAGGTCAACATGGTATCAGAGTCAACTGTGTTTCGCCATGCGCGGTGGCGACTCCATTGTTAGTGAAGGCAATGGGGGTTGATAAGAGTGTGGTGAACGGGATAATTTGCTCGTCGGCGAATTTAAAAGGGGTGGTGCCCACTGCAGAGGATGTGGCAGAGGCTGCGTTGTATTTGGCTAGTGATGAAGCTAAGTTTGTTAGTGGTGTTAATCTTGTGATTGATGGAGGTTATAACGGTACTAATACGACTTATATTAACACGATTCGAAGTGTATTATCTTGGGTATAGCTTTTTTTCGATCACATACATTTTGGGGTTTGATTAATTCGAAGTTGCATCGAGTAAGTGGCATTGGTTTGATTAATTCGAAGTTGCATCGAGTAAGTTGCATTGAAAGAGAACCTTTTTATCAACTTTTTTTCTATTCGCAAGAAATTACTATATGTTTATTTTTCCTTTGAATGATGACATTGGTATGTAATATAATATTTGAAGAAATATAATTTTATTTTAATTTGTTTTGGCTGATTTTTTATTTATATCCTTTTATATAATGCAAATCAATCGTAAGCAGATTGTTTTTATTTAAGTAGTATACATGATGGTTATAGTAAAGAATTTTTGATAAGATAACCTATAAATATACTTTTGGGGAAATCTGCAGTTGCTATCTTTATATTAGGTGTACACTGGACAAACCTGCACTTGTGCAATAACTCATAAGTCATACATAAAACGTAAATCGTATTACCAGTCAAGTCCAGTGTAACGAGTTCGACTGAAAAGTTCACTGGATAAATCTGCTCTTGTGCAATAGTTTTAAGTGCTCGAACTAACTCCTCTATTTTTAAGATTGTTATATCTATATCTTGGCCTAGTCAAAAATATTAAAGATTGAATTAGGTCGAATTTAAGACATCAAAATTTTATTCAAGTAAAATTCAAATACTGTTCAAAGCCCTACAAGATATTGACATCCAGATAAGATACTGTGAGCCATATATATGTAATAATAATGCCAATATCATAAGATCATGCAGATTGCAGAATTGGCTTTAATACCCAGGCCATTAATATTCAATGAGGTGTTACATAAATCATAAATGTGCCTCATCTGAAAAATGGAGGATGGAAATGTGTAAATACTTACATGTATGGTGTTGACACCCAAAACATGTTAATTATTATGATTAAATAATATAAGGAAAAGGCATCGTTTCCACCCCAAACTATACCCGAAAAGTCGAAGCCACACCTAAACTATACTAGTGATCTATACACCTAAACTATAAAAAAGTGAAACTATTTACACCCTGTCAGGCTACCACCACTTGCATGTGGTGTAGTGTTTTACACGCGTTGTCACGTCAGCACCACGTCAGTAAAAAGTATCATTTTTTATAGTTAAGGTGTGTAATAGGTCACTTATATAGTTTAGGTGTGGATTCGACTTTTCGACTATAGTTTGGGGTGGAAACGATGCTTTTCCCTTAATGTTTTTAGCCGTTTACTTTTGTTATTTAATAGGCTGGACGCGCCTAAAATAAGTGTAACAGACGTGCCTTAGAATGGGGGTCGCGGGGAGGTAATAAAATCACTTTTATATAGTTAAGGTGTGTAATAGGTCACTTATATAATTTAGGTGTGGCTTAGACTTTTCTTGTATAGTATGGGATGGAAATGATGCCTTTTCCCAATAATATATTGCAATGTATATGACAGTATGACCTATCAAAACACGATCGACATTTGTTAGATATTTCATACATGCATACGAGATAGATATTATATTCATGGAATATGATCCGATCACTTTCAAAATGTTTTGGCGGTGAAATGTTAACATACACGTGACCCTCAAAGTCTCGTGCTAAAGTGTCGGTGAAATGTTAACATACACATGACCCTCAAAGTCTCGTGCTAAAGTGTGGAGGTTCGAGTGCTCTTCAAGACATAAAATTGAACATGTTCATGTACATTCTCAATAAGAGAGCTCAGATCGAATAAATATTCATCTTAGAATTTGAAATGAATTCGCCAGCAGATCGTGAAACCTTGATAATGAATAATTATGATATATTAACAATACGAAAAGTTTACGTAGATACATGAGGTGTGTATTTATCAGTTTTAGTATAAACAAAGTCGATGGTAGCCTATGACTTACGAGTTATGACGAACCCAATATACAGCTTTTGCTTAACTCAGTATCTATATGAGAATACTCATTAAATATGCATTAAAAAAATTAATTGCAAATCCAATAATTAAGATAAGCTATCCATTTAATAACAACTAAAAACTTATAAACTTCATATTCTTAATCTGCTATCGATATAAACATAAATACGAATAAAATTCTACAAATATAATCTATATTTACCCCAAGTGTCGGCAGAGGCAGTGCACAGAGAAGTATATGTGTACTGTAGGACTTATCTATACATTAAATAATAGGCAAAAATGTTTAATCAGAGCATGTGATATTAATTGATGCGTAATAAGTACCATGCATTAATATGTCAGTCATGCACCCACACGTACAAAGTACAATAATAATAATAAAATCTAGTGTAATTCATAAATAAGGTTCGAGGAAGATAAAAAATATACAAAAATCTTACTGCTATTTTTGAAAAGGTATATATAGTGATTGTCTCAAACTCTACGTACACAATGTTCATATTAATTATTATTTGTGTCATGATAACAAATAAATTTCCAAGGAAACTAAGTGTTGATTTATATATACATATAAAAAAAATTGGTAGAAAAGGCATGCATTTAAATTAAAATAAAGTACTACATTGTCAAATTACAACCATCCTGAAGACTCAATCAGGATTCAAAAAGGAATGAGTTTGGCATAGCCAGCTAGAGTCATTAGTACAACAACTAATTTTTCTCTCAAAAAAAGTTTTGGAGATGTCTGCCCAAACTGCTTTTTTTGTACACATCGGTGGAACATTAAAAAGCATGATTTCATTAAACCTGCACGACCTTGCTCTCTCTTTAGCTAGTGCATCAGCTGCTCCATTTTATTCCCTGTAGCAGTGACTCACTTCTGAATTCCCTAGTCTTCTTAGCCTTGACCTGCAGTCCAACATCAAAGCATTATAATGGAGATTCCGTTAGTTAACATGGAGATGATTTCCGGTGAATCAATAGTGATTTCAATCGGTAGGAGGTTATGTTGTTCTACCAAATTAAGGCCTTCAATGAGGGTCATTAGTTCCATCATATTATTGGTAGCTTTGTGGAAGCTTTTGTAGAAACCCATCACCCATCCCCCGTTACAAGTTCTAATCACTCCTCTGATCTCCCCCCTTTCCTGGATTTCCCAGGCTCGAGCCATTGGTGTTAAGCTTGAAGTCGTGATTGGCAGGGGGTTCCATTTGATGTTGATGGTCTGGCTAATCTGGGGGCAATCATACCTTTTAGTAAGGTGCTTATACTCGACCGTTTAGGAGTAGGCCTGATTGAAGTTGGGAGGGTTCTTTTTGTCATCAAAGGTGTTAGAGTTCCTGGCATTCCAGATGATCCAAAGGAAGAAGGGTATGATATCTTGCCAATCAAGATTCCTATCAAATTGGGAGTGCTGAAAGGCTCTCCAAATAGGATGCCAGTTTGAGGGGAGAAAGTCGTTGAGAGTGGTGTAATTGAACGGAGGTAGTCTGGGAGAGCAGTTTCCCAGAAGTCCTGAAGGACAGGACATTCAAAAAAGATTTAAGTGTTGTCTTTCTGGTGATGGTTTCATACGACACAATTTGCATTAGGCTTAACACCTCTTTTGAAGAGGATAAGGTTGGTAAGAAGTCTGTCATGTTGCCTCAGTCTGAGCGAGGTTTTGAGTTTCTAAGAAATTTTGGCCTTCCAGATTCATTTAAAGAGAGGGAGAAGTAGTTGTTGTAGGATTTAGCAATGTGAATATAAGCACTCTTACTGGAGAATAGGCCATTTCCAGTGATGTTCCAAATTATTTCATCAATGATGGCCCTAGGATTGGGAGTAAAGGTGTTGTAAAAGTTTGGATAATATTTTCAGGGATTACCACAGGGAGATTGTTGAGGTTCCAAGTTCCATTTTGTCAGACCTCAAAGAGTTTAGTGTCTTGAGTTTGCTGGGGAAAAGGGGTTAAATAATGGATAGTAGGAGTTCACAGTGAGGGATCCATCTATCTCTCCAGAAGTTGACCTTTTTCTCGTTGTGGATAGTCTATGAGGAGGCGGTTTTGCAAATCTCCCAACCCATATGGATATTTTTTTTCAGATTTTGAAGTTGCTGGGTTTACACATCATGCCCTGGGGACTGTATTTGTTCTTGAGAATTCTAGCCCAGGTGCTATTGCGGTGCTTGTAAAGTCTCCAGGCTAGGCTAGCAAGCATTGTGGTGTGTAACACCCCATATTCAAGTACGTGTATAGGCATATTCAAGTACGTGTATTGGTCTTATTTATATGGAATTAATTTTATTTTATTTTGTTTATACCAGAATTTGCCCGTCGATGGTTCCATACGAAGGTTATTGAATAAGCTTTCCAATGATAAAAAGATTTCCAAAAACGGATAGGTTTCGGATATAATCGAGCACGTTCGAAACTATAGAACGGTGGCCGGGATATTAGGAATAGTAAATGTGCAGGAAAATTTCCTGCACACAAACTACTGAGGCCAGCCAATTTTTTGGGTCAAATTTGAACGATCATAACTCCCTTAATATAATGAAATGGGAGATCTGCGACCTATGAAAAGAAATATCTTTGAGTCTTCTTTCCAATGCAATTGGTTTCATCCAAATCCAACGTCTGAGTAAGGAGTTATACTCGTTTTACTTCAGCCTCTCAAAATAGATTTTTATGGTCAACTTCAAACGATCATAACTCCTTGTACAAGATGAACTGGGTGGCCTACTTTATATGAAATGAAATACCTTTGAATTATCTTTCCAACGATACCAATTTCACCCAAATCCAATATCAGAGCAAAGAGTTATGGTCGATATACTTTAGCTTATCAAAACAGTCCACCAAAGGACAGATTTGACATTATTTAAATTTTAAAGGCACTTTGGTCATTCCCTATGATATTATGGACGGGAATATGTGTACATATACATGTATATGAGTTCAAAAACTCATTTTCATCATCAATCATTGAGAAAGAACAAACCCTAGCCAAATTTGACCTTTAAATTACTTTTGATTCAACCGTAGAAATTCCAAAGTAATCCGATAACTGCGTTTGTCATCTCGAGAGCTTCGAACGGCACCTATTATTTGTGCAAACAGGATTGCATAATCAAGAGGTGAATTCTAATGTATGAATATTGTTTGCCTTTGTTCTCTTCCATATGTATATGTGTGATAGAGGATTATATGTATTGACTGTTATTGAAAGGTGATGAAAATAGGGTTATGGACTATTTTGCATGGTTTGGTTGTATTGAATTGTGGAGGGTGGATATGGTAATTGAGCTATGGAAGGTGGATATGGTGATATACTATTGAATTGATGATTATTTATGTCTATGGCTCAATTTGGTTTAATGGATTGGTTGGAAGGATAAATGAATCCAAACTTGATATTGGAGGATGTTGTATGAATATGCATGGCATGTGAATGTAATTGGAGTATAAGAAGGTTAAAGTGACACCCTTTATGGTGTAATTAAGGCTTACTACTTAACCACTAGTTTGGTGAATTCAAATAATTGAATTGTGACGTTTGGTCGCTAATACTAGATTGTTATATATGTTCATTGTAGATAAGTAATCCAAAAAGACGAGAAGTCCATTTGGGACTAGTATTGAAGGTTGACAGTCAGGTATGTAAAGCATACTCTATACCATATCTTTGGCATGAAAGTGAACAATTGTTCTATTAAGAAAGTTTCCAAAGTTATTCAGTAATATGTGATCCATAATGATTTTGTATGATGGCCTACGTTACCAATGAACTTGTTTCCACCCTACAAGATGTCAAGACATTCCAATACTTACTTGTTTTCCAAATCTTACATGTTTATTGCACTAATGAATGTCAGAAGGTATCCGGTTACTTAAACAAGATCCATATGCTATTAATGACTCCAAAACATTTCATTGATGTGCCAATGAGTTCTTACTTCATTGTTATTGCATTGATGGTCTATTTATATGTCTCTTATTGATGTATCATTGTTTCAAAGTATCAAAAATGCGGTGGCGACCGAAATAACAATCTCAAAGATTAATTGAACTAAGTGATGGAAGTTCTCTCTTATCGGGTGGTATCCCAGGGGCATAAGCCTATCATGGGTCGATCCCTATTTATGTGTTTATGGGTGGTATCCCAGGGGCATAAGCCTATCATGGGTCGATCCCAGTTGATATGTACTGGAGGCAGCCTAATGGTCACAGTACAGTACAGTAACGGTTACAAAGATGATAAGAACGAAGGTAAAGTGATTGAATAAATGCAATGTACAGGTTCTCACAAGTTCTAGTAAGTGTGGTCCACTCCTATTATGATTTATTTATTTGTTTCTGATTTCTATTGAGCTCCTATATCATATGTGATTATCTACAGCTTTACATACTCAGTATATATTTCGTATTGACGTCCCCCACGGGGGACCTGTATTTCATGCTGCAGGCACAGGTACCTCAGCTCATACATCGCACAAGTAGGAGCCAGGATACCCAGATGCTTTTGGTGAGCTCCAGTTTGCTTCGGGGCTTTCCGTGTCATATCCAGTCACTTTTGGTATTGTATAGAAGTTAGTTATATGGAGGGGTGTGTCCCGACCTTAGTTAAACTCTGTGTATTATCTAGAGGCTTTGTAGACCTAATGTACATTCAAGGTGGTGTTTTGTTAATAGACGTGATGGCTCCAACGGCCAAGTATTGTATATACATATATATGTGTGCTCGAGCTTATACAGGTGATTATTTTCTTTTATATGCGACATGATGCTGTCCGAATTTTGGGTTGTCATAGAGGTATGCATGGGAAGTATAAGGTTATGAGATGGTTCTCCCGGACCTCCTCGATTAAGGGTGTCAGTCCGCCCCAATAGGATTTGAGGCGTGACATGATGTTTCTAATGGAGGCTTCCTGGAGGCCCAGTCCCCCATTTTTTTTTGGGGAGGTCAGGTCAGGGTTTGCCAGTTGAGGAGGTGCATTTTTTTTTTATCCAGGGTGGTTCCCCAGACAAAGTTCCTTTGAACTCTATCGATCAGTTTATGAATTTTTGTGGTAAGTGAGATGAATTGCATAACATAAGTAGGGATGTTGGCCAAAGAAGATTTGGTGAGGGTAGTTCTGCCAGCTATATTGAGAAACTTTATTTTCCATCCAGCAAGCTTGATTTTAAGATTATCCAGGATGAACTGGTAATCTCTATTATAAGGTTTCTGATGGAATATGGGAAAGCTCAGGTATTTACCAAAGTTATCTTTAGTTTGTATGCCTAGGGTGCAGGTAAGTCGTGCTTTATCCACTTGGGAGCAGTTATTGGAGAAAATGACTTTAGATTTGTGGGTATTTATTTTCTTATCAGAGTGAAAGGTGAAATTATTATTAAGGGTGTCCTTAATTGTTTCTCAACTCTTATCATTAGCTACAGCACACAAGGTGAGATCATCAACAAAAAAAAATGGGAGATTTTAGAGCCTTTTCTACTGATGGAGATGGTAGTCCAAGCCAGAATATCCACCTCATGATCAATTCTTTTGGAGAGTAGCTCCATGCACATGATGAAGAGGTAGAGAGAGATTGGATCTCTTTTGCCTGATTCCCTGGAGGGATTGAAGAAGGGAGTTTTCTCTTCATTTATGAGTATAGAGATGGAGGAGGTTGGGATGCAAGACATGATAAGGTTAGCCAGTTTGGAAGGAACATTGAAAAAGTGGAAAGTGCCTAATGAAGGATCACTCTATCCTCTTAAAGTCTTTTTCAAGTTCAATCTTTAAGATCATGTTGGATTTCCTCCGCTTCATTTTTTTGAAGTGGTTGATGACCTCCTGGACTATGATAGCATTATCAGAGGTCTTTCTGTTAGGAAGAAAACTAGATTGAGAGGGACTGATGAGGTTAGTGAGAAGACTATTAATAATGATTTTGATAATAATTTTATATTGAATGTTACAAAGTCCAATGGGTCTGGAGTTCCTCAAATTGGTAGCATTGGTACATTTAGGAATAAGGCAAAGGTAGTTGGTATAGACCTGGGGATCCATGATGGCAGAGGTAAAGGTTTTAGTGCAAAATTCGATTGTGGCGAGGCTCAAAATGTTCCAATATTTTTGGTACATTACAGGGTGAATTCCATCCTGGCCAAGTGCTTTGTAGGGTTTGATTTATATTGAGGATAATGAAATGCCCTATTAACTGCTATTTAGTTTAAAAATAATATTCAAGTGAAATTGAATGTACATTTAGTATAATTTAGTTGAAATAAATCAGCACGTACAATGTACTGTTGTCTATTTTTTTTATTTTTATTTTTTTTGAGGTTGGGGGTGGAGGGGGGGGGGGGGGGGGGGGGCGTAAATAATGTACTGAGGAATCTTAGTAGCTCATTGAGTACCTGAATTTTCATCCTGTATTGTGAGGCTTCAATTCTTCACCCTGTAATTTTTTTCCTCATTTTTCCTTCCTTTGCCCCCATTTTTTTTTTTAAGTTTATGAGTTTTAAATTATTACCAAATTTATAGCTCATTTTAGATAATAATTCGCAATTAAATATTTATATATATTCAATAAACTTTCTAATATCTATTAATATTTAACTAATAAAAATCTTTAAGTCAATGGGCAAACTAGGCTAAAAAGTTGGATATTATGTTCTACAGAATTTTTAAGGTTAGCTTATTTTGAAAAGTAATTTTCGTCTTATAATTAGAGAACAACAATTTATATTTTTATAAAATAGCAATTTATATTTATATTAGTACAATTTATAACAAACATTTCATCAAATGTTACATACCAATGTCATTCTATATATAAGCCATCGTAACAATTTTCTTTTCCACAAAGGTTAGAAAAATACATATAGAAATATCTTGTGAATAGAGAACTTATTGATCAAAAAGTTTCTTCAATGCTTCTTTGGTGATGCAACTCTGAATCAATCGGGCCTCAAAACGAACACCAAATATCATGGCCAAGAAAACTACACTAAAGATAAAAACATGTCGGTTGATGTTAATTAGTTGTATTAGTAGTATTATAACCTCCATCAATCACAATAACAACTCCACTAACAAACTTTGTTTCATCACTAGTCAAATAACAGTTGTTGTGTGTTTCGAGATGGTGTATGAATGTGGCGATTTGCCCAATGGAGGAGGAGCTAGACGTAAAAACGATGACATCTTTCTTTGTCGGGGTCATAATCTGAACAATATATTTTGCCTCGAATAAAAGATCCGTACACGTTCGCATCAAATAAATCTTTTCAAATTCTCATTATTATTATCCGAATTGATTATGCTGAAATCGAGATTTTCTGGGATTCATGTATATACTTAGGAGTCATGACAAAATTAGCCCATGAAAAATACTAATCATTTGTCAGAATGACGTGGATTAATAAATCGACGAGTTAATGACCCGTCTAAATTTAGGAAAAATCCTTTTGACCATAAAATGTGGCCATAATTTGGCCATAATAGCTCGAATTTGATAATAAAGTCTATTCACATTATAAATAGGTTTAGATTTTTACCCTTTTCTCCCAAATTTACATTCTTCATTTATTCTTCTAGCTATTTCCAACACATGAGAATTGAACATCTAACTTGTTTACTTATTTGTTTGTTGACTTTGCATTTCAAAATAATATCTATACAAACAAAGAAGAAAAACATTAAGCTATTTCATTTATTTGAATAATTTTTTAAATTTAAAATAATATTAAACTTAAAAATAATTTTAAAATTGCTGGATATTTTTAAAATGATATATAAATGACTGAATGATAAATTAAAAATAATTATAAATAATTTTATTTGTCTTTGGTGGACAGTTATTCCATTTGGCCAAATTTTTAGAATGAAAATTTAGAATATAAAATGATTAAAAAAATTTAGAAAAGTAATTTTTTTCAAGTTTATTGACATTCTGTTTTTATAATTTATCAACAGAAAAATAAAATTACTTAAAATTATGTAATTAGACAAGACAAATTATTAAAATTGTGTAATTAGACAAGATAAATTATTAAAATTTCTAATGATACAAATTCACTTCAACAATTTATTTCTCTGAGTTTTTAGCTATTTAAAATCTTATTGTGTATTTCTTTCAAAATTTTAATCTAAAGGATCGAGAATGTAGTAAATTCAACAACGTCAGGACTGCTGCTTCAATTAAATTAAAGAGATATTAATAGAACATGCTTACTAAAAAATTTCATATTTTTCTATAGGTAATTGTTTTTATTCTTGTAATATAGAACTTAATACATTTACTTTGATTCAATAATTTGTTAATCATTATATATTTGCCATTAATGTAACCTCTAATAAGTAATTTTATCAATTATTGAGTTTAAATAAATTTTAAAATGTATTTAGATAATTATTTAAATATAATTTGAAAATATTCTCAATGACAATTAAAACTCAAAATAGTTTAGACATGATAGATATCGATTCAATAGAAAAATTATAAAATGTATATAGTTCATATATATCGACTCAAGTTAACATTAACTCAGGAGAGTCACACATTGATGTTACTGTCTTGAACCCATATGTTACATCGATTTGAAAAATTATGAATCATTACTTATGATTGTTATTATATATAGCCTCTATTTAAATAGTTTTATTAAATATTATATTTAAATAAATTGAAAATAGTTTTTAAAATTTAATGTGTAAACAGTTCAATAATAACAGATAAAATTCAAAACATTTTAGACATTAACAAACTATAAAAATCATAAAATTATATATAGTTCATTTGTGTCAATCCTAGTTAACAACAACAACAAAAGAGAGTCCAACGTTAATGTGGTAGACTTGTATTCCTATGTCACGTCGATTTGATCCTGTAAATCATTATTTAATATGACCTATAATTAAGTAATTATATTAATTAATATATTTATACAAATTTAAATTGCATATTTAAATAATTTTTAATCTAATTTGAAAATATTTCAATAACAACAACAAAAACTCAAAACACTTTAGACATCATAAATATTGACACATTATAGTAAACAATAAAAACATATAATCTGTAACTGTCAACCCTAATCAACATCAATCTAAGAGAGTCATATGATGTTGTAACAAGTTGTCTAGTCCGATTTAATAACTTGTGAATCATTACTTACATTGTTATTAATATGATCTTTAATTAAGTATTTTATTAATTGTTATTAATAGATTTAGATAATTTTAAAAAAAATTGATAATATTTCAATCGTCAATTCAAAAGACTTTAGAAATAATAGACATCGACACATTAAACATAATTGGTATAAACGTTTATAATTTTCAGTCAAATGTATTTGAAAACATACTGTGAAAATTGAAACGTATTTTCAAACCGATTTAAACATAATTTTTTATTAATTCTAATTCACGAGTAAAAAAAATTCTCTAATTCTAATTCTTTATTAAAATATGTTTAGAATTTGTCAATTTTCACACATACTCATTATTTGTTAATTTAAATATAATTTTATAATTTTAAAACATAATCATTATTGTTAGATACGTTTCAAATACATTTACTTAGATTGACATTCTTAGTTTCAGTTAGTATAATTTTACACCTTTTCAAGTTTAAAAAAATAATTAGATAAAGATCTCAATATTTCAGCATGATCTCAGTCAATGCTTATTCTTTCATAGGATGAATTTTATTTGTGACAGTAAAAGACAATTAGTACTTAAATTTGAACATAACATCCTTGACTCTAGCTACGACTGTTCAAAATCGAATCGAAATCAATAATCTGTAATGATATTTTGGTTAGTGAACTAGTGGTTCGACTTATCGGATTACCAAGTGTAAAGTATGTGTGATTTGTTGTTATCATAATATTTTAGAAATATATATATATATATATATATATATATATATATATATATATATATTATTTAAGCATAATAATAAAAAAAATATTAGAAATCATTTAGTAACAAATATAAGTAATAATTCACAATTTATCAAATCATCGTAATATAAGGGTGAAAGAGTTATATGATTAACACTTATACCTCTCAACAGATGTGAATTATATGCATAATTTCTGTAAGTGTCAACGTTTATCAGGTTTAAGGTATGTTGAGTTATCGTCATTGTGATATCTTACAAATTATGCCTGAGAATTATTTAAATATATATTTTAATTTTATTTAACCATATA
Source organism: Capsicum annuum (assembly GCF_002878395.1). Lineage (NCBI taxonomy): Eukaryota > Viridiplantae > Streptophyta > Magnoliopsida > Solanales > Solanaceae > Capsicum > Capsicum annuum. The sequence goes on from NC_061120.1 coordinate 210,707,724, forward strand.
ATTAAAAAAAATAAAAAAATTAGAGATAATTTTAGTAACAAGGAGAGAAAATCGGAGAAGAACATGAGAAAAAAATAGACAGTAAACGTAGTGTTTGAGTTATAGCAAAACATATGTATGTTTTTGAAGACATATATGTATTTTAATGGTATAAGACTATTGATATTCTTATCTAAGAATTTGTGTTGCAATTAAATTGCAATACAGGGAGTATACATATTTTAATGCCTAATTACCATGACTTTAAAGAAATAGAAAAAGATTCCAAAAGGCTACTATAGACTTTTTAATATTATGACCATATTATGGCCAAAGTTATATGATCATTTATCATCATCCCTAAATTTAAACGGATTAAATGAGTTAGTACATATTTTCATGAGCTAATTTTATCATGACCCCTAAATGCACGAATCCCAGCAAATCTCGATTTCAGCATAATCTATGCTAATAACAAGAATTTCAAAAGACTATTGATGTAAATGTATAAGTATCTTTTCTTAGGACAAAATATGCTGCTCGGATTATGATTCTCACAAAAAAAAAAAAAAAAGATGTCATTCTTTGTATTATATGTGGTGGACGCATCGTTGCATTGGGCTAGTAATGAAGCTAAAAATTTGTTAGTGGAGTTAATCTTGTGATTGATAGAGGTTATAATACTAATAACATAGCTTATACTAAAACCATATAGAAGTGTATCATTCGCTGGAGTTTATATATATATATATATATATATATATATATATATATATATGCAATGAGATGAGGCAGATTATACTGGTGAGTTTGAACGAATTTAATAATGTTTGTTTAAATTTTATATTTATATGAGAATACTCATTAAATGTGTATAAAAATTCAATTACGAACTTAATAATTAAGATGAATTATAGATTCGACGAGAATTTATAAACTTTAAATTTTAACATTACTAGAATAAATATAAACGTCCAATACGAGTAAATTTTTATTATAGAAATGACCTACATTCACCTAAATTGTCGGCAGAGACGGTGCAGAGAGAAGTGAGAGGTCTAAGTATATGTGTAAGACTATTTATTATTAATTTTATGTGTCATGATCACAAATTAATTTCTAATCAAATTTATGGTTTTTGAGTGATTTATCAAATCTATAGCTCGTATTAATTAATAATTTAAATTAAATATTTAGATATATTTAATAAATTTTCTAATACAACTTCAAGAATTTAAGCAGACTAATACTATTGTCCCATACTGTAAATAATACTCTACCCACGTAATAAAAATCTTTCATTCGTACTTGTATTGCAGTATGCTTCAAAGTTTAAAAGTGCTTAACTCTAGGTGTTTTACATGAAATCTATTTCAATCATCGTTAGGTAAATTGTATTTTTTTTTTTCACAATAAATTAATTACTTCATCCGTCTGATTTTATTTGGCTTTTTTTCCTTTTTTGTCCATTCAAAAAGAATATTTTTTTGACAGTTATTTAATTTTTTCACTTGCATAACATGTTTAAGACCATAAAAATTAAATGACATTTTGATACATTCTACGTATCTTTAGTTTAAAAGCCACAAAAATTAAATGACATTTTAATACATTCTACATATGTTGGAGTCCCACATCGGTGGGTTAAAGGGTCTTTAGTTTCTTTATATGGTCTTGGACAATCCTTCCCTCATGAGTTAGCTTTTGAGGTTGAGTTAGGCCCAAAGTCCATTTCTTTATCATGGTATCAGAGTCAGGCCCCTATCTTATATTGTCCACGCTCCAGATGTCCAGCCCTGAGCGTGCGGGGGGGGTGTTGGAGTCTCACATCGATGGGTTAAAGGGTCCTTGGTCTCTTTATATGATCTTTGGCAATCCTCCCGAGCTAGCTTTTGAGGTTGAATTAAACCCAAGGTCCATTTCTTTATCAATATATATTTAATTTAAGAACCACGAGATTCAATTATCTCTGGAATAACATGATTTGATAAATACAACAATGTTTTGGATCACTCTTATGTGATTACACCGGATATATTATTGTTGTTGACGGTGCTTTGGGGGCAAAGGCCTACACAATTTGGTTAGGAACTAAGACGAATTCCAGATTTAATATACAGAAAAAATAAAAACATAGAGAACTTGCCAGCAGAGATAAAGAAAACATTTGTTTTTATGCATTGACATAATACATAAACGCTTCATTTAACTTTGCCTCAACTGACATCTATGCTAATTAACTTCACTAACTTTGGAAGTGTCCAAATTTGGCCTTGCCTTGAACCCAAAAAAAAGTTGTCAAACTTAATGAATCATGTAAATTCACAGAAGAAAAACATAGGTAGAGAGAGTAAGAGGGTCTTGCCCAATGAAGAACTTTTTAGCATGCACATCTAAGGCATTTTACTTCTGAAATCACCTTAAGAAGAGCAACATTTTGCTGAATCTGCATATGCCAGAACAGCAATACATCAAAATGACGATTACTATTAACAAGGATAGGAGAATGGCTTGAAGAAATTCGCCACGACTCCAGGGATAGTAATGATTGCCACACCTTAAATTACACTCCAGATGCTATTTACGCGTACACAGGGTTGAGCATCTATTATACATTATTAAATTATTACAAGCAACACAATACTCTCGAATTTGCAGGCCAAACCATGCTAATTGAGCAGAAGAAGAAAGCACAAGCACTGGAGGAGACACAGCGTCTCAACTTCAGATAAGTCTTTGAGTAGATGCAGACACATCACTCACTTGAATTTGCAAGTCCAACCATGTTAAGCATATGACGGTCCTCTTTAAATCTATCTAACACGGTACCCTTAAGTCGATCCTGAGTATCTTCTTGAGCTCTTTTTATTGCAACTCCCCAGCATTCGATCACTTCTGGGAAGATCTTTTGGGTCTTTGATAAACTAGGACTGCCAAAGGTAGTGCAGGTGAAAGTATGACCTTGGTCAAAGTTAGCTGAGATAAACAAGCCGAAGTGGTTCACTCGTCCTCCAAAACCAATGCCATTGGGGATGCTCTCAGAACTAAAATTTATAGCACACTGCAGAAAGATGAAAGCTTAAAACATCTTAGTAGTTCGATAGTACCATAAATAAACTTCCAGTTTGCAAGTATTTATAGTTTCAACATCTGAACATCCAGGCTAACGGAATTTGCATGAACCAGGAAAATTTGCACCACTTTACTAAGAGGACTTGCAAAACTATTGATACATTTTTGTCCCTGCCCAAGCCTCACAAGGCAAGAGAAGAAAGATTAGCATCCCACTTGAAAAACAAAATCTGTCGAAGATCTTTGGTGCTGGACAACCAATCAATCAGATGAGCACTTACTATTCTAGGGCTATAGGTATAGTAACCAGTAGCAATGAGTTGCAACTCGAGAAATGAAGAGCCCAGAGGATAATAGGAAAAATGAAGCTTTGTAGAGTTTGAGGAACTTTGAAGTTTTGAACAAGAGGCATTTTCCACATACCAAGTGAATCCATAATTTCTTTTGACAGTTAATATAAATAAAGTCAAATGATATCGTAAGGTTCAGAAACTTACCCACTGTATATTAGAGTTCGCTCCAGTTGGACGGAAAACTGATGCTTTTGGGTATAGCTGGAATAGGAAAGACTTCATGTCCCCATAAAAGTCAGCATGCCTCTCCCATGGTTGAGAAGCATAACCCCCATAAATATAGCCTTCTTTGTCTTTTATTATCAATAAAGTTGGTCCTTTGTCATTTCTGCAGTTCAAGTTGGGAGGTAAACGTGGATAGAAGAGTTTAACACTTGAGTCTCGACACAAACGAATAATATGAAAAAAGTGTTGCAATTTATGCATCAGAGTGCATCCAAAACTTATCATTAGCTACTACAAGAAACAAAGATTACATGCAATATGGTGTTCTGTGAATCCTGTGATAGGATTCAATTTAAAGATCTTATAGAGATCAACGATACAGATAGTTAATCCTCAAATATGAAGACCATCTCTAGTCTAGCAAGAAGCCACTTACGAAATGTTCCCCAGGAATGTATTGAAGCTTAGACCATGTACTGTACTGTGATACAAAAGTCTCCATTCATGCAACTCGTCTTTTGGGAGGGCACCCCCTATATGCCAAGCATATTCCTTTCTTAACAATATAACAGCTGGATCAATATTTTCTGGGTGTATTAACATGGGAACCTCAGTGCCTGCAAAAAGAAATAATAAATTAGTAAACCTGCATACCTAGCTTGACTACAGTTTTGCAACTGTGAAATTAGTTCACCATGCTTTTTACCCTTTATGGGTGCGGGGGTGGGGAAGTAGAATGACAATTATGAATAGAAACAACCAGATTTTCAGACACAAACAGATGTGTAACTAACAATGTTCTAGAGTAATTAAAACTTAGAACTGCACAAGACAAGCAAGAACAGTTATTATGACCGAGAAAATAATCACACCAAAATTGCTCTTTCATGAAAGAACGAAGATTTTTCACCTTAATTTTGAGAAGTAATATGATCTCGCGTGTGGGTGGGTGGGTGGGTTCCTTAATGTGTAAGAAGAAATATTCAAAATAGCAAAGTAATATTAGAGTTACTATGATGAAAATTTTTGTTGAAACTGTATTTGGTTTTTTTCCATTTTAGCTTGAGACAACTATATGTTATAAAAATTTCAACCAGTTGCCTCCAGACTAGCATCCATTTAAGTACGAGTGCAGAAATATAACGAACAGATATCATAATACCAATTCTTAATGTCAACCTAAATTTCTTAAAAGGGAAAATGGCCAAATAATACCCTTAATGCATTTGATATATAGCAACTTTACCATCTATTTTAAAAGTGTCCTGTTCGTAACCCTGCCGGTAGCCATATCTGTTATTAATGGCTAACAAAATTTGTTTCCCCTATTAAAAATAACAATTTATTCTTTAAAAAAAACAAAAGAATGTTACCTATTAATAATTAAATCCCCGCCCCTTAAATCACCGCTTGATTATTTAGCCAAAACCCTGGGGCGTAAAAATAACAGTTAATAGGAGATTGTTTCAGAAACGGTGAGAATATACAGGAAGCATGAAAAAGTCATTTTTACTTGACTCTTTCTTTGGTGTAAAGAGAAAACCCTTATTGCATGGATAGTTGGATAAAATGGATAAATGATTCGCGCTTAGCCTCTTATTCATTTTCATTATCCTCTGATAACAACTTGGTGGACTCCAATGAAATATGTTTGAATTTTCAAAAGAAACGACCATTCACTAGAGTAGTAGAACAGTAATAATTAACGAAACACTAACAAAGAATGCACGATACAAAGAATGCAACGTGTATGTCCATGTGCATATATTTATGCTGCACACAAACTAAGTTGGAGGAATCTAACATTTTGTTCTTTCTCAAAAAGAATTTTTAAAACAAATAATTTTGGGTTGGGGGATTTGGGTTGGGGGTGGGAGAGGGGATAATCAAGAAATACCCAAGGGCCAGTAGCACCCGTTCAAAATTTAGTGGAAAATGGGTTTGTTCTTCCTTTTATCTGCGACAGGATTCACGTGACAATCTAATTTAATAACTCTCATATTGTTCAACCGGAAAAAGGCATATCAAGAGACCTGCAGTCTTAGAGTCTGTGCTAGAAGGACCACGTGTGAGAAAGCAATCAAATACATATGGACGTTGTCCCTTCGTATGACTGTAGATGTTTATGGAAGGAAAAGATAGTAGAGTTTGTTAAGATAGACACACAACATTACTTCATGAAAAAGCTGGGATTCCACAGACATTACTTAAGTGGTGTAACCTACAAGAAACTCATGATGTAATCATGTAAATACTTCTGTAAATTTCCCGGACTCCACACAGAATAAAATGATCTGAGGCTCATGTCTTGCTGCACATTTTAGTTCCTTTGGTACAATTAATGAATCTTACACTTTTTTTTCTAAAATTACTGAAATCTTTTAAGTATCTAACAAAAAGAAAATTATAAAAGAAACTTCAAAACCAAATCAAAAATAAAAAGAGAAAATGAAACAAGATATTAGACAGTAAGTCGAGAACAAGGAAATAACAGCAGGCGTGAGAGTCAAAACAAGAAAAGTACATAAATATATTGCCACTTACATAGTTATAAGGGCTTTGGACAAAGAAAACATGAAAATCAATCAACTGTCCCTATATCCCAAATTAGCTGGGTAAACTATATGAAATCCTCTATATCCAAGTTTTCAGAGGATTCAACATAGTTAAGACTATTTTTACATGGGTAACCAACCTACTTTAAACCTCCTCTTTCATCCGGATTTGAGAACGGCTATGCTTTGACAAACTCACATACACATGGTAAAACAAAACACGACAAAGTACTTTACAAGGGAGGAAAGATAACATGGCAACGAGAAGAAAATGGTTCTGACTGGATACCTCCCCTTCCCTTAACTTTGTATTTTGCAATGAGGCTTCAAATCTAAGGCATTAAACTGACACCAAAAATCTGTATATGGTTAACCTATAGTATCAAATTTCACTTTCTTCAACTACAGCAAGTACAGTCACTAAGATAATTTGCACAACACTGCACATCCCACAAAAGTACTGTACTCTACTACTTTGTGAAAAGTTGAGGCCCTTTACACCAAAACTCATTGTGAATCAGGTGAAGCTTTAAACTCTGTCCCTGGTATATTGGCTACAAAGGGTAGGACATATTCACTGGCTCCTTCACAAGCTTAAAAAAGCAAGGTGATGAACTTGTCCTAATTCTACTCTTTGTCAGTATGTTGACACCACATTCCTATATATACTGTCCTCCTCTCTGAGAGTAACAAGACTACATCCAACAAGCATTACCTAATCTCTGTGATCCACATTTATTCCTGTCATACAAATGTGACAGACTGAAATGCTACACTGTAATGAGAATCCCCGTTATAACAGCTACTACACCAGTTGCAGGACTCCAGCATTATGCATAATAACATATAAGTTTCAGAAAAGCCAATATCATGCATAGTTGTCAGAAAAGTTTCAAAGATTATTGAAATAGAAACCAAATAGAAAAGCTAATGTTTAAGCCTCAGAAATTCACCCACTAAGTAATGTCCAATATGTAGAGAACATATTCCTCTTAGAGAAACTAAATGACAAGAAAATATGTGGAAATACACAACTAGGAAAACACAAGATGACTGTAAAGCAGAAACCTGAACCACGTGGAGACAACAGACTTCCAAGAAACTTCCTTACTGATGGAAGATGCGCACACCATCTTCTAAATTCCTCAAAGGACAAACAATTTTCAGCGGAATTTTTATCATCTGTTGTTAAATTTGCAGCATTGAGGAAACTGTCAAGAACTTCCCTGTCTGAACTAGGTTCAGGTTGATGGCTCTCATGAGAAGATATATTTCTGAGTACTGCAGTCAAGACAGCTTCAAGATCTGATCTGCAAGTTGATTCCAAATATGCATTTACCACCATAAAGGAGAAATCAATACGAAATCAATACAGCTGGAAAAGTTTTTTCTTTTATCGTTATCTTTTTGGTATTCAACAGTATAGATATCTATATAAAGAAAAAGGAAAAAGTGGATCTAGAACCGGACTAGAGCCTCAGTAGATCTATTTGACGTCCAAGTTTAGATGGTCAAGCTCATAAACTGAAGAAAGTGCTTCTTGTTGAACATATGTGTGTTCCATCTAAGAAAAAACAGAGAAAAAGAAGAAGGATTCTAAAAGAAATGAAGCTTTCATCTGAGAACATACAAATAAAGGAAAACAATCCATCAAATGCTAGATGATATTCTCTTTCCAACTATTATTTACTGAGCTGTGTAAGATCCTCTGTATATCCAACTAAGCTTCAAGGAGGGAATTCAAGGTCTTTCTCAGGAGAAAGAAAAGAAGAGGGCTTCTAGGTAACAGAAAGCAAGCAACGAAGAGACGCATCTCTTCCATTATAGAACATTATTTTGCAGAAAGAGGCAATGGGGAATTCCTCAAAGGCCAAAATAAATCCCATTTGATTCATCAAGTGTGTACATGCTACTTCTTAATGTTTATTAATCAACCTGGTGAATTTATGATATCTATCTTGAACAATAAAGCTGGAACCTCCTCCTTCCCCTTGTTTTTCTCATTGGAGATCCATTCTTCAGAAATAAAATTTCATATCACTTCACCTCAAAAAGTAGGGATATTTTTAATGACAAAGGTCCAATCCCAGATATTTCGAGTCTAGTGGAAAAACGTTACGACCCTACACCAGTCAAACACACGTGAAGCATAGTTGTCTCATTCTAAATATTAACATTTGACTTCAAGGAGTGCAATGCTTAGTTCATCCTCCTTGTAATAATTTTACGTGATTATTAGAGAGGAAAGATAGCACTATCAAAGACAACCAACAACACTTAACAACCCAACTAACCTGACAGTTAATTCTAAATCCAGTGCTTCACAATGATATCAAGGCAAAATAGTTAAAATTTGCAACACGCATCGTTTTAGGGAGAGCTCTCCTGTGAAGGGAGTTGGAAGCATAAGCCATTGTCCATTGCAAAGCTAACCGGAAGAGGAGTGACCTAGGGGGGTTAGGAGGCTATAGAAAAGAAGGTCTAGTATGCGCGTAGTGGAAAGAGTGATAATACTATGATTACATAGGAAAAGGAACAGGATAGAGAAACAATTTTAGAAGGTCTGGTAATCTTTGATTATGGAGAACTTTGTATAAACCAAGAAAAAGAAGCCATATATATCATAGGATGAGAGGGACAAAGACATGTTAGGTCAAGTAAGAAGATGTTACACACATACATATGATAGTGACAATAACAATCTCTTATCAACTTCCATATTAGTTTTTAATAATGAAATACAATCCTTAAATACTTTCTCAAGAAGCTTGCATCACAACCTCTCTTGAGATAGTCATTTTGTTTGGCAGCTCTATTTAACATTTGTCCGGTCTTCATTGACAGCTTATTTAGGAATTATGATCATCATTCTTTTACTAAGATCCCTCCTTAATTAGCATCTGGATACTGATCGTTTTCTCATAATTATCATTTTAAAAGTAGATGTCACCAGACTTTGGTCCAGTGGTAAGAGCACAATAAGTGATGTGTGAATTAGGGCACATCACGGGTTTAATCTCTGCCACAGAAAAAAGCTAGGTATTTTGAGTGGAGAAGGGTTGAGAGGAGTACCCATCATCCATCAAGTTTCCAAACATGCACCTCTAGCCTCGGGGATTTTTCAGTTTTTAAGTCCAAGAGATTGTGAGAAGTCAAAGCAGCTTTCGAGTCAAGTTAAAACTAAAATACCTTAACTGAATAAAGAAATATTAAAATAAAAAACTAAGAAAAATGTCCAAATCAAGAATTACCACAACTCAGTTCACCATAATTAATCCAGACACCCAGTGGTGGGAGGAAAGATAAATGCCTCAGTTGGGCAAAAACATAGCAGAAACTATCTCAACTGCACCAAGTTCATTTTCTGTTTAAAAAAAAAAGGCTCAGTTTTGGAAAACAAAAGATAAAGTAGTTAATTGAATTTAGAATAGCGGAAAATACAATTTACTTGCTCTAATTACTAACTTATGACCCATATCCCCTCGATTTTCAAAATAAGTGCATAACTTTTCTTCACCTTCCAGTATTTTCCGGGGAGAACAGAATCTACCAAAGGAAAAAGTAAAAAATTCATTTAAAATCCAAAGCAGTGATAGATGTACCACCTTAGTCCTAGACAAGTTCATTTAAAATCCAAAGTAGTGGCGAATGTACCACCTTAGTCCTAGATCCTAGTACATCTAGGAGTCTCACTATAATAATTGTAGTACGTTGCACATACTTCAAAGATCTTGAGTCCACCTTTTTACCCAATCCTGATACCCTCAGAGAGCCGACAGCCCTCTATGCCTTCAACCAACCGACATTAAGAACCTCCACCGGTTGTTTTCATAATATAAAGTCTGAGCAAGTGAAATTGCCAATTTTATTAAAAAGTTCTTTGGACATATTAACCCATGATTTTAGAGGTAATTATATTTTGAAAATTGAGCATACTTAAATGTCAAAAACAAAATCTAGAGGGACCAAACTATTATAGTCCTTAAACATATCAAGGCTTACTATCTACCTTCCAACAGTACCATCACCAAAGACATCTAACAACTGATAGATAAACTCTTCAATATCATCATTTGTCCCTTTTTCATAGGTTCCCTGCAATATAGAAACATCATGAGTTCATATTTATTTATTACTCATAATAGAAACTTCACAGGTAAATACAGAATGATCCTCACTTCAAAGGTAGAGAGATACAAGTCCACCTTTATGCAGTAAAGGGTAATTATTATCTGAATGAATTACAAGGAACAAATATAACCATTCTCTACAGTTGTCTTCTTCACTCTGGCTGTCTAGAAGGAGAACATGTATATTCTGGTAAAAAACTTGAAACGACACACTAGGAGAAGGCATAAATATCTAGAGAAACCTCAAGTTTCGGGAGTAGAAAGATATAAAAGTAGTATGGTTGTTTTAGGAGCATGATGGACACATGAAAGCAGCAATACCAGCAATTGATTAGGTCCCAAGTCTTTTGTTAAAACATCTCTTCACCCATTTAGCTAGGCCCTAAATTAGCTCAGCCATTAAGCTAATCCAGTGAGTCCTACCACAGTAAGTAAATCATGCTTCAGTCATAACTACCTCATTACAGGGACTGCAGTTGGATCATACTGTTTGCTCCAGATTTTAATGGTGACAACGATCTTTAGCTTTAAAAAGGACAGTGATGCTCTGAATGCAGGTACAACAATACGCTAGTGAAGATCCGGGACATACTAGTCAAGAATTACCAATGGAACTAATCTAAGATTGACTGAAGAAAAGGATCTGGTGGAGGAAAACTAAATATCCAGCTGCCAAGAATCAATGATTGAAATTCCCACATAAGGCAACCAAGACTATCTTTGCAAGGGAAGAAAATGTTGTCACCTTATATCAAAGAATGAACTCCTAGATCTAAGGAAGATTCTCAAAGGAACAAATCTGATTAACAGTAAATGGCCTATTCAAAATTGGAAAGTATTCTAAGCACTACAAAGAAAAGTTCCTTGAGATCACATTAACATTCAAGCTCGAAACAAGACAGTTACCAATACTAAGTTCAAATCAGGCACAAGATCAAATCAGGATTTCCAGATGAAGAATGGTGAAAATTGTGTTATCAAGTTCCCCAAGAGAAGGCAGCATTCAATGTCAAAGAGGACGACCAGGCGAAGACTATACAGAGAAGAAATTGAATCAACAAGAAGATACACGGCTTACTCTAGAAAACGCTCTCTCTTATGCCTCTGAAGCATTGTAGCAGTGTAGTGAAGTAAACAGTGAGAAAAATGAAGCATTCAAGGGTGTGGCCTAATGATCAATGAAGTTGATTGAGAACCGTGAGGTCTCATGTTTAAATCCCAGTGGGGACAAAAATACTAGGTGATTTCTTCTCATCTGCCCAAACCTTGATGGACATAGTTAACCAGCACCTACAATGGTGGGAGGTAGCAGTTACCCTATGAAATTAGTCGAGGCACGCACAAATTGGCCTGGACACCACAGTTATCAAAAGCAGAGGAAAAAGAAAGAGTTATGTGGCATTCGTTTCTTTGATGATCAAGTGAAAACCAAAATGTAGTATTCAGCATTAGTGATCTAGTGAAACTCAACTTACTCACATTGATGGTGAACGCCAAAAGTTCTACTCAAATTAATAACTTCAAAGTGTTCCTAATATAACTCTAATGCAACTCAAGGGGACTGAACTAGGCACACTATTTGTGATCCAAACCAGTATAAGAATTCCTCATCTTCTTTACATTCCTGCAAATTTATTTTCGTGCTAGGTTAAACTGATACTCACAAATGTCTTCCGCAGCTTCTTGAACTCAATTTCAGTTGATTAAATTAGACTTGGTCGTTTAATTTTTAAAAGCTCACAATTAACAAACCCAGGGAATTTTCACATACTTCATGGAGACAATCTCTAAATCTCTTCTGTGTTAATCATTTTGCATTCTTTTGGGGGTTCTATCTGTGCTAGCTTGGAATTCAATCTTATAAAAGTGGAATTTGTGCTCAAATACATTAAAGATGTAGCTCGCATTTCCTTCTGTAGAACTTATGTCAACTTCCAAGTCCTGTGCTCCATCTTCCAATAGCTAGTCCTTCAATATTTTGTGGTTTGAGTCTTCAAGTGCCCATCATTGAAATCTGGTTATATACTGTTCTTATCCTTTTTATGCTCCATTCTTTCGCTATACATGCAAGACTGACGGTTTATTTTGGAGGGTTAGGTCTTGCCCTGGTATATCCTTGCCATCCTTAAATGTGGTACTGCCACTTCTTTTAGTAAGAACGGAGTTTATTTGACTGTGGTTGTCTCCTGTTCTAGATATTATCAAGTGTTGTTCACTTACTTTAAAACAGGTGTTAGTTGAAAGCCTACAACTAGATAATAATCTAATGCAAACTTCAAAAAACTCCCCTTCTCCATTTCATGCACCATAATATATGTTATGTACTCAGTCTAAGTGTCACATATCCACCAGCATATCCATTAAAATATCCTTCTATAGCAGTCTGTTGGTCACCTAGAATATCTTGTAGCAGCGGAACTATATCTTCTCAAGTTTAGTTTTAGTTTCATCATCTAATTCTATTTGTGGAACCTATGCACTATGAAGTTTTCTGTTTTGTTTCCCACACTAACCATAACGAGATAATCCTATCAACAGTTACGTTTATTTCTTCAACTTTATCCTTAGGTATCGTTTCTACACAATTACAACCGTGCCTATTTTGGTCAATCCCACAAGCCACAATACCACAATTTATAGCTTGTTTGTTAATCTCTCTAACCTTCTCTCCTTTCCACCAAGACTCTTATAGACAAGCAATATAGTTCTTCTCCTCCACTTTAAGGTAGACATTAATTTTACTTACTTCTATCTACCTATCAAACGAGATTCTTTGATTTCTCTGTCAATCAGCCTATGCTCCAACTACCTAACTCTCTTGGACGACCATATTTACTCTATCCATTCAGTGTGATGGGGAAGCTTTCTTATCTAGCATCATATCCACTTACCATTTTGATGGAATTATTCCCTTTATCCACACTCGTGCATGATGTGAAAATCCTTGCTAATACTCTTTAATACCAATGGGCGATACAGCAGAAGGCTAGCTTCTTTAATGCCACGAACAAGCATCAATATAGTGCATGCTAAGGAGAAAACAACCATGAGGATAAATGATTCATCTCACTTTATTTTTTAAGAAAAAACTCTAATCATCAAACCTAGCACCACCCTCTTTTTTCATCAAGACTTTGGAACTATAGATATACTCTAACGGCTCTCTCTCTCTCCCCCTTCCGTCTCTCTCTCGTCCCGGTCCCCGGCGCCG
>NC_061120.1:210721288-211008788 GCF_002878395.1 Capsicum annuum
CCCCCCTACCTCGGTCTCCAACAGCTGAAGCTCGATCTCCAGCCGCAGCTCCGCCTGCACCCGCCGCTCGGCCGCCAGCAGCCGCAGCACCCAAACGACGACCAGTTCCCTCGGTCTCCAGCAGCCACAACTCCATCTTAGCACCGGAATCCCCCGGAACCCGGTCAACGCTGGGCTTTGGTTTCCGGCTTGGTTTACAAGCGTAACCCGGTGACTTCTAACCTTTGTTATTTCATTCTTCGTATTATGCTAGTAGTAGCCCCTGTACCTTGACTTGCGTTGGACTTGTTGATATTGTCTGTTGTCTGTTGTTGCTGTGGTCGTTTCTTGCACTGCTTTGTCGGGGGTTATCGGCTTGGGGAATCTGTTTTTGGGGTTGTGGGTGTTGAGTCCAGTGGTGTTTGCTCTCTAGTTGAGTTTAGTTGTGTTCCTGGATTATTCCTTTGAATTTGTGTGAGCCTTGTATTTCTTGCTGCTGCTTTGCTACTACCATCGTTTATATCTTTATATTTTCTTATACTTTCGTGTGGTTGTGGCTGTGGGCGGTAATGGTTGGATAGGGTCATGTCCGAGGGGGTTGGGGCGTGGGGCCGTGGTGGGGGCGGGGGATGAGGAAAGGGCGGGAGTAGGAGAGAGGCCAAGGTTTGGCCGTGGGGTGGGTAGTGGAGGGCGTGTGGATAGTGATGGTAGGCTGAGGGTTGGGTCTTGGAATATAGGAACCCTTCAGGGTAAGTCCATAGAGCTTGTGAAGATTCTTAGGAAGAGGAGGATCAATATTGCGTGTGTTCAGGAGACCAAGTGGGTAGGGTCTAAGGCTAGGGAGGTGGATGGTTACAAGCTGTGGTACTCTGGGAGCGAGAGGCGTAGGAATGGAGTTGGCATCTTAGTAGATGAAGAGCTTAGAGGTCAGGTAGTAGAGGTGAAGAGGATCAACGATAGGTTGATGACTATTAAGTTGGTCATTCGGGGGTTTACCCTGAACGTGTGTAGTGCCTATGCGCCACAAGTGGGATCGGAGGGGGAGGAGAAGATGCGGTTTTGGGAGGCTTTGGAGGAGGTGGTGAAAGGCGTGCCTAGCTCGGAGAAGATTGTTGTAGCAGGAGATTTCAACGGGCACATCGGGGCATTACCGGGAGGCTTTGGTGATGTGCATGGTGGTTTTGGTTTTGGGGAAAGAAATGAAGAGGGGGCTACTCTATTGGAGTTTGCAAGGTCCTTTGGGCTGGTGGTGGTGAACTCGGGCTTCCCGAAGAAGGACGACCACCTGATCACCTTTCGAAGCGCGATAGCCAGGACCCAGATTGACTTTTTGTTGCTTAGGAAAGGGGATAGGGCGTTGTGTAAGGACTGTAAGGTCATCCCGCGTGAGAATCTTTCGACCCAGCATAGGCTCTTGGTTATGGATTTGGGTATAAAGAAGAATAGAAAGAGGAGGAGTAAGGAGTGTAGACCTAGAATTAAGTGGGGCGACTTGACGCCAGTGAATGCGTGGGAGATAGGGAGAAGTTGGCGGGAATGGGGGTGTGGGAGTGTAGGGGGGACGTGGATAGTATGTGGGATAGAGCGGCTAGGTGCATCAGGGAGAATGCAAGTGAGGTGTTGGGTGTTTCTAGGGGCCGGGCCGAGCATCATCGGGGGGATTGGTGGTGGAATGAAGAGGTGGAGAAGAAAATGGGGACCAAGAAAGGGGCGTATGCTAAATTGGTTGAGAGTAAGGATGAAGAAGAGAAGCGGGTAAACAGGAAAGAGTACAAGCTAGCTAGGAAGGAGGCTAAGTCAGCAGTCACGGCAGCTAAGACGGCCGCTTTTGAGAGCTTGTATGCAGAGTTACAGGGGAAAAGAGGGGAGAAAAAGTTGTTTAGACTCGCTAAGGCTAGGGAGAGGAAGGGTCGTGACCTCAATCAGATGAGGTGCATTAAGGGGGAGGACGGTAGAGTGTTGGTGGAGGACGGCCACATTAAGAATAGATGGCAGTCGTACTTTCATAGGCTCTTGAATGACGAAGGGGATAGAGCTATTGTGTTAGGGGAGCTGGAGCACTCAGAGGAGTGTCGGGATTTTAGCTATTGTAGACGTTTTAAGGTAGAAGAGGTTAGAGAGGCTGTTCGCAGGATGCGAAGGGATAGGACGACGGGGCCGGACGAGATACCGGTGGAGTTTTGAAAGTTCGTTGGAGAGGCTGGTGTAAGGTGGTTGACTGGATTGTTTAATGAAATCTTCAAGACGGCAAAGATACCCGAGGCTTGGAGGTGGAGTACCATGATCCCTCTCTATAAGAATAAGGGTGACATCCAGAGTTGCAATAGCTATAGGGGGATTAAGTTATTGAGTCACTCTATGAAGATTTGGGAGAGAGTGGTCGAGGTGAGGCTGAGACGGATAGTGTCTATTTCGGAAAATCAGTTTGGATTTATGCCTGGCCGCTCGACGACGGAGGCAATTCACCTGGTGCGGAGGTTGGTGGAACAGTATAGGGAAAGGAAGAAGGACCTGCACATGGTGTTTATCGACCTGGAGAAGGCTTACGACAAAGTCCCCAGGGAGGTGCTTTGGAGATGCTTGGAGGTGAGTGGAGTACCGCTGGCATATATCAGAGCAATTAAGGATATGTATGATGGAGCGAAAACCCAGGTGAGGACGGCGGGAGGAGACTCAGAGTCTTGACAGGATTGCATCAGGGATCTACTCTTAGTCCCTTTTTGTTTGCGTTGGTGATGGATGTGTTGACGCGGCGTATTCAAGGAGAGGTGCCTTGGTGTATGCTTTTTGCAGACGATGTAGTTCTGATAGATGAGACTCGAGGGGGTGTGAATGACAAATTAGAGGTGTGGAGGCAAACTCTTGAGTCTAAAGGGTTCAGGGTGAGCAGAAGCAAGACAAGTATGTGGAATGCAAGTTTAATGACGTGAGGCGGGAGAATGAGGTAGTAGTGAAGCTGGAATCACAGGAGGTATGTAAGAGGGATAGTTTCAAGTATCTCGGGTCCGTGATCCAGAGTAACGATGAGATTGACGAGGATGTCTCGCACCGTATTGGGGCGGGATGGATGAAGTGGAAGCTCGCGTCGGGGGTGTTGTGTGATAAGAAGGTGCCGCCCAAGCTGAAAGGCAAATTCTATAGGGTGGTAGTCCGTCCGGCCATGTTGTATGGAGCGGAGTGTTGGCCAGTTAAGAACTCCCACACCCAAAAACTGAAGGTGGCAGAAATGCGGATGTTGCGCTGGATGTGTGGGCTGACTAGAGGGGATAGAGTGCGGAATGAGACTATCCGGGAGAAGGTTGGTGTAACTCCAGTGGAGTGCAAAATGCGGGAAGCTCGATTGAGATGGTTCGAACACGTGAAGAGGAGGGGCATGGATGCCCCGGTTCGTAGGTGTGAGAGGCTAGCGTTGGATGGTTTTAGGCGAGGTAGGGGTAGGCCGAAGAAGTACTGGGGTGAGGTGATTAGGCGGGACATGGAGCAGTTACAGCTCACCGAGGACATGACCCTAGATAGGAAGGTCTGGAGGACGCGAATTAGGGCAGAAGACTAGGGCCGGTTTGGGTTGCTAAGGTAGGGAATTACTTGGTGGGGGTTTTATTCTTGTTATGATTCCGTGTTCCATGTTTTATTATGAATCTGTGTGCTTTCCACTGTTTTCTAATACTTATGGGTGCCGTATTTATGTTATGTAATCTGGTTCTGTGCTTTACTATGAGTTTGTGTGGTATCTCGTGACTTGAGCCGGAGGTCTATCGGAAACAGCCTTTCTACTTCTTTGGAGGTAGAGGTATGGACTACGTACATCTTACCCCCCCGACCCCACTAGGTGGGAATACACTGGGTTTGTTGTTGTTGTTGTACTTTATTTTCAAGAAAAAACTCTAACCATCAAACCTAGCACCACCCTCTTTTTTCATCAAGACTTCGGAACTATAGATATACTCTGCGTGCATTTGTGGAAAATTTGTCTGTATTTTTTCAAATACAAATGGAAAAATATCAATCTAATTCCTTTGTATATTCAGGTTGTTACTAGTCAATAACGTTCATACTGTTGTTATTCTTTTAGAGTGAAGGGAAAAGTATGAAAATTGTTCGTCCTATTATTACACAGCTATGAGTTGTAACAATAATGAAGGTGGATCATCGGATACTCTTGAGATCATACACGAAAAATCAGGGAAAGGTGAAGGAAAATGTTTTTTTCCTAATATTGGCTATAGGTTTAAGCCGTCGGAAATAGTCTCTTGCATAAATGCAAGTAAGTCTGAATACAATAAACCTACTACATTTTGGTCCTTCAGTGGAACCCGTCCATAGCGGGATCTTAGTGCACCAAGTTGTCCTTCTTTATGGACTTGGGGTTTGGCCAGCTTGTGCACAACTCAAATAATCCATCAACATACAATAATATGGATGGAGTGAAATACTACTACAACAACAACAACATACCAAGTGTATTCCCACCTAGTGGGGTCTGGGGAGGGCAGAGTGTACGCAGACCATACCACTACTTCAGGTGAAGTAGAGAGGTTGTTTCCGATAGACCCCCCTAGAACCAATAACAGTATAGCAAACACAAAACATAAATGCATATAAACTTGTAAAGGCAAAATAAACTAACAACACTAGCCACAAGATAATGCTAGAGCCACAAGATACTACTAAAAACTATATATCTGAAACCATAGACAGCATTTAACCCACGAACAAGAAACTTCAGACACAAATAACGAACACCCCCTACTGTTACCGACGCAATCCCACCCCTAACCCTCTAGCCTAATCCGCATCCTCCATACCTTCCTATCAAGGGTTATGTCCTCCGTAAGATGTAATTGTTCCATATTATGCCTAATCACCTCCCTCCAATATTTCTCCGACCTACCTCTATCCAGCCTAAAATCATCCATGGCCAATGTCTCACACCTCCGCACTAGAGCCCCAGAACCCTTCCTCATCACATGCCCGAACTAACGTAACCTCACTTCTCGCATCATGTCCTCCACTGAAGCCACCCTCACCTTCTCCCAAATAATCTCATTCCTTACCTTATCTTTCCTGGTATGACCACAAATCCATCACAACATCCTCATCTCCGCCACCTTTAACTTTTGGATGTGGGAGTTCTTAACTGGCCAACACTCCACTCCATACAACATAGCCGGTCGGACTGCCACTCTGTAGAACTTACCTTTAAGCTTTGGGGGCACCTTCTTATCACATAAAACTCCCGAAGTGAGCCTCCAATTCAACCACCCTGCCCCAATACGATGCATGACATCCTCATCAATCTCCCCATTGCCCTGAATCATAAACCCCACCCTAGATACTTGAAACTCTCCCTCTTCTGAATGGCCTGAGAGTACAGCTTCACAGCCACGTCAGACTCCTGCGACACATTGCTAAACTTACACTCCAAGTACTCCTTCTTGGTCCTGCTCAAACGAAATCTTTTAGACTCAAAAGTCTGTCTCCAAATCTCCAACGTATCATTAACTCCTCCCCGAGTCTCATCAATCAATACCATATCATCGGCAAATAACATACACCAAGGCACCCCCTTGAATATGTCGCGTTAAAACATCCATCACTAAGGCAAATAAAAAAGGGCTAAGAGTCGATCCCTGGTGCAACCCTATTAAAATCGAAAAGTGCTCCAAATCTTCACCTACCGTCCTCACACGAGTCTTCGCGCACCACCACAGAATCTACCTGGAAACTCTGTCATATGCCTTCTCAAGATCAATAAACACCATGTGCAAGTCCTTCTTCCTCTCCCGAAACTGCTCCACTAATCTCCTCACAAGGTGAATGGCCTCCGTAGTCGAGCGACCTGGCATGAAACAGAACTGATTCTCAGAGTTAGTCACGATCCTTCACAGTCTCAACTCTACCACCCTTTCCCAAATCTTCATAGTATGACTCAACAACTTAATCCCTCTATAGTTGTTGCAACTCTGGATGTTTCCCTTGTTCTTATATAATGGAATCATCATACTCCACCTCCACGCTTCAGGCATCTTTGCCACCTTAAAATGATGTTAAACAACCTTGTCAACCACTCCAAACCTGTCCCGACAGTGTTCTTCCAAAAATCCACTGGGATCTCATCTGGCCCCGTCGCCCTATCCCAACGCATCCTGTGAATAGCCCCCTTGACCTCCTCAACCTTAATACGCCTACAATAACCATAATCGCAACACTCCTCAGACTTCTCCAACTCCCTCATCACGAAACCTTTGTCCTCTTCGTCGTTTAAAAGCTTATGAAAATAGGACTGTCACCTCTTCCTAATGAGGGCATCCTCAACCAACACTGTACCAAATAGCCAGTCGGTTTTCTGTTCACTTTTCCTAGCTAGTATACATAGATTTTCACTAATTATAAATGGTTATACACATATTATACATCTGCTAACTATTTTAAGTTTATGGGGTTGAGTGCTAGCTATTCGGGTTAATTCCTCAATAAAAATAGCAACAAATGAGAAAACTTTAGGATAACTAGTTCAAGAAATAGTGAAATG
The DNA here is from genome assembly GCF_002878395.1 of Capsicum annuum. NCBI lineage: Eukaryota > Viridiplantae > Streptophyta > Magnoliopsida > Solanales > Solanaceae > Capsicum > Capsicum annuum. The sequence goes on from NC_061120.1 coordinate 210,727,800, forward strand.
AAACTAAAAATACTTACTTTAGCAATCACAAGATCCTCATATGTAAGTTTTTGATCCTTACGTTTCTGTGTGACCAAATCAAACATTCTATCGCCCAACGGCCCTTCAACTCCAATATACGCCTATATATGCATCAACACAAAGAAATAAGATCTCTTGTCCTTTTACAATCTAAATAAAATGAAATGATCTTATATGTAAAAGTGAACATCAGATATCTCGTAAAAAGAACATAAAACTAAAAAAAAAAAAGTTTGTAAAGTGTTAGAAAACCATTTCTCCCCATAATCCCCAATTCATAATTAATTGGAAAACCCAAAAAATTGACTAAAATGAACATAACTTATGTATAAAAATGAAAATCTCTCGTAAAAAGAACATGTTATTAAAAAAAGGTTTGTCAAGAGCTAGAAAATCATTTCGCCATGTAAATACCTAATTCATTATTTCATTGAGAAAAAAAACGGAATGACTGGTAGACAATATGAAAACTAAAATACTAGAAGATTTCTGCCCATCTATTCAAACCGTGATGGACAGAGTTATCTGTTAGTTGTTACTGGTGGGAGGTGAGGTGACAGGAAATTATTCGAGGTGCACACAAGCTGACCACACACCACGGCTATTAAAAATAGGCTAGAAAATCATTTCGCCCCATAAAACTAAAACACTAGGTGATTTCTGCCCATCTATTCAAGCCTTGATGGCCAGAGTAATCTCTTACTCCCTCTGTCCCATTTTAGTTGACCATCTTACTAAAAATAAATGTCTCAAATTAGTTGATCACTTAATAAACCAAGATAGAATTAATTAATTCTTTTTCCATTTTACCCCTACAATACATGAAATATGAACAATTACGATTCTAATGTCCACTTTTATACCCAATGAATATCACTACTATGGGTAAAGGATAAAATAGTAAAATTCAACATTCAATTTATAATTTCTTAATTACCGTGTAAAATGGAATGTGTCTAACTAAAATGGAACGGAGGAGTAGCGGTGAGGGGTTACGGGAAATTAGAAAGAAAAAAAAGGCTATAAAATATTACTAATATTTTAAGGACAAAAAAAACATAAAAATTGAAGGGAAAAGTACCTTGAAAACAGAAGGAGAAACATATTGTCCACTGCTTTGAGATTGTGCAGCTAGTGAATCGAACAATGATTTTAGGTCTTGTAGTTTCTTCTCCGTAAAGGCTCTACAAAAAAACAACAATAATAACAATAACATATGCTATTTGATTTCAAAATTGATCAAACATTTGAAATTGTAATAATTTTATTAGTGTTATAGAGAAATTGAAATTACCTTTTGGCTAAAGTAAAGCGTGGATTCGTTGAATTCGACTGAGAGTTTCCCATTTTCTGCTTTTCCCTTCGACCTGTTTTTTAAAAAAATAAAAAATAAAACGTGGCAGCAAGGAACAGTTTGGCTGATGTTTTGAAGGAAACTACCAGAAGTTAATAGTGGCAAAAAGTCATATTGGCTGAAATAAGACAAGTGTGTTTGCTAGAAATAAAATGTGGTTTGTTTGAGGGCCTTTAATTAAAAAAAGTGATTGATTGGTGGATTTTTGGACTTGAAAAGACCTACGATAGAGTGCCTAGAGATGTTCTTTGGAGATGGTTGAAAGTATCTATGATATATATTTGGGTGATTAAGGATATGTGCAGAGGCGGATTTAGAATTCGAACTTATCGGGTGCTAAGTAATTCAATCGGATTATTCATTTTTTCGGTCTATAGGACAATTAACAAATCAATCAATAATAAAAGAATAATAATAAAATGACCAAACTTAAATTTTTAATAATATTACTAATATCATAATATCTATAATTCATTACAATTGCCCACGACGAGTTTTCATATTCTGAAAATGATCAACGATGACATCAATACTTACATTTGCAAATACATCACGTTCTATATAACATACTAAACAATCATTTAAATATTAATCACCATTACTATTTCGCACTTCATTTTTTATGTGCTTCATGGAATAGAATGCTCTCTCAACAGTTGTCGTAGCGACGGATAAAATTAAAGTCAACTTCACAAACAAATAAACAAGTAAATAAGTCTCTACAAGATTTGCCTCAACTAATGCCTTTGTCAAATCACGAATTCCTTGCAAGTTGGAGAACTTGGAATCACCACCTCGTATATGAATTATGAAGGTATCAAGTTGGTAACTCAAATCTCAAAGCTTTCCATTATCAAACTCACTTGGATAATACTTTGCTAAAGTCATGATTCTGCCTTTGTCAAAGTTAGAGAAAGAATTGACAAGATTTAAGCTACCCATCCCAAGAAACAAATCACTACTCACTACATCAAAACGCTCATTAAGCTTTTGAAGTTGCACATCAATGACCGCTCAAAAATTTCAACATACAAGTGGTGCGAATAACAAACATCTAAACATTTACACTTTGACTTTTCGGGAAAATAAGGCCCATCTAATTTGGGAATCAAGATATCATGTGAATCACAAAATGAAGAAACGTCATTCGACAAAGATTCTCACCCATTCTCTCTCATATCTTGCAATCTTTTCTTTGAAATGTTAAGAAACTCCACGGTATTAACAATATCTTGATCTTTTTTTTGTAAAATCTTGCTCAACTCATTTGACATGGCCAACACTTTCTACATCAAGTGAAGCATAAAAACAAATTTAAATGTTTGACTTTTGTCAAAAGATATTTTGCTTGATTTTTATCACTTGAGGTAGAACCTTCAATTTCAATCACTTCAAGCACATGAACAATAGATGAGAAAATAACAAGAAAGTTATCCAATGTTTTGAAATGTGATCCCCAACGAGTATCACCCGGTCTTTGAAGACCACGTTCTTGATGTAATCTTTGTCCGGTATGAGCTTCAACGGACTCAAGTAATTGCTTCAAATTTTCGGCTTGGTGATGACAAAGTAAATCTCTACGCTTAAAAGATCTTCCAACAATATTCAACACATTAGTAACATGATAAAAAAAAGTCTTCAACTTCTAAATATTTTTTAGCAATAGCAACAAGTGTTAGTTGCAATTGATGTGCAAAACAATGAATATAATATGCCGAAGAACTATCTTTCATAATTAAAGTTTTGAGACCATTTATCTCTCCTTTCATATTACTAGCTTCATCATAACCTTGTCCACGTATTTTGTATGGACTTAGTGAGTGGTCAAAAAGCAAAGAATAAATTTCTTTCTTCAATGAGCATGTCGATGTATCACTAACATGGACAAGACCGATAAATCGTTCTACAACTTCACCATTCTTATCAACAAGAGCCATTTATTCTTTGGGTGAGATGTCTTTGGATTCATCAACTAATATCCCAAAGCAATCTCCATTCAATTCCTCAATTATAACTTTTAATGTTTCTTTCTCACAAGCATTGACAATATCCTTTTGAATCATAGGACAAGTCAAAGTATCATTTTGTGAAGCTTTTTCTAATATCAATTTTCCCACATCCGGATGTTTGTCTCCATGCCACCGCAAAAATCCTAAGAAGTATCCTTGATTAGTTGAAGATTCACTTTCGTCATGACCTCGAAAAAGCAATCCATGATACAAAAGAAGTCTTGCCACATCAGTTGAAGCTTCCAAACGAATTCGGTATTCACTTTTTGCCTTTTGATAATGTTTGTCAAGAACAACTTGAATTGATTGACGATGATTTGACAAATCTACCATCTTATTGTAATATTTGTGGTGAACACTATTAACTTTACCGACATATAAACGAAATCTTTCAAGAGCCTTATTCCAATCCCTAAAACCCTTTAATGCATAAAAATCACCCGTAGTTTCATGAACAAATAACAACAAAGACAATATGCGGTATCTTTCTACACACTATACTCCAATCAAGTTGAATATGAACCTTTAAACCAACTTGAAGTAAATTGACGCATTCTACCTCCTATTTCACTTTAAGGACATGGTTTCAAGACAGGTAGACAAGGTCCTTTTTCAATATAATATTTCCTCACTTCATCTCGTATTCGAGGATCATAATCAGAAATAGGTCTTCTTTCTCGGGGACCGGCTTTAAGTGAACCCAAATCAAGGTCAGTTATAAGACAAGAATGATTGACATTGACATTACTAGAACTTAATTGTGAATAATTAACCTTCTGGAAAAAACTCTCCATCTCAATCATAAAATTAGAATACTTTCTCCTAAATCAAGTTATCGAGATAAATAGATAATTCCAAATTTAGGTTTCTCGGATCAAGAAAGAGAAACAAAATAATTTTTTAATATAACTTATAAAGAGATCAAGCAACAAGCAGAGAGAGAGCAAGTAGCAGCAACAGCAAACCTCAAGAACAAAAGAGTCTCAGTCGATGTTTTGATTTGGAATTTGAAAATAGGGTTTTATTTTATTTTAATGAGAGATATTTGATTATATATTTTTAAACAATTAAATTAAAAAAGGTCAAAAAATAACATTACATTTATAAAAGTCAACCGGTCGCCTTGCCTTATTTTAATGAAAATTATCAAGTACACTTGTTGCCTATTGGTTATTGCCTTGTTTTAATGAAAAATTAGCAAAACTAATTTTAAAAAATAAATGTTGCTAGCTGAGTTCGAACACACGACCTTGGGGCTGCAAAAGCAGCACTTTGCCACCCGCACTAGACAGTGCCTTATTATTGTGGGTGACAAACTTAATTTTTAATTATATCTGTATATATATACAACTATATAGAGAGAGTTTTTGTCGAAGTTTGTGGGTGGCGTGCCACCCCCACGGGCCTTAATAGATCCGTCCCTGGATATGTATGACGACGTCAAGATTTGGATTAGAACTGTGGGGAGAGATCACTTTCCTGCCTTGATGGGGTTACACCTGGGATCTACTTTTAACCCATTTTTATTTGTCTTGGTGATGAATGCTTTGATGTGGCAAATTCAAGGTGAGGTATCTTATTGTTTGCTTTTTGTGAATGATGTAGTCTTTTGATGAGACCCACAGTGGAGTATGCTAAGTTGGAGGTTCGGAGGCAAATCCTAGAGTCTAAAGAATTTAGGTTGAGTAGATCTAAGATGGAATATTTGGAGTACAAGTTCAATAAGGTGTCACATGAATCTGATGTGGTTGTAAAGTTTGATACTCACTCCATCCAAAAAAGAGATAGTTTCAAGTATCTAGGGTCTATGATTCAGAGAATGACGAGATTGACGAGAATGATAACTCATCGAATTAGAATAGGGTAGATGAAATAGAGGCTCGCATCTGAAATCTTATGTGACAAAAAAGTACCTCCTAAACTTAAAAGTAAGTTCTATAGAATGGTGGTTAGACCGTCTTCGACATATGGGGCAGAGTGTTGACCTGTCAATAAGTCTCACATTCAAAAGATGTAGGTAGTGGAGATGAGAATGTTACAGTGGATGTGGGGTGTATTAGGAAAGATAGGATTAGAAACAAGGTTATTCGAGATAAAGTGGGAGTGACTTCGGTAAAATCAAGATGACGGAAGAAAGTTGAGATGGTTCAGATATGTGATGAGAAGGGACATAGATGTCCCATTACAGAGGTGCGAGAGGTTGGATGAGGATGGATTTAGGTGAGATAAAGTTAGACCAAAGAAATATTCGAGGAAGGTGATTAGACATGACATGGAGCAACTTCAACTTATCGAGAACATGTCCCTACATAGAGAGGTGTAGAGGAGGAGGATTAGGGTAGAAGGATAGTAGGAACAAGTGTGTTAGTGCTAGTAGGAGGGAGAACTTTGTTATCTGTGTTAGTAGCTATAGTACTAGTTTTATTTTAGTATGTTATATCATTTTTTGTATTACTTGGTGAGTCTTGTTTGTGGTCTTTTTGGGTGTGGTAATTTCTATCGTATCTTGTCTGTTTACTATTCCTTTTCTAGATTGTTTTATCTTAAGTCGGGGGTCTATCGAAAACAACATCTCTGTCTCACCCTCTGAGGTATCCTTTTCAGACCCTATTTGGTGAGAATATACTAGATATCTTGTTTTTGTTGTTGTAAAGTGATTGATTGGTGAGATAGAAATATTTGTGGCCATTTATTAGAGGTTTATTTGTAATATAATTTAAAAAAAAAAAATTCACTAAGGAATTGATATAAATTTTCCAGTCTTAAAAAATTGATAATAGCAACAACATTTAAGTTTTTTTATTTATTTTGAAAATATTAATATAAGCTATGAATTAAGGCAACATTTGTTTGCACTTAATGGAAGTCTGAATTTGAATGACTCAGACTATGCAATTAAGTATGCATATTTTTTTAAGATTCTAGCTCTTAATAGGTTTGAATAGATCTTAATCGTTTAGATCTACAACCAAGTTTTAATGTCATTAAGATGTATACTTGTGTTGGATGAGATTCACCATCACTCTATCCACAATCACCGGTCACCATAACTATCATGTCTGTCACTACCACCATTGTTAACCACCACCCACCACTATCAACCGCCATCATCAACCACTTCTACCTTCACAATCACCATTGACAACCAATATCGCTACCAATCACCATTAGCAGCCGCTACAAAACCTACCACCTCAATTATTCTAATTATATCCACCGCCACTGCAAACGCTAACACCAATATCAACGCTACCACCATTATCAATCACTACTGACCAATCCCTATTACCGACTAACTTATTTATCACAACTAGCACTACCACTAATTGTTGCTAACACATCACTCCACACATTCTTCGACCACCACCACTATCATTGTCGTCAGTATCTCCACCTCTACTATCACTTCAATTACTACCATCACTATAATCTACCTCTACTAACAATTATTTACACTATCACAACTAACAGTGTCTCCAACTACCACCAACACATTGTCAAACATCATGCACTCATTTTTTAGCCATTACAATTAACACCTCCAATAACTAACATCAACCAACTTCATATCCCAACCACAATCACCGCTACCAATTGCCATCATCATAACAGTCACCACAATATCATCTCTACCATCACACCTATCACTACCAATATTACTAGTCACTAACATCAATCATTACCACTACCACCAGTTTAAACCATCTCTGCTATCACTAATAATTTTTCTATCAATCAAATAATAATTTTATTGTATTAAATTAAATATTTTTAATACATAATTAATTTTTTATTTGAATTGTTTTTTTATTGTATATACAAATAAATAAATTTTGCACATTTAGATGTTGAAAAACAAATAATCTTAGTAATTCAATTTTTAGATCTAGAGACAACATCTTAATCATTCAGATATGCATTCAGATCCAGATATATGAATCTTAATAAAAACAAATGCACCTTAAGTGAAATACTAGTGAAAGCAACAACACCAATGACAGATTTATTGCGAACTCGCTTCTATAGTAGATTAATGGCTACAAAAAAATGTAATCAAAATATATAGGATTGAAAGAAAAATAACGACAACAAGATATCAAGATGAAGAAAGTAAATGAAGAAGCAATAGTAGTAGTCAAAATAAGAGAATAAGATGCTAAGCAAATATTGAGTAGTACTACTAAAAGAGGTGAAGATATGAAAAAGAGACTACCCATGTCTTGTCATACGGTAATAATCATGGATATGGACTTAGGAGAGTGCGTGTTGGACTCAAGCCTTGGCACGGGCAATTGAAGTGTAAAAGAGGCCCAAAATGCACCCAAATCAGCCCATAAATTACACTAGATGGGTGTCCACTCTTTGAAGGGCCTTTTGGTCATTTTAACTTATATTTTGTTATAACTATAAAAGAAACATTGTAGGGTTTTTAGTTTAGTTTTTGGATGATATTTGGGAGTCTTGTAAGACTGGTAACAAGCTCTCTCTCTAGTGAGAAGAGTGACCACCGAAACTAGGATACAATAATAGGGTGGATTCTCTTTTGTTGTTGCTTGCTTGGAAACGTTGATGCTAGAGAGGTGAAATCCGATCTTGTGTCACGTAAGAGATAGATTTATTATTGTGCGTAGTGTTAAGGGTCCAAGAGTGTCCATTCTTGGGTTCTTAAGATTATAGTGGTTTATCTATCTATCATTTTACCTTCTTGTAATCTTATTTAGTGTTTGTGTTGTAATCTTGTGTTCTTGTTGTTATTGTTAAATCCAAATATTGTGTCTTCTTGTTCATCATCTTATGTTAATCTAGTTTGTTGTCCGCTGATTTGGCGTAATAAACACCTTGTTATCTTTTTGTTATTGTGTTCTTAGAAAGCCGAGACTTGGTTTCCAAAAGGGTTCATAGATTTTTTCCATTTTGTGGACTATTTTTTTGGACTAATTTTGGTGTTCTCTTGTTTGTTCCGTATCATTTGGTATCAAATTCATCTTTGGTTTTGTTCTTACAATACCGATCTTGGGATTTCTTGCTAAGAAAATAAAAAAAGGAAAAAAGAAAAGAAAGACGTGTTCTCGAGCTTGAGATCTTGACCGAGAAGTTGAACTTCTTGTTGTTGTATCTTGGCCGAATGTTGTGTGTCTAGGTATAGGATTTATTTTGCTTGTGTTGTTGTTTCAAGTGTTAGTATTCTTGTCCATTAACACTTTGAGTCGATCTAGATTTGAGCTTTAAAAAAATTATTGTTGTTGTTGTGAACAAGACCATTGCCGTGTGTTGAAGTCGTTGTTCTTGGACGTGTGGACTTGTTGTTATAGTCTTGGTTGGATGTTGTTGGTGTTTTTGTTGCTCTTGATAAAGTTGTTGAGTTCTTGACATTCATCACTACTTTCACTCTTGCTAAAATCGAAATACAACACCAAAAAGAACCTTGGCCGTGTGTTGACACTAAAATTGGCTGTGATGTGTGTTGATGTTTGCTGTGGGGTGGAAATTGTTGTTGTGTTGTTGATGTGTTCTTGAAGTTTGTTGTGGTGTTCATCTTGTTCTTTATCTCACCTTACAACTTAAGACAACTAAAGTGTAACATAGATTCAAAAAGGTGAACCTACAAGTTGTAAAGTTGTTTGTGAGAAGACTTGAGCCATCACTTTCTTGACTTAACATCTACTTTTCAACCACTTTTCTTGTTTCAAGGGACCTTGTTTTGTGGGAATTGTACAAAGTCAAATCTTGACTTTTGATGATTAGACTTAAAGGAGATTTAAAACATATACTTTCCCTCCAAAACCAATTGTTTCCATTACATAGTAACTAAAGTTTGTAGACTTCAACTAGTGACTAATTGTGGGGCCGTGACCAATGGTATGCTGCTATGTCACTCAAGTTACTGTTCACACAAAAATTTTAAGATCAAAATTTGATCTTCTAGTTTCATTGTGTTGTTTCTTTAGTTTCGTTTGTTGATTCCATTACTAATTTACAAGTTAGTTTTAGATTGTAAGTTAGTTTTGAAATCGTCCTTCGTATATACATTCCTTTGTGTGTCTTATCCTTTTGAGTCGTTGTAATACTTGGTCCACCTCTTACTGCCTCATGGAGTACAAGCAAGGTTACGATACATGTGAGATCAAAGTGAGAAAAAAAATCCAAGAGCCAAAACAATAGAGAGGGAGTGTGAGGACCATTCTTGTACAACTAACTTGTTTGTTGTTTTGTAGGTAACTTCTTGGCCATAATGGAAACCATTTTGGCCCTCCTTAATGCTTTGTCTCAAGACCTTGCTAGGGCAAATGTGGGTCTTAAAAAATTGACTCGGATGTGGTAACTATGCGTGAGGAGGTTGGATCGAATGGAGAGTCGAATAAACTCTTGTGCTTTTACTCCCGAAACTTTACTTCCAATGACCAATCCTCCAAGACAACCACATAATACCACAAGTCAAGCTCTAAATAGCCCTCAAAATTGAAAAGAAGATAAGCCACTTCCCCCACAAGTTGATCAAGTCCAACAATAAGGACTTGGAAGCCAATTTTCTCTCATCCAAGCTCCACAACCGAAGCTCCACGTTACCAAATTGAGCCTCTCAACCAAAACTTTCATTTTAAAAAACCGACACATCCAAGAAGAGGAACATGGTAGAGAGAGACATGAAGGATATGGAGTCTACGACGATGCTTATATGATAGAAGGAGACTTGAGTCGGATGAGATTGAAGGCCAATCTCAAGAGGTAGAGGAAGCCGAGGGTCAAAATGAAGATGTTGGATTCGGGACTTATTGTCATTATGCTCTCGGGTTTGGCTAGCTTATGGACTATTTTTGTGCGTTTCTTGTGGGCTGTTTTTAGCTCATTTTTTGATACGTCCCTTGTTATTATTGAGCTCTCGGGCCCTTTATGTTTTGCGGACTGTTTTTTAGTAGGTTTCATTTGAAGTGACTAATTGAATGAGGTGAAGCCGTGAATTTGTGGACAAATTTCTCTCAAAATGGAGAGGATGATATGGGAATAATCACGGATATGGACTTAGGAGAGTGTGTGTTGGACCCGAGCCTTTGCACGTGCAATTAAAGTATAAAAGAGGCCAAAAATACACCCAAATCAGCCCATAAATTACACTAGATGGGTGCCCACCCTTTGAAGAGTTTTTTGGTTATTTTAACTTATATTTTGTTATAGCTATAAAAGGAACATTGTAGGATTTTTAGTTTAGTTTTTGGATGATATTTGGGAGTCTTGTAAGATTTGTAACAAGCTCTCTCTCTAGTGAGAAGAGTGACCACCGAAACTAGGATACAACAATAGGGTGGATTCTCTTTTGTTGTTGCTTGCTTGAAAATATTGATGCTAGAGAGGTGGAATTCGATCTTGTGTCACATAAGAGATAGATTTATTGTTGTGTGTAGTGTTAAGGGTCCAAGAGTGTCCATTCTTGGGTTCTTAAGATTATAGTGTTTATCTATCTATCATTTTACCTTCTTGTAATCTTGTTTAGTGTTTGTGTTGTAATCTTGTGTTCTTGTTGTTATTGTTAAATCCAATTTTTGTGTCTTCTTGTTCATCATCTTATGTTGTTAATCTAGTTTTTTGTCCGCTGATTTGGTGTAATAAACACCTTGTTATCTTCTTGTTATTGTGTTCTTAGGAAGCCGAGACGTGGTCTCCAAAAGAGTTCACGGATTTCTTCCATTTTGTGGACTATTTTTTGGACTAATTTTGGTGTTCCCTTGTTTGTTCCATATCATCTTTTCTACGTAAAAGTACTATATCGCTCGATTATCTACTATATACCCTTTTATCTTAATCTTCAAATATTTATATCTTCTTATATAAGGTCATTCTTCAATAAACTAAAAAAACGTCATGTATCGTCCAATTACATTTCTCGGTTCTTCTTCGTCTAACACTCCTAAAATTTGTTAAGGTCAATCTTTCACACTTTCTTATTGGTGCATTTGTGCCACCTCCTCTTCACATGTCTAAACTATCTCCATCTTACTTTTCTCATCTTCTCTGCCATGGAGACCACTCTCATCCTAACATGTATAACATCGTTCCTAATGCCATCTCTTTTAGTATGTTCACACATCTATTTGAAGCATATTAATTTTCGCTATCTTTGTGTGTTCTCGTGTTGGCCAACACTCTACCCTATACAATAATGTAGGTATAGTCGTCCTCATTGTAGAACTTAATTTAAAGTCCTGATGAAGTATTTTTTTGTGAGCTAATTTATCCATAGTAATTTTTGATTTATTCTCTTTTGAAAAACTATATTAATTGTTGAGAAGTTGGACAATCGATTAATTTTTTACGAGGTCCCATTATATGCGAAAACTTTATTGTAGGAAATAACTAATCTCACCACACGTATTAGGAACCTGGTCTCAGAAATTGCAGTAAACAACAAACTGTAAAATAAAGTGCAATACAAATTTACCGTGAAAAACTCCTTGCTCAAGGGAGTAAAAAATCACGACCTACACTACGTAGGATTTCACCACCAATCTCCACTAATTTCAAAGAGTTTTGTTCAAGATTACAACCCCGCAATCCTAGAACCTAACTCTTAACTCACAACTCCAGTTTACTCCAACTGTTCTACTTACTATATGAGCACTCCAAGAAGTCAAACCTACTTCTTGTTACAACACTTAACAAACAAGAATTCTAAACCACTTCTTGTTATAACACCCCACGAATAAGAAGTCAAACCCGCCTTTTATTATTCACAATCACAACTAAATAACGTTCAATAATAGAAAAGATTACAACTCAGAATCTATCGTATTACAGACTCGAAACTCATTAATTTACTCCAACTAATGAAATCAACAACGACTACTAACTCTAGCCTTAAGCTTCTCACACTTTAGCATTAAGTAGTGTAAACTCGAACAGAAACTGTGAACCAGGTTTCTGTTTTGCTGTGATGAACTCATACAATTTTTGCTCTGATAGCTATTGATTTGAAGATAATTAATTTTGTGAATATGCAATAGGTGCGGCTCTCAATGATCCTTTTGCCATATATATATACCGGAGATTTGTCATGCCCTAGAATGTCACGAAACTTGACTCCTTCTCCAAATGGAACTTGGTTTCCTGTGAGGAAATTTGTGATTCCTTTCCTTATAATGAAATTGTATCATATAAGGAAACTTTGACCCTCTTTAGACTATTTCTTCTTTTTATTTCTTTCCTTCTTTGCTCTTTAATTCTTTCCTTCTTACTCTTTTATTTATTTTCTTCTTTATTTCGTGGCTCCAATCTTCCTTGTTTATACTTAATTTCTTTGTGTATTCATGTCACCTGTTCTGGGACCTGGTTCACACATGTTCTGGGACCTGGTTCACATGATACGACATATAAAAGACAGCAAATAGTAAATCAGGTTCTTATTTATCAATCATCAAAGCTACAAACATGTTCTTCTACTTTTCAACATTTATGGTCCAACAAAATTGCTCTATTAGGTTCACCTCAAATAATACAATGTGACATACAATCTAGTGAGCTACATGCTTTTTTGTTATGAACTTCATTTTTTTCAGACTTCACACATTATTGAGAAGCCTAATTATACTAATGAAATAAAATATAATTTAAAAAAAAAATTGCTAACAAAATTAAAGAAAATGAAGAGGAAGGACAATTTACAAAAGAAGATGATTGTTATTAAATCAAATAAAGGAAAATTGGTGGAAATTTCGTTCCATAAACTACTGGCCTCCACAAAAGAATGAGTCCACACCTGGCTTGCTTGCGTCAAACGTAAAAATCTGCAAAGGAACAAAAGCTTGGGGCACAAATCAAAAATACTAAAACTAAAGGGACTAATCTGTAAGAGAGGTCTTTATTTTTATTCGATATAATACATAAATATGCATTTTAACGTGATGTAAATTTGTATATAGTTGAATAAATAAATACACAATTTCTTTGTGACAATTCACGTGAAGCGTCATATAAGATGTCATGAAGAATATGTGTGTTTATTTATTCAATTATATACAAATTTAAATATCTACTCATACACATCTAAAATTAAAATTCATATTATATCATATGAGGCTAATTTAAATAAGACATTTATATTTTATGTCTTTTTATATTTTATCTGAGATAATACATAGATAACTTCAACTATATCTAAAATTATCATAAAACATAACACACCTTAATTTTAAACTGGTTCAAGATCATTGATCCTATTAGCCTTTAAACTTACTTTTCCTATATTTCAACGTTTATTTTTACCGGCAAATAGCAGAATATTTTTCCGCAATTCCACCTTTGCCTCATCTCTTTTTTTGTTTGAGGTATCTTTATTGAATAGCATAAAATCTTCAAACGAACCAAAAAGTTGAGCCCTAAAACTGAAAATACTAAAACTAAAAGGACTAATCTGTAAGAAAGCTCTTCAATGAACTACTATAAAATCTAGAAATTTTCCCCTGAATTCACCCCGACAATCAAAAATCTATCAGTTTCTCATCCGTGAAAAGAAACCCTAGTTCCGAACACCCTATAAAAATCTTCACTCATTGGCTCTTCTCTTCAGTTTTCCGTTCAATTCAACGGAATTTTCCGATGAGTTCGCCGTTCGCAATAATCAATTAACGTTTTCCGTTCGAGAAAAAACTCTCCTTTATCGGTCGTTCGGTCCGTCGGTCGATCTGTCGGCGCTGATTGACATCGATTCAATTCAATTCAATCGATCTGAAGAATCCGACGTCGTTTAATAAACCACAGAATCAGCTCCTGCGGTTACCGGAACGAAGGCGTTTGGCGTGAATTTGGTAGATCCGATTGAGATCGGCGCAGTCGAAGGAGTAGCGGTATCAGTGACTGTAATTCTTTCAGTTAATAATCGAAGCGGTTCGATATTGCTGCGGAGTTGAAGCTTACGGATTGGATATCTTCGACGAGGAGGAGGAGGATGTTCAACTGATTTGTTGAAGGAATTTGGTTTGATAAGTTTGTGAGATAGAAAAAAAAAAGAGCTACTTTTAATATTTTTTGTACTTTATATATCAATTTTTCGTTGAGTTCAATATCAGGCCTATTAATAATTTTTTGATTGGCCTTTTTATTGTTGTTCTTGTTATTGATTTGTTTGAGGAAAAAAAGGAATTTTATAAGGAAAAAAAGGAGTTATGTCAGTTTATTTTAAGTTTAAAAGTGCAAAAGATTATGATTCAATTCCAATTGACGGTCACTTTATTACTGTTGGGAACTTGAAAGAAAAAATATTTGAATCCAAGCATTTGGGCAGGGGTACAGATTTTGACCTCGTTGTCACCAACGCCCAGACTAACGAAGGTTGGTTAGTTTCCAATATATAGCTAGTCATTTTCGTATTCGTGCATTGATAATTGCATTGCTAGTAGTATTGCGCTAGTTGTTGTGTGGCATTGACTTTGGGGTTTAGCGTAACAATGCTCGGTGGTTCGCCCTTCCCCAGACCCGCGCATAGGGGGGCTTTAGTGCACTGGGCTGCCCTTTTTTTAGTTATCAACTCTCTGCTGTCAATAAATTTAGGTACTTCAATATGTGCTGCTTATATTCAAAGAGTCTCCAGAAAAAGAAGTGTTTTTTATTAAATAAATAAGTGATCACAATGATTTCAATTGAGTTTTGAGTTGCTTATTTATGCATCCTTGATGAGATTGGTGATGCATAAACTCTTTAAAGAACCTTTGCAATATAAAAATGTCGGATTGCAGTTTTTGTTGTTTTTGGTGAAATATAATTGTGGTATCTCATCTTAATGGGTTTGTTTTACATAATTATATTGATTTGAAAGGAGAGGGGTCTATTGTTAATGTTTTAGAGTTAGGGCTTGTAATACTATGCTAGTACCATATTGTCCTGTACAGAATTTTTCTTAAACTTGGTTATTTCGTTGTAATCTTTGAAGAACTTAACGGATACTGCAATGTATTGTAACCGTCCTGCACAAAATATTTGCCTTACTAGTGCTAGTAGCAGAGGCAAAAGACATACGTAAGGAGCTTATGTCACTTGAGGTTGATGTCACATATCAAATCTCAATGTCTAGTTGATCCTCTGTAAGGAATATAGTGCTTGACATATAGTTTGTTTAGATTTAGCGAGCTGAATGGTGGATCATACCAATTGAAATTGATTGCATAACTTGTATTTCCATTCATATGTATTGAACTCTACAGGTAACAGGGCTTTATGTGCTTTGTCTTCTCTTTTTGCAATTTCAGAATATCTTGATGAGGACACCTTGATCCCCAAAAATACTAGTGTGTTGATTCGTCGAGTTCCTGGACGACCTCGCATGCCCATAGTAACTGCACCTGTAACAGAACCAGACGAGTATTATCTTGATCCTTTTGACTCTCATCTGTTAAGTTTATGAATGAAAATACTGTTTTATCTTTAAGAATTCAAAATCTGTGGAAAAAAGTCAGTTGACCTGGATTGGATACCTTGCTTATTCCACAGAAAGAATTGCGTGCAGGTGGTTGGTGGGTGGGGTGTTTACTAAATTTCAAGATCCTTTTTCTTTGATTTTTCCCATTCCCTTTCTCTTGGAAGATTTAGAAAGGTGGTAGGTATAGGACTTTGCACTGTGTGGAAGGTGGTTGAAAGGGTGTTGGGCTATAGGGGGAGAATAGATGATAATGCTAATGCCGTCAATTGCATTTTGTTGAATGTGGTGTTACAGAGTTTTTTTTCCTCACCCTTCCCCCCTCTCCCCAGGGTAGGAAGTGGTAATCATAGGTCCTTGCACTGCTTTCGTCTTTTGGGCTGTGCCATAATAGCTGTTTTGAATATGACCAAGAAGTGCTTTCTGCAGGCCCCAGGTAGAATACCAATCCGAGGAGGCTCAAACAGTAAAAAGTGGTTTTTTGGGAGGGGAGTCATCTGCCACCAAATATGTAAGTGTGTGTGTCCATGGCACTATACCTTAGGGAGTTTCTTGGTGTTTGTAGTCATGACACCTTGTGGTCTTAAGCATACTGAAATATTTATGTCCATTTGTAGTCTGAAGATCTTGATTGGGATGAATTTGGAAATGATTTGTATGCTATTCCTGAAAAAACACCCATCCAGTTAAACAACCAAGTGCACGATGCTCCTCCTCCAAGCAAAGCTGATGAGGAGAGTAAGATCAAAGCTTTAATTGACACCCCATCCTTAGATTGGCAGAGGTGGGAAAACTTCTTTTTCTTTTTAATTTTTCATGCACACTTGAGTGCGATTATTGTATCAACTGTTACCGTTTTCTAATATCCGATGATATTGGTTTGAGAATGATTCCGATGATCTTTAAGTTAATGCAGTCAACCCTCTGATGGCTTTGGTGCTGGTAGAGGTTATGGACGAGGTCCAGGTGGAAGAATGATGGGTGGACGTGGCGGGCGAGGCTTTGGTATTCACTCTCACTTGTCCTGTTAATCTACTATGAATCTTCTTCTCCGTGTCGGGTTGGAGGATATTATTTGTGTGTTTGCTTACTTGACATAGTAGTCTTCCATGCCTTCATTTCATTACAACCATTATGCCTCAATCTGAGCAAGTTGCAGCGGATTGTATGAATCCTTACTGTTCAAGTTGCTCCATCTAAGTCTGTTTATAGTCCCATGAGCCTTCATTTCATTCTTTTGTAAAATTTAATGACAAAAAACTCATGAAGTTAATTGTAAGTCGAAACTTTTTAGATCTTGTGGTTAAGTTTCTCTGACTTGCCATGTTGGCTGGATAATTGTCGAGATGCTTTTATGTATGTATTAAATTTTCAGGTTGCTACTGGTTAGATGAATTTCTGATTGTAATTGAGTTTGTTGGCTGTTTTATTATCTTATTATGCTCAAACTGGATGCTACTCTTCCAGGTTGGGGTGGCGGGTTGGAACGGAAAACACCACCACCAGGTTATGTATGCCATCGCTGTAAGGTGCCTGGTATGTTTCTTATTTTTCATCCACCGGGTGATCATTTTCTATAAGAAATCTGCTATTAGTATGCTGAGTTATTGTATCCAATTAATGACAGGGCATTTTATTCAGCACTGCCCAACAAATGGCGACCCCAATTTTGACATTAGGAAAGTGAAACCCCCCACTGGCATTCCGAAGTCCATGCTAATGGCAACCCCAGATGGTTCATATGCTTTACCAAGTGGTGCCAATGCAGTTTTAAAGCCCAATGAGTAAGATTTCTTGTTATGTTGGCATTGTTGTGTGTTTTCTGGAGCAAGAATGCATATGACTGGCCCTCTTATTGCAGGGCTGCTTTTGAAAGAGAAGTTGAGGGGATGCCTTCTATACGTTCCGTCGGTGATCTTCCACCAGAGCTTCATTGTCCCTTGTGTAAAGAAGTAATGAAAGATGCAGTTCTAACAAGCAAGTGCTGTTTTACGAGTTTCTGCGATAAATGTAAGGAGCTTGCTGTTTTGTTTGAGCAGAGTGTTTTTTAAAGAGTTTTTGCTTATTTAACACAAGGAGTTTGCTGTTTTATGTGGGTGTAGTGTTTTTGCTTCTATGGTGAATTTAAGGTGTTCACTATTCAATTTTAATGTTCTTTGTATTCTTGAATTTTAAACTGATCGCAAGGGTGATCCTCAGGCATAAGGGATTATATCATCTCGAAATCGGTGTGCGTTTGTGGGGCCACTAATATACTTGCTGATGATCTGTTACCCAACAAGACTTTGAGGGATACAATAAATAGAATACTGGAATCAAATAATAGCAGTGCAGAGCATGGGGGTAGTGCTCTTCAAGTTCAAGGTTAGTACCGGTTTTAATTCTCTGCACTGTTCTCTTGGTCAAGTCCATTATTTGTTTGATTTTTTTTTTTTAAAGGCTCAGGTCTTGCCTTTTTTGTTACATCTTCCAGATATGGAGTCAGCACGCGTTCTCCCACCTAAGATTCCATCTCCTGCACAATCTGCAGCTTCAAAGGGAGAGTTGTTACCACCACCACCACCACCCCCTCCTCAGAAGGAGGAAAATTCTAAAGCCCTGGAGAATGCGGAAGAGGGTAAGAATGAAAGTGCTCCACAGCAAATGTTGGAGAGGGGAAGAACTTTGAAGGTTGCAGATGTTTCTGAAGCCACACACGAGTCGGATGTTAAAGAACCTGCATCCCAGGGAAGTGCTCCATTGGCTGAGGAAGAAGTTCAGCAAAAACCTGTAGTTGGGGAGGCAGGTAGTGCTCTTCGTTTATCTTTTTGGCTTCTCAATTTATTGGTTTTTTCTTACGAGCATCCTAGAGGAAATACTTTGGTTTCTTACATCACTTGGATAGGAAAGTGTTCTCATCTAGATTTTCTTCTTTTATGTTTTCAGGAAAGAAAAAGAAGAAGAAGAAAGCTCGATTGCCTTTGAACCGTATGCACTCATTTTCCTTCCTCTTGTGCATGGATTGATAGATTTATTAATTATTTTTGATTTAAAACTTTAATTGTTATGTTTGGTTCTTGGTGGAGCTTTCTACACTTCCTAGTTCCTAATTTACTTGATACCCTTGCAGCTGCTGCTGCGGAGATGCAGTGGAGAGCTGCTCAAGATCTTGCTGCTGAGAATTATATGATGTCCATGGGTCCTGCTGCCTATAATCCTTATTGGACTGGCATGCAACCTGGACTAGATGGGTTTGGAGCCCCTTATCCTGGTGCCATGCCATACAATCCTTATGGGATGGGTCCTCTAGATGTTCCCTTTATGCCTACGGTTGTACCACATGATCCATTTGGTGGACAAGGTTTTATGATGCCCCCTTTTGGTCCTCCAATGCAGAGGTATAACCTACGTTATATTTTTTTTCTTAGCTCCTCTCTGTTTGATCTCTCACTTTGTGGGATTATACTGGGTCTGTTGTTGTTGTTGTCTCTGTTTGATCTCCGATAAGTGCTTTCACATGTTTTAGGGTCGTTTATCTCTTGCAGTTTTTGGTGATGGGTGTGGTTCTGATATTATTGTTTAATCACTTTTATATTAATGTATCTATATATATCTTTGTTGGCCTCTTCGGGATTATTTGGTACCTTACTGTTAAATATGGCCACCAAATTTAGGGACCTTGCAGCAGACTTTGGGATGGGATTTAATGCTGGCCCACCAATCATGAGCAGAGATGAATTTGAGGCTAGAAAGGCTGAACTAAGAAGGAAGCGTGAGATCGAGAGACGTGGGGAGAGGTAATTTGACCTTTCTTGTTCTGTTCTTGTTAATACTCCACATATCAACGGTGCTATTTCAGTAGGTGATGTTAAAATCATGCTCAATTGCCTGAGCACTGTATTGTGGTTTTGCAAAGAATGTCCTTCCTATAGTTCATGTCCTTCCTATAGTTCATTTCATCTTGGTGGGTGATCTTGAAATATTATTTAATAGTTGTGCTTCAAGTATTGAGGTTTTTCCTCTCTGTTTACTCTTAAGTGCCTCTCTGCAACTAAAGTTTTCTGTACTTGGGAAGTTTTTGTGCGGTCAATGTGCACAATCTAGTCACAGCTTCATATTTTGTCCTCCTTCATAGTTTTTTATCGTCAACAGTCATTGTCTATTCTGTTTCTACTCTTTTTATCTACTTAACTGACAATTTGATATTTGATTGTTATCTCCAGCAGGGAGTTTCCTAAAGACAGGGAACATGCAAGGGAAGTTGGGAGTGCTGCTGATGGTCCTCCTTTGAAACCCAAATCTGTATGTATCTTG
This sequence comes from Capsicum annuum, assembly GCF_002878395.1. NCBI lineage: Eukaryota > Viridiplantae > Streptophyta > Magnoliopsida > Solanales > Solanaceae > Capsicum > Capsicum annuum. The sequence continues at coordinate 210,747,877 of NC_061120.1, forward strand.
ATTAGCAAATATTCATTAGCAAAGATTCTTGGTTATTTTGTCTCTATATTTCAGTAGACGGGCTGTGTGTCAAGGGAAAAGTTTGGCTTAGTTTAGCCTAGAGCAGCTAGTTTCCAGTTTCATCTTTCAATTACATGTGAAGTCCAAAAAGCAGCAGCCTTGGAAACTGAATTTCTAGGATCAGTTTCTAAGATTACAAGTACAGAATCTCTGGATGATTACCCTGATAAGGGGTTGTCGACAATTCAATGTATTGAAGATTGGTTGCCCATTTTGCAAGAAGAGAGGATATATTTGAATGCTGATGTTGCTCATGATAAAAGATTTTGTGGCAGTTGTTTATTGCCCTCAGTAAAATGGCAGTTGACTGGAGCTCAATTTAGGAGCTATCAGGACCCCATTAAGATGTCGGTTTATATTTTTTATTTGTTTGTTTTTTCTGGTTTCTGTTCATTGGATGTGTGGTGATGATAAGGGATTTTGTTCCCTTATTTTCGTTCCTCTTTTTTCATAAAAAAATTAAACCTTTTCCCAACAGCATCGAGATTTAGCTATGGCAAGAACGTTTTATGATGAAACTGTTTGTGCCTAATTTGACAAAAAACTTCAGAATGAACGAGTCATTAAGAGCATACAAAAATGTATTGGATAGGGCTCCAAAAGTATTCTGGGCTTGAAAAAAAAAGAACCATTGAGGTGCAGTGGGGGTGGGGTGTAAATCATCTTATAATAAAAATTGGCATGACAGATCATTTGATTTGGCCCTGAAATGTACCGAGGTGTATTGGTTTTGATATTTGCTACACATCTTAAAAATAAAAGAAAAAACAAGTGCAAAGAAAAAGAACAGAACTTTGGGAATTCCTTTTGTAAAATCAACCTGATTAGGAGTTGTAAATTTCTCAGTTCTCAATAAAATAAAATAAAATAAAATAGTTGCTGTAAATTTCTCTCTCAAGAAAAAAAGTTGTAAAATTTAATACTCTCTTTTTGTAGTGGCATGAATTTCTTTTGATGTTTTTTATTGCTTTAGATCTGCATTTTAGTGCTTCTAAATACTTCTCTTCTTCTTTGCAATATTTTGATATTAATATGTTAAATTGATGATTGCACAGAAAGCTGTTCCTCCGTCGTCGAGCTCCAGCCGTCCCCGCCAACCGGAGAGGCCATCACCAGACCTTGACCACCACCGCCGACGTGAGAGGCCATCACCAGACCTTGACCACCACCGCCGACCTGAGAGGCCATCACCAGACCTTGACCACCACCGCCGACCTGAGAGGCCATCGCCAGACCTTGACCACCGCCGTCGACCTGAGAGGCGATCACCAGACCTTGACCACCACCGCCGACCTGAGAGGTCATCACCGGACCTTGAGTACCACCGCCGACCTGAGAGGCTGTCCCCAGATCGTCGATCGCGTGACCCTGAACTTCCTCGCCCTTCTTCCAAGAGAAAGTATGAAGATTATGATGATCATCACCATGAGGACCGTCATCAGCGCGAGCATGCCCATCGCAGTAGCAGTAGCCATCACCGTTCAGAATCTTCAGCTAGCGCCAAACCATCCTCCACAGGCCAATCTGAACAACCATTGGCAGTGCCATCCAAGTCTCTGGATAAGAAGAAGGCAAGTGTTTTTTCTCGCATCAGTTTCCCAGCTGAAGATTCAGCAGCAACTTCAAAGAAGCGAAAGCTTCCATCCTCTAGTGAGGTGCCACTGAGTTCTTCGGTGAGCCACAGGAGTGCCACATCAAATGGATATCACGGAGACTACAAAACGGCTACTGGATCAAGGAAGAGTGCCACTGCGAGTGTGGATTATGAGAGCAGTGATGATGATCGGCACTTCAAAAGAAAGCCTTCAAGGTACGAACCATCTCCGTCACCGGCTGCTGTAGAGTGTGGGAAGAAGAGGAGCGGGAAGGGCCTCCTCCTAGGCATAGCAAGGGGTCAAGGGAAATGGGATAATCTGCATATAAGTTTATCGACATTTTTCACTTCTTTAATATGTCTATTTGCATTTTCACTTGCCTGATATTTCAATTAGCCAGTTTCTTGAGTTCTTTCCAGCTCTGTAGATTTTGATGTAATAGTGTCTGCCATATTTAGAGTTGAACCTAGGTACATTGCGATATTTGATGTAATCTGATACAACTTTCAGTGGTTATATGCACAAAGCATTGAACCTAGGTACATTGCACGTACGTCAAAATCTACAAACAGAATAGTAGCTGCAAAGAAGAGAATAAAGAGAATGAGATAGACGTTAGTACTTCGCTTTGTGCATTTAACTAATGAAAGAGGAGCCTGCGCTGGTTCTCACTTGCACGGGAATATCACTTATAGACTTGATGGGAACTGTCTCATATTGTATGTTGCATTAGAATCAATAATTTTTCTTTTTAAATGTTGCTATGTCATTTTTGTTTGAGATGCCTTTCTTGTAGTGCTTGTGTGTTTAGCCTCTTCGTTATTGAGTAGAGAATCTTGCTACCATTCCTGTTGTAGCTACACAATGGCCTGTGAGTCCTTTCTTCAGCACATGCTTAACTTGTTCGTTCTCGATGCAGATTGAGATAGCATGAGAAGGGAGAGACTGAATGAGTAAGAATCTTGCATGGACATAAATACAGGTAAAGTATTATTGTTTTGACATTCTTCAGATATTTGCCTCTCAGACAATGGTAGAAGTATTTCACTTACATGCACCGTCTGATACCCTTTCTGTTTCTCATCATAAATTTCTCTGATGGTGCAATGAAAACAGAAATGTTTCCTTGTTGCTGAAGAGAGATTGTGAATTCGGAATCTATTCATCGTATTTCATTTGAGTTGACATCTTGTTTAATTCGGGTGCAGATTCAGAAGGTGCAGGCATCTTTGAAACACTGAAATCTAGTTTCTTCTCTTCTTGAGTGATACCATCTCTTGACAAAGTTCTCAGTGCAATGTTGTTATTGAGTTTTAGTTCGATACTTGCGAGATGGGCAATGTTATGAGTTTTAGTTCGATGCTTGCGAGATGGGAAACGGGACAAATTTGCACAGGAGGATTGTTGTTCAAAACATGGACGTTCTTGTCCTTTGTTGTAGATTTTATCCAAGAATTGTATCATCTAGTGATGCCATATAGTTAGTTGTCAACTGCAAACACCAAAATTTAAAAATAAAGATCGCGGGTTCTCCGCTTTTATTGCAATTTTGGTAGATGATTGTGACTATTATTATCTGGCATTACAGTTCCCATTTATTTCATTAGTTGTGTTTTACCTCTCTTCTTTTATTAGTTTGGACAAGTATTCTCGTTACAGTCTCTTATAATTATTATGCCTAAGGGATCATTTGGTGGTAGATTGTATAAGAACAATATATAATATGATATATTAATAATGTTTGTATTTGTATTACTTTTGTTAGTTGTGTTTGCATTAGTTATGTTTGTATTTTTCTTGGTGCAGTGTTTGGTTTGATGTATTAAAAACAACATGAATTACATAATTTCTTTAAAGAATTTTTTTCTTTTCAGAAATCCCTACATATATATGTTGGAAAGGATACGAAAACTTTTTTGAAGGACCGTCTCGTTTTACACGTTCCAATTTGACATTGTATTTTGATTAAGAAAATAATTAATAACATGATTACTTTACCATAGTACTTCAATTAAATGATGTTTATATTTTAATTTAGAGTTAAAATAATTAATATTGAGGATAAAAAAGGAAGAAAAATGTCTTCTCTTGATTAATGAAAAATGAGAAATCAAATTAGGAAATTTGAAACGAGTAAAATGGGATGGAGGGAGTAATGTCTTTAATCATGTTAATACATGCATTGGATCCATTGCATTGTTGATATCATGGATTTTGAGGTATTAGTAACACACACCTCAATACACAATGTGCATTAGTTATATATGGGGTAAAAAATATACCAATTAAGATATATTAATAATATATATTAAATTAATACGTACATTAACTTTTCAATACACACTATCAAACGATCTCTAAATGTCATTTGCTTAATAAACTTATCTACTAATTCTAAAATCTAGATGTACATAGAGTTGGATATCAAATTTTAAAAATTAAATATAGTTGGAACATGAGCAGAATTTGTACAAGACATTTTCTCTAGTTACATGCTTCTACATTATCCCATTCCATTCTACTTTTTGTTCATTTGTAAACAATCTACTAGCGTTGCATGTTGATAGAAAAGTATATTTATTCATTGAAAAAGTTCGACCAATAGAATTGAGGGGGATGTATATTTTATTGTGTCTTTTTTATGGGCCGGATCGGATAGGACGGGTTAGATTAAGTGTTTTTTTTTAAAAAAACTAGTTAAGTGTACGTGCGTTGCACGCGTACTTCATGTCAATCCGTCAATTAACATAAAATATTACTCCCTCCATTTAAAAAAGAATGACCTACTTTGACTTGACACAAATTTTAAGAAAATAAAGAAAACTTTTGAATCTTGTGGCCTTAAATTAAAGTTGTCAAATGTACCAAATTGCACTTTAATCTTGTGGTCCTAAACATGCCATGTGTAAAGTTAAAATTAAAGTATTGCCAAAAAAGGAAAAGGGTCATTCTTTTTTAAACGGACTAAAAAGAAAAGTAGGTCATTCTTTTTGAAACGGAGGGAGTAATAAAAATAGCAATTGACTTTAAATAAAATGTAATTTGAACCTGAATGGAGAGCTCGTATGCTAAAATACAACAACAATAATAATATATTCAGTGTAATTTCATAAGTAAGGTTTAAGGAGGATATGCGCTAATCTAACCTTTTTCTTGTAGAAGAGGAGAGATTGTTTCTGATAGATCCGTGATTTCAAACTGATGAAAAAGACGACAACAATCAAAATTTTCAATAATAACTCATTTACATTATATTTTACCTTTTAAGAAAGAATCTTTTCTAACATAGAACTCCAAAACTTAAAATTGATTTTGAACTTGCCTGCACGTTTAAACAATGACATATTAGTAAGATGGATAAACAGAGAAGGTCTGTCAATGTTAAAGTGTGGAAGAATGAGTTTCAACAAATAAATACAAAATTAATAAAAGCCAAAAATAGAAAAAATCAGAAACATATAAAGCTAGAAAAAGTTACGATATATTTGCGGAAGAAGACCTGGAATTGTTCATAGTCAATTGTTGATTGTGTATGATTCATACGTAATCTTTAATCTTTAAAGATATTAAATAAAAGAAATCAAAATCGAAATAAGAAGAAAATCTGAAGAAGATGAAGGACCGTATTTTTTTTATTTAATTTGATCAAAAGATAAAGAAGAAGTTATAATCGTATTATAACTAAAATTATAATTTATATAAAAATTTGTAAAAAAAAGTGTTAGTTGTGTTTGATTTTCTTTTTATCATGTATTTTAGAAGTCCTTAGTTTTTAAAGTATATAAATGAATTTTCCAAAAATAAAAACTAATAAATATTTTTGGTTTTCTTTTTATCATGTAATTTAGAAGTCATTAATTTTTAAGTCATATAAATAAAAATTTTCAAAAATAAAAACTAATATTAAAAGTTAAGAAACGACAGTTCCTCTTGGAACTTTAGAAAAATTTCTTTTTGAAAGTTCTCGAAACATATTTTTTTCAAAAATTTGATATAGTCTTTTTAAAATTATAGAATTTTATGCTTGATTTTCGTTGAAATTTAATTATTATTTTAAATTATTTTCACCTTAAATAATCAGTTTATTATTGTTATAAGGAAAGTTAGAGCTTGAGAAAGTTGTCTCACAAATCAAATAGGAGACCAAAATTGAGAAAAGTCAAGCTGAATAATTTATTTTTAAGATATTTAATTGGAAAAAAAAGGTGAAAAGCCGATTTAGTCTAAAGCGAAGTATTTTAATAGAGAGCAAAAGTTCAAATCATTTTTTCAAATGGTGTTCACACTTTTAATATATTATAGATAAGACATTTAATGTTGATTTGGACTTTTTTTTTTTAAAAGGAGGGTATATTTGAAAAGTTTCTTAAAAGTGGAGGTAAATTTGATCGCAAAATATGATGAGGATAACTTTGCACCAAAGTATGACAAATAATATGTTTAGCCAATTTTTCAAAACAGAGTGATAAATTTGACTCTTTTGCCTTTCTTCTAATATTACTACGTGTTATAAATATACTATATATAGTGAATGTCTACTTTACCATATATAGTGAATACCTACTTTACCATATATTGTGTATGTCAATTTATGGAAAAGTTACAAACCCCTAGGTTAGTTTTCCCCTATAAATAAAGGGGTTTTGTTTCATTGTAATTCATCCCTCAAGAGAAATAAGAATTACTCTCTATTTTCTCTCTACTCTTCTTCTTTGTTCTTTATTATTTTATAACACGTTATCAGCACGAGACTCTGCCAAACAAGGTGAGATTATAAATTTGAAGGATTTCAAGGTTAGTAATTCTTTATGTTATCTTTCTTTTGCTACTACTAATATAATTATTATTGGATTTGAGAAAAAATAATTGGTTTGGAACCATTTATATTTTAAATTTATTCCTCAAGAACAATATTATCAAAAAGGATGATAATATATTGGGTTCAAGTCCTATCGATTCATGCCTAAGACGCCTTTATATGGATCAAATATTGAGGTTGAATCTCAATACACCATATTGATGATATTGTGATGGCTAAGGCAAAATAATGGGTGTTTGATGAAAAGTCATGAAATTCGACCCATTGAATATGCTCCATTCCATGAAGTGGATGTGGTAGCAATATATGATAAGTCTGAAATATGACAACTTACTTCATTCTTGAGGTGCATGTGATAGTGATGCATAATATGTCTAAGATTAAATGTACGAATATACGCGTGAAAGGACAATATGATAATGATCATCAAAAGTGATGATATTTTCACACGCTTATATGATTATAAGATATGCTAGAGAAGAAAAAATTCTCTACATCATATGTATGCCTCGATTTGCTTCTGAAGTAGCAAAATTTTGAAAAAGGTTATAAGCTATCATAATTTGATAGGCTTAAGGCACGATTATATTCCATTCCTGGGGAATGAGAAACTTATTAATGCAAACGTGCATTTGATTGTGATTGTATCACAACTCACCTCCGAAAGAGGTTGAATAATTTTGAAATCTACTTCTGAAGTAGTAAATCTGAAATTCATTCATGTAATAGTAAATCTGAAATTTACTAAAAAAAAAGTACATGTCATGGTAAACTTGGAGTTTACTAGAATAAAAGTTCATAAATTGATATGAACGATTGTGACATCTCGAAGATGTGCATGTATTGAAGAACTAGAAGATACTTCAAGAATTGTTTATGTCGTTTGTTCTCATGATAAGTTGGTTGGACCAACTAATATTGGGATTGGATCCCTTCAACTCTGAAAATTATAAAAGGTGAATAAGGGCACGTTCATCTATCACGTGATATATTAAAATGATGCATCAATAAGATGATCACATGTATATTTATTGTCAACCTGCAGTTTGACATTCATAAAGTTGCTTGCTCAATAAAATTGAGTTAAGCATGACCTTCAGATTGTGTAATCAAGATAATTCATCTTGATAATGATGGTTTAACATTGAATGTATTCGATAAATATCTAAACCATTGTTAATAAAAACAAAACTTCATGTATTAGTCTGAAATATGATATATTGCAATAGCACTTGTATGAAGTAGACCAATACATTATGATTATTTCTTCCCTCTCAATTGGTTTAAGGTCGGAAACCAATTATTCCATCTAATAATTTTGATGTGCGGTATACGATTAATGAATATACCATAATGCACAAAGATGGAATCCTCAAAGAAGTAGATGATATATGTTAGTTTTCCTAACATAAGGGGGAGATTATAAGCGCTATGAAATATGTTAGGAATTATCACCAGATACTTATTCAAAAGATAATTCAAGTCAAATGTCAAAAACATCTCATATTAAGTGCAAATGTTGTTATTTTGTGTTTCTAAAGGACAAAATCTACGTATGCATGAAGCGTGGTAGACTAATCAGTTTCGAATGAAATAATCCTTGAAAAGGATAAGGAGTAAATAATCATAATAAGAAGGCATTGTGCTCTTGAAGAGCCTACGAAATAACACTTCATGAAACCTATGAGAGGTTCAGGTATCTGAAATAATGAAGTGATCAGATCTCAAAATGTTATGTCACATTATGAACCGATACAAAATGATATATCATCGATAATATCTTTGATATAATATTGATGCAATATTATAAAAGATTACGAGGATTCGAATTCTACGTTTATTTAAGCATGCTGATGTAGAAACATTTATCAAGTGACCTGAAATGATGCATTTTGGTAAGCGTAAAACTTATTTGATTTGCAGCCCAGACACTTGAAGATGTCATACTTGACATGTTGGATATTGTTACTTGACAAACATCCATATGAAAATCCCTAAAGGATTCAAAATGCCTGAAGCACATAAAGTTTCTAGGAAACTTTTTGTTATCCTCATAAGATATAATTTGATGATTTAAGTATCATTGAAACTCTTGGAGAGTTTTCAAAAGCAATAGAGTATTTTCTTAAATGAGAAACATGCAAAAATCGAATAAGGATCTATTCCGACCTTAAGAAAAGAATGGGAACTCCTTGGTCATGAAGTACCATATCTTAGTGCAGTTGATGCACTAACGTATCTTGCAAATACTACAAGACCTGATATAGCCTTTTTTTTAGTTTATTTATTTGCAAGTTTGCAGTGCCGATCTTATTAGTCATGCAGATTTTGGGTACTTATCTGACCTACATAAAGCTTGGTCTCAAATAGGCTATGTGTTCATATGTGGTGGTACTGTAATATCTTGGAGATATACAAAGTAGCCTATCGTAGCCACTTCATCGAATCATGCTGAAATAATAACTATTCATGAAGCAAGCCGAGAATGTGTATGGTTGAGGTACATGATACATCTCATTCGAGAAAAATATGATGTGAAATATGACAATCTACCCACAATTTTATACGGAGATAATGCATCATGCATAACACATCTTAATGGGGGATTCATAAAAGGAGATAGAACGAAACACACTTCATCAAAACTTTTCTATACACATGAGCTACAAAAAGAATGATGATATTAACATGTAACAGATTCGTTCAAGTGACAATGTGACTGATTTATTCACCAAGTCTCCTTCAATTGCAACTTTCAAGAAGATGGTGCACAAGATCGGAATGCAAAGGTTCAAGGATGTTCTCATCAGGGGGAGTTAATACACGCTGTACTCTTTTTCCTTTATGAGGTTTTGTCCCACTGGGTTTTCCTTGTAAGGTTTTTAATGAGGTAACCTATATGCATATTTTTAAAGGTGTGTACTTTTTTTCCTTCACTAGATTTTTTTTCCCACTGGGTTTTTTCTAGTAAAGTTTTAATGAGACACATTATCTATCAATTAGACATTCAAGGGGGAGTGTTATAAATATATCATATATAGTGAATGTCTACTTTACCATATATATTGAATACCTACTTTACCATATATTATGTATGTCTATTTATGGAAAAGTTACAAACCTGTAGATTAGTTTTCACCTATAAATAAAGGGGTTTTGCTTCATTGTAATTCATCCCTCAAGAGAAATAAGAATTACTCTCTATTCTCTCTCTACTCTTCTTCTTTGTTCTTTATTATTTTATAACACTACGTAGTTAATTTAGATTTCTAAAACATAATTGACATGAGTAATTTAATAGTAAAATAATTGTTTATAAGAAATAGTTTCCTAAAGGTAGTGCCAAATAAAGAAGATTAGTACTCCCTCTATTTTAAATTAGTTGTAATTTTCTACTTTTTGGTAGTCATCCCATTAATTTTGAAAGTAAAATTATCAATTATATGAAAAATAGTAAAAATTACAATCTTTTTCATTTCAATTTGATAGAAAAATATATTTAAAAATAATAATTAAAATTTACATAATTTAACTCTCAAAAACAAAATATGAAAACTATAATATGAGACGGAGAGAGAGAAAAAAAGGGAATAACATCATATGTTCATTTTATTGCAAATAAAACTCAAATATTATTGTTGAAAGTACGTAGCCTATCAAAATTATTCTTATCAAAAAAATATTATCTGTTATAAATGTATTTACATTATAGTGAATATTTATCAAGATCTAATAAGATCTAGTTGATATCTATCAAAATTTGATGTATTTGTCTTTTAATGTGAAACTAGGGGCAAAGTCCCCCTATAAATAGAAGGGCTTCCTTCATTGTAAATGATAATAAGAATCACTTTCTCTATTCTCTCTACTCTTTTTATTATTCTTTATTATCTTATAACACGTTATCAGCACGAGACTCTGTCAAACAAGGTGAGAGACTCTGCTAAACAAGCTGAGATTATAAATATGAAGGATTTCAAGGTTAGTAATTTTTTATATTATCTTTCTTTTGCTACTACTAATACAATTATTATTGAATTTGAGGAAAAATAAGTTTGGAACCATTTATATTTTAAATTTATTCTTCAAGAACAATATTATCAAAAAAATGATAATATGTTGGGTTCAAGTCCCATCGATTCATGCCTAAGACGCTTTTATATGGATAAGATGTTGAGTTTGAATCTCAATACACCATATTGATGATATTATGATGGCTAAGGTAAAATAATGGGTGTTTAATGAAAAGTCATGAAATTCGACCCATTGAATATGCTCCATTCCATGAAGTGAACGTAGTAGCGATATATGATAAGTTTGAAATATGACAACTTACTTCATTCTTGAGGTGTATGTGGTAGCAGTGCATAATATGTCTGAAATAAGACAAGTGATTAAATGCACGAATATACGTGTGGAAGGACAATATGATAATGATCATCAAAAGTGATGATATTTTCACACGCTTATTTGATTATAAGATATGCTAGAGAAGAAAAAATTCTCTACATCATATGTATGCCTCGATTTGCTTCTGAAGTAGCAAAATTTTGAAAGAGGTTATAATATATCATAATTTGATAGGCTTAAGGCAAGATTATATTCCATTCCTGTGGAATGAAAAACTTATTAATGCAAACGTGGACTTGATTATGATTGTATCATAACTCACCTCCGAAAGAGGTTGAATAATTTTAAAATCTACTTCTGAAGTAGTAAATCTAAAATTTATTCATATAATAGTAAATCTGAAATTTACTAAAGAAAAAGTACATGTCATGGTAAACTTGGAGTTTACTAGAATAAAAGTTCAATAATTGACAAGAACGATTGTGACATCTCGAAGATGTGCATACTGAGTATTGAACATATATTGAAGAATTAGAAAATTCTTCATGAACTTTAATGTTGCTTGTTCTCATGATAAGTTGGTTGTACCAACTAATTTTGGGATTAGATCCCTCAAAATCTGAAAAGAATAAAAGGTGAATAATGGCTCGTTCACCTATCATGTGATATGCTGAAAAGATGCATCAATAAGATGATCACAAGTACATTCATGGTCAACCTACGTTTGACATTCATAAAGTTACTTGTTCAATTTAAATTGAGCATAATTTTCAGATTGTGTAATCAAGATAATTCATCTTGATGACGATGGTTTGGCATTGAATGTCTTTCATAAATAGTTGAGCCATTACTAATGAGAACAAAGTTTATGTATTGGTATGAAATATGATATATTGCATACAATAGTACTTGTATGCATTATGATTATTTCTTCCCTCTCAATTGGTTCAAGGTCAGGAGCCAACTATTCCATCTAATAATTTTGATGTGCGGATACGATTAATAAATATACCATGATGCACAAAGATGAATTCCTTAAAGAAGGTGGATGATGTATGTTAGTCTTCCTAACATAAGGGGGAGGTTATAAGTAGCTATGAAATATGTTAGTAATTATCATAAGATCCTCATTCATAAGATAATTCAAGTCATATGCCGAAAGCATCTCATATTTAAGCTGCAAGTGCTCCTATTTTGTGTTCTTGAAGGACAAAGTCAATGCATGCATGAAACATGGTAGACTAATTATTTCCAAATGAAACAAGGAGCAAATAATCATAATAAGAAGGCAATGTGCTCTTGAAGAGCCTACGACATAACACTTCATGAAACCTTATGAGAGACACTTCATGAAACCTTATGAGAGGTTTAGGTACCTAAAAATAATGAAGTGATGAGATCTTAAAATGTTATGTCGCATTGTGAACCGATACAAAATAAGAAATCGTCGACGATATCTTTGATACAATATTGACGCAATATTGTAAAAGATTATGAGGATTTGAATTCTACGTTAATTTAAGCATGCTGACGTAGAAACATTTATCAAGTGACCTGAAAGAATGCATTTTGGTAAGCGTAAAACTTATTTGATTTGCAGTCCAGACACTTGAAGATGTCACACTTGACATGTTGGATATTGTTACTTGACAAACATCCATATGAAAATCCCTAAAGGATTCAAAATGCCTGAAGCATATAAAGTTTCTGAGAAACTTTTTATTATCCTCATAAGATATAATTTGATGATTTGAGTATCATTGAAACTCTTGGAGAGTTTTCAAAAGCAATAGAGTATTTGCTTAAATGAGAAATATTCAAAAATTAAATAAGGATCCATTCCGACCTCAAGAAAAGAATGAGGAACTCCTTGGTTATGAAGTACCATATCTTAGGGCAATTGATGGATTAATGTATCTTACAAATACTACAAGGCCTAATATAGCCTTTTTTTTAGTTTATTTGTTAGCAAGTTTGCAGTCCCGATCTTTTTGGTCATGCTGATTTTGGGTACTTATTTGACCTACATAAAGTTCGGTCTCAAATAGGCTATGTGTTCATATGTGGTGGTACTGAAATATCTTGGAGATATGCAAAGCAGTCTATCGTAGCCACTTCATTGAATCATGCTGAGATAATAACTATTCATGAAGCAAGCCGAGAATGTGTATGGTTGAGGTCCACGATACATCTCATTCGAGAAAAATGTGGTATAAAATATGACAATCTACCAACAATTTTATACGAAGATAATGCATCATGCATAACACATCTTAATGGAGGATTCATAAAAGGAGATAGAACGAAGCACACTTCCTCAAAGCTTTTCTACATACATGAGCTACAAAAGAATGGTGATATCAACGTGCAAAAGATTCGTTCAAGTGAAAATGTGGCTGATTTATTCACCAAGTCTTCCAATTATAACTTTTAAGAAGATGGTGCATAAGATCGGGATGCAAAGGTTCAAGGATGTTCTCATTAGGGGGAGTTAATACACGTTGTAATCTTTTTTCCTTACGAGGTTTTGTCCCACTAGATTTTCCTTATAAAGTTTTTAATGAGGCAACCAATATGCGTATTGTTAGAAATGTGTACTCTTTTTTTTTCATTAGATTTTTTTTCCTACTGGATTTTTTCTAGTAAGGTTTTAACGAGGCACACTATCTATTTAAACATTCAAAGGGAGTGTTATAAATGTATTTACATTATAGTGAATGTCTATCAAGATCTAATAAGATCTAATTGATATCTATCAGGATTTAATGTATTTGCCTTTTAGTGTGAAACTAAGGGCAAATTCTCCATATAAATAGAAGGGCTTCCTTCATTGTAAATGATCCCTCAAGAAAAGTAATAAAAATCACTTTCTCTATTCTCTCTACTCTTCTTCTTATTCTTTATTGTTTTATAACATTATCAAAATAATTACTAACACAAATTAAGTTGTTCACTTAAAATAAAGTGGGGTCCACTGACCGCTATTTATTTATTGATAATTAAATAGGTTCATAATTGACACCTCAACATTTAATTTTTAATTGCAGAACTTTTACTTCGAAATTGAAAGTGGGTGCAGAAACCTAATTAAGAAATAATGAAACACAGAGGCAAAGTCATAATTTCATTATTACTATTATTATTATTATTATTATTATTATTATTATTATTATTATATTTTTAAAAAGAAATCTAATGAAAAAATAAACAAATTTTGTTGCTGTTATTATTTTTTGCTTGTAGGCTTTGCACTATTTGTTGTTTCTCTTTGTTTTCGGATTTGTGGCACTTGGACCGAAGATCACGAGGAGATAGATTTTTTATAATTACGAGATAATGATAAGATTAGTTGTGTACATCCTATTCTCCCCAGGAGTGGTTCAATGGTAACATTAGTAAAGTCTTCGCTTTAGGCCCCAAAAGTTTTGAAGTCTCAGGAAATTTAATAGTAAACTCCATGATTTTCAATTTCACTTGAAATTTAATAGTAAACTTCATGATTTTCAATTTCACTTGAAATAATAATGAAAATTATGAAATACATTTTAAAAGATTATCTAAAAAATATTTTTTTAAAAAAGAAAAAATTATCTCATTTTTACAAGAAATATTTAGAACTTTGAACGAAACAACTCAAACTTCATATTAATAAATGAAGTTTTAATAATGACATCTAAGTTAATGCATTACAAACAAATGGTAACATCTTATTAATTAGAATTAATTCTTATTTTTATTAATAATCATATTAATATGTGAAGTTAAATGCTTTGTGTCTTTTAAAAATACTACACCGAAAATAACTACTACGGAAGAACATAAAAGACAACTCTAAATTATTATAGTAGTATTTTTATGTATATGTTTATATATGCAAGGCCTTTTATTAAAATTTGGCTTTAAGTCACTAATTTTATTGAGACATCTCTGCCCTCTTCATAACCCAATTAGTAAAGTTACTATCTTTTTTTTTTCTTTTTGGAAAAAGGGATGATTTTATTGATGTTAGGCAGTAGACGAAGACAACGAGTTCACAGTACTCAGAGGTTGCAAAATATGAGCTAGATAATACAGAAAGATTTCCTAGTCTAGCTAGATTATTACAAGCCGCTCTTGATAGGGACTTCCGATAAGGAACTTGACGAGAGTTAGCTTCGAGCAGAGTCAATACAGGATTAGGAGGGCTGGACAAAAAGTGCACTTGGTTGGTCGAAAGAGAGGCACCAATCTTACATAGCCCATCAGCCACCATTTGCTTGTCGAAAATTATGGATGAGTGTTGGAGTCCCCAGCTTCTTCAAGAGCAACCTATAAGCGCAAACAAGGGAGTTAAATAGAGGAGGGGATGTATCAAGAATGCGAAAAAGATCAGTGTCACACCCCTTTTTAACTCCAAAAAGATTAATTTAAAGTTCGAAAGAGTTTTATTATTAAAGTGACAAAAATGAAGATTTGTTTCGAAAAAGGATTATTTATACATTTTTTTTATTCAAAGTCGCCACTTGACACAAATCTGGTGTGCCAAGTCACCTTTGGAAATCCCTTTTCAAAACAGTTTTGACTTTTTAAAACTGATTCGCGAGCAGCGATTCCGGCTAAGGAATTCTGTTGATCGAAGGGAAGGTGTTAGGCATCCCTCAATCCCGTGGTTCGACCACGGCCGCTCCATAAACTATATCGGCTAGTACGACATTATAAATGTATAAATTAACAAACACATAAACGCGAAACAAACAATCAAACAAACAAAATCAAAATTAGTGTCCAGTCCAATTTATTATAGACCCAAAATAAAAAGGCACTGAAATGTAAACCTACGCTAACCTGCATTAAGCTTAAACTAAGCTCCGCGCGGTGCCTCAGGCCTTGATCACGAGCCTCCTTTGCGTACAAATTTCTCGAAACATTTCTCGGATAAACAATACAGATACCTCGGGGCATTCCCCAGCCAAATAAATACAAATTGAGTCAGATGCGATAAAATAAAATCATTCAACACATGTTTTAAAAATTCAACAAAACCACAAATTATAAACTTTGCCTACCCAACCTACGTTTGCCTACCCATTCGACCTATCATGATACTATCAAGTTCGATAATATAATGTCCATTTCAAATTAAACAACAATTCAATGAATTAAACTAACTGACATCCACCCTTTTTATCAGTTTCTATTCATACCCCACGATTTATAAATTTCAACTTAAAATCAACCAATCAAACTATGATAATTACGGAGAAACTCAAGCACATTCAAACACATCACCAAATCATATCATCAAACACGTTAAGATAATAAAAGAGTAGAGTTAAGAATTTGGACCTCAAAATAATTAATTTTTGTTGATAATAACGAGTTAACGAGGCACGAACTCGAAATCCTGAATAAAAACCTCAAAAGCAACCAAAAATCCAACTCGGTATCAAGAAATATAACCTGGACAGATTTGACACCGACAGAAAAACCTCAAACCAACGGTTTCCAACCGTTCATAAATTAACCCGCTGGAATCGAAGCTGGTTGGCCATTTGTGCCTCGCCAGAGCTCCGACAGACCACTTAGCCCATGAACCGGGGCCTCTCTCCGGCTATATCTCATAAAAAAAACCCAGAATAGAGAAGGGCAGGGGATTTCAAGGAGCTGCGGGTGACGGGCTTTAACGGGTGACGCCAATTCCGACAAAAAACTCGTCGGAGACAGTCAACTCCGTCTGCTTTCCTCTTCTCCTTCGACCAGCTCTCTCTGTCTCTCTCTCACTCAATCTCTCTCTATTCTCCTCTCTTCGTCACTCTATTTCTCGATTCTCCCTACTCCAGTATTTCCCGATCACCGTCGACCCCCTACACTGTGTTCGTGTGTGTGTATTTCTCTCCATGTGTGAGTAATGTTCCAGTGAGAGTGTGTGTTGGTGAGGATGAGTGTGATTGGAAGTCTATTTCTCTGCGTGTATTCTCGAAGGAGAAGGAAAAATGAGTAAAAATTAATTTTTGGGAGGACAAATTACGTGTCTACATTATGCCCCTCTTTGGATGTAAATACAAAGTATTTTTAGACAAAGAAGTAGACAACGAGACAAAATTTTGACCGACCATTATTTAGAAGAAAGGAACACAAGGAAGGAGGGAAACCGAGTCTTGATTTGGCTATCCTACCTATCTCGAGTTATGAGAGAGTCAAGTCATATATAGTTCTAGGATTGAATAGGAGATGGACTATACCGAGTTGGAGAGTCGAGTGAGGTCCCGTTGAGGTTCCAATCCGTGGCCTTGTCATTACATAAAAATAAAATTACAAGTTAAAACATAAATGAAATTACAAAAATCCTATCTATGCAGCTTCTTTTGGACTCCTGACTTAAGTTTTATCACCCTATTCTTCAAGCGGACTCCTGACTCAAAATTTCTTCACCCTGTTCTTCAGGCGGACTCCTGACTTGCAATTTCATCACTTGTTTCTTGGCTTTCAATCGGTTCACCTTGTTGCTTGACTTTTATTTATTTTCCCTACTCTTCAGGCGGGCTTCGGACTTGCCATTTTTGACTTTCTATTTCACCACCTTGTTGCTTGACTTTCAACTTCTTCACCCTATTCTTCAGGCGAGATCTTGACTTTCAATTTCATCAAATTCCAATTTCATCACCCTGTTCTTCAGGTGGGCTCCTGACTTACAATTTTCTCACCCTGTTCTTCAGGCGGGCTCCTGAAACCAAAATCAAACTAGAACGAAAGTTATTCCAAACAAAGATTATAATAAAGAAGAATTTTATTTTTTTGAAAGTGTGTTCCCATTTTTCAGAAGGGCCTGAACATAAAGTAAATTTTTATTTTTCAGGAGGGTCCTGAACCGAAAGTAAATTCCTATTTTTCAGGAGGGTCCTGAACAGAAAATAAAATCTCATTTTTCAGGAGGGTCCTGAACAGAAAATAAAATCCCATTTTTTAGGAGAGTCCTGAACAGAAAATAAAATCTCATTTTTCAGGAGGGCCCTGAACAGAAAGTTAAATTTCATTTTTCAGGAGGGTCCTGAACAGAAAGTAAAATCTCATTTTTCAGGAGGGCCCTGAACAGAAAGTAAATTCTCATTTTTCAGGAGGGCCCTGAGCATAAAGTAAAATCCCATTTTTCAGGAGGGCCCTGAGCATAAAGTAAAATTCCATTTTTTAGGAGGGTCCTGAACAGAAAGTAAAGTCCCATATTTTAGGAGGATCCTGGACAGAAAGTAAAGTCCCATTTTTCAGGAGGGTCCTGGACAGAAAGTAAATTCCCATTTTCCAGGAGGGCTCTGAACAAGAAGTAAATTCTCATTTTTCAGGAGGGTCCTGAACAGACAGTAAAATCCTATTTTTCTGGAGGGTCCTGAACATAAAGTAAAATTCCATTTTTAGGAGGGTCTTGAATAGAAAGTAAATTCTCATTTTTCAGGAGGATCCTGAGCACAAAGTAAATTCTCATTTTTCAGGAGAGTCCTGAACAGAAAGTAAATTCCCATTTTTTAGGAGGGTCCTAAGCATAAAGTAAATTCCTATTTTCCAGGAGGGTCCTGAACAGAAAGTAAAATTCCATTTTTCAGGAGGGTCCTGAACAGAAAGTAAAATCTCATTTTTCAGAAGGGTCCTAGACAGAAAGTAAAATCCCATTTTCCAAAAGGGTCCTGAGCATAAAGTAAATTTCAATTTTTCAGGAGGGTCCTCAGCAGAAAGTAAAGTCTTAGTTTTCAGGAAGGTCCTGAACAGAAAGTAAATTCCTTTCATTTTGTTTCAGATTGCTTACACTTGCCCCAATCTTATCGCATCATTAACCCAAACCAGATTGAGGGAAATAACCTTGACTCAAGCACCGAGTTTTTGTTTTGCTATACCTCTGAGATGCACCTTTTGACATCTAATACTCTCATGAATCCAACAATCTGTCGGTTGATAAACTACCTTTTCCTTGCTTTGAATTATGATCGTGTTTCTCTCATATGCTGGTCTTGGCTTTCCTCATACAATTGGGAAGATTGATAACAAGTTTTGAAGTCCTTTCTCACTTATTTTGACACAGAATAGACTAAAAAATGTAAAGAAACGACGGTGACTTTATTTTGATAAAAGACATAAAAGGACAAAAACATGAACGTTTAAATGAAAGAAAAAGGGCAATGTCCCTCAGAAAACTTATCTGAATGTGGTAACCAACTCCAATGACTATGACATGCATTTTGAATTGAGCTGCCTGATCTTCCTATCCAAACTTTCCATTTGCTGTTAAGTTCATGCCTTTGCCTCTGAATTGTTTCTTCAAGCCCGTTGGACTCGTACAATTCCTTTAATTGACGACATCTTGAAAGATTTTCGCCAACAAACTTCTTTTCTTTTTACTTTTCTCAAACTCGCCATCGTCTTACGGTGCCCGTGGGGGTTTTCACCAATAAAACTCTCTCATTTTTATGTCTCTCAACTCACCATCGCTTTATGATGCCCATGAGGGTTTTCACCAATAAGACTCTTTTTTTATTTCTTTCCTGATTCCTTATGCTGAGGAAGACAAGTAGTTTCCAAAATGCGTTATCATATCCATTGCATGGTTAGCCTTAAAATTCTCAAAGATTGATCTGAAGGTCTTTCGTTGGTTGTAGCTTGACTTTTGGATAGGGTTAGAAAGAAAGGATAGCATGAGGCTCAAACGACACTTGAAGTGGAGTAGGACTTAAAACTTTTGGAATCAACTCAAATAGTGAGGATTAACTCATGCCCCAATTTTTGACTGGACAATTCTAAATTATTTATTTGGTTGGACCGAGCCTGGAGTAGGGCAGTCTATGTATCTCACCCTTGAAAGAGGAGAGTCAGGTCACGCGTAGTTTTGGTTGTTCTGCATAATTCTGATTATTTTTTCTTTTGTTAGCTCTTCTCTCTTTGGGATTCTTTTTCTAACTCCATTTTCTTGACACTCTTCTTTTCCATCTTGGACACATTTTTCTCTTCTTCTTTTTTTGAAATTTTCTGACTCTATTCTCTTGCTGGATACTTTTCTTTTGAGCTTTGCTGGTTTTATCTTGATTCCAAAATAGGACTAAATCTCAAATGGGGTAAACAAAGGATGACACGATGTTTGGATAGCAGAATGAAAAGCCTTCGTCATATCAATTATTGAAAATGCAAGTACATATCATGCAGTATGAAAGTGAGAGATGAAGATCATTTGTGACATTTTTTACTCATTAACTTTAACTGAGTCTGTGCGTCACTACTCTTGCACTTTGTTGAACATATCATTCCACTTTTGTTGTACATTCCTCACATCGAATGACTCATGCTTTTGTGGATTTAATTTTTCTGTCCCTCGGGATTACACATCCGTTATTTGACCTAATTGAGCAATGTTTTTCAATTGATGATCAAGTTATTCTTGTGATTCTCAAAATAATTGCCTTAATTTTCAAAGAAGGCTTCAACTTGTCACCAAATATCTCAGCACTCTACCTATTTTCTCAGAGGTTTTTTTTCTAACTTTAATTCTCTGATTCAATGTTCATGCTTAAACTAGATTTTAAGATCTGGCTGAAAATTTCACTAGCATGTCATATCACTAAAGTCAACATAAAATATACTATGTAAAGAAAACAAACAAACAACACATATTTAAAACCCAAAGAAAAATGGGACACTTTATTTAGTTCAAACAAAAGATAGAAAAGTTTGAACATAAACGACAAAAGGACAAAACAAGACAGATCTAGAACTACAACCCTAAAATAATTCAGACAACAGAAAATAAAATAAAAAAACTACCAAACCTCTTCTTAGTAGAGAGAGGGGTGACTTCTCAATTGCTCAGCTTGACATCTTAGCCACTGGTTTGCATATCAGCATGACTAGAGCTTTCCTCACTGTCAATGTTCTGTACCATAATTGATTTATCTTGAATCACCTTTCCAATTTTTCTTTTCAAAGCACGACAATCTTCAATACTGTGACCCTGAACATCAGAATGATATGCACATAGTACATTAGGATCAAAACTTTTTGAATATGGGTCAGGAGTATACCCAAGGAGAGGAGTGATCATGTCTCTCTGTACCAATCTCTGGAATAAACTTTCATATGACTCTCCAATTGGTGTGAAGCTATCCTTTGACTTCTGTCTTATTTCATTGTTTGGCTTGGACCGAAAATATGGCCTAGAAGGGCTTTGGTATATTTGTGGAGGTGGAAGATGACTCTGTGAAGTTGGTGCACACCATTATGGGTACGAAAGGGATTGGACATATGGTTGTGCATTGTATACTGGACATGAAGGTGGGAGAATGGAGTATAATGGATTCTGGGAGTGATTCTGTAGAGCTTGGTCATGAACTTGAGCTTGAGCCTGAGTGTGACGACGACGTGGTCTTCTTGACCGGGCCCGCTGTCCAACTACAATAGCAGATGCATCTTCCTCATTCTTTTTCTCCCTAGCACTTCTTGGACCCTTTTAAATTACTTGAGCAGTTGCTTTCAATGCTACAAAACTTACAATGCGACCGGTCTTGATTTTATCCTCTATCATTTCTCCCATTTTAAGGACCTCAATAAATAGCTTGCGTAAAGCAGGTAACAAGTGTTGATAATATGTTTCATCCTGCACTTGAATAAACACCTCCACTATCTTACTTTCTTTCATTGGTGGTTTCACCCTAGCAGCTTGTTCATGCCATCTAATTGCATATTCTCTGAAAGTTTCAATACTCTTTTTCTTTATATTAGTTAGGGATTTCTCGTCAGGAATTAAATCTATATTGTATTGGAATTGTTGCACAAATTCATTAGCTAGGTCATCCCAACTAATCCACATATCGATGTCTTGGTCAACAAACCATTCTGAAGCTAGGCCTGAAAGACTCTCACCAAAATATGCCATGAGTAATTCTTCCCCCCCTCCAGCACCCCTTAGTTGGTTGCAATAGCGTCTCAAATGTGCTACAGGATCTCCATATCCATCATACTTCTCAAACTTTGATATTTTAAAACCAAAAGAAAGATTAACCCCTAGAAATATGCACAGATCTTTATATGAGACACTTTTGTACCCCCCAAGTCCCTGGAGGTCTTTCATAGCCAGTTCCAAACTTCTCAATTTTATGGTCATTTTCTCTTGTTTTTCTGTTATAACAGGACTCTCAGTGTTA
Source organism: Capsicum annuum (assembly GCF_002878395.1). Taxonomy (NCBI): domain Eukaryota; kingdom Viridiplantae; phylum Streptophyta; class Magnoliopsida; order Solanales; family Solanaceae; genus Capsicum; species Capsicum annuum. Next base: position 210,769,854 of record NC_061120.1, read on the forward strand.
AGAGAAAATTCAGGCGGGTGAGTATAGCCATAAGGATTAGTCGACTTAAATGTGGGCTCAATAGCACGATGTCGATCAGCAAAAATATTCAATACAGGCTCTTTCGCAGCTTGGGGAGACACAACTTATGGATAAACCTCAAAAGTAGGAGCTTCGGGTAGGGGAGGTACTGCAAAAATATGAACAGTGGGTGGAGCCGAGCATGTGGTAGCTTTGTGTTGAGGAGTAAGGAAATGAATATTGAAAGTGTTTGGATAGTGTTGCCCCGGAGCAGGTCCTGATGCATGTTGTGGTGTGTCAACAAAAATAGGAAACTGTGTATGTGACACTGGAGGCAAGCTAGAAAGATATTTCAGATTATCAGCGAGAAATGGAGGAGGTGGGAACCCATAAGCCCAAGCTCGATGAATTTCTATCATTTGTTGCCTTAATTTTCGAATCTCTTCATTATCTATTAAATTCTCATTGTCCGAACTCCCTATCTGATCAGTGACAACAAACTTGATATCCTTGTTGGCCATAACTTTCTCTGTGACTTGGTGCAATATGGAGGACCAGCTAAATACCACAAACCAACCACCTTAAACTAACTGAACAAGAGATAGCAAAGGCGTTAGAATTCAACACTTTTTCTTCAAAACCTTTTTTTGTTTAAGAAAAGATCACCGAACCCAAGAAGGATGCCTACGTATCTCACTCCCGAAAGAGGAGAATCAGGGTGCGCAGTTCGTGAAGTCTTGCCAAAATGGCCAATTAAACTCTTTTTCTTGAAACTTTAAGAAGAAAAGAAAATAACAAATTGTTAAAATAATTGATGAAAATCTTTTTGATTTTTTTAGGTATAACATCCCTACACAAAATGAAACCTATGATCAAAGAAAAATCTTTTTGGGTTTTCGATTTTTGAATTTCATGTGAAAATGAAACTTGAACCTATTAAAGGAAAATCTTTTTGTAGTTTTTTTTAAAGATGTATATGAAACACCTACTCTAAATGAAGAGTGAAGGAAATATTTTTTGAATTTTTTGAAATAAGATCCCCGAACCAACAATAGGTTGCCTACGTATCTCACATCCCGGAAGAGGAGAATCAGTGGTGCGTAGTTCATCCAGATTGGGCAATTAAGGATTAAATGACAAACTAAACCCTGAATTGAGAGACACGACTAAAGACAGATGAATAAAATCTTTTTTGGGTTTTAAATTAGAAACTAACACTATCAACTATCAAAGAAAAAATCTTTTTGATATTTTCATTATATAAAAATAATAATGTATAAAGCTCCTATTGAAAGGAAAAAATATTTTTTTGGATTTTTCGAATTGTGAATACTTACTAAAGAAATAAAAGGAAAATCTTTTGACGTTTTTAATTTTTGGGGAAATGAGTGCAAAAAGTAAAAAAAAGAAAATTGAATTGTGAAAAACAACAGTCATAAATAACCCTAAAAACTATCAAATCTCTTTTTTTCACTCTTTTTTTCTCCTCTTTTTTCAACAATTTCTTGCTTACACATTTTGCTTCTAACTCATGCTTTTGCCCAAATCAGTTTGTCAAATGACCTCGTTACCCTCAAAGATGCAACATTTAGCATGTAGGGATACCTTAGAGGTAAGTTTCCTACAAAGGACCAAGTAGGTCCCGCTAGGTCTCAATATGATGCAGATAAGCATGACCTAAAGGCTGACCTACGCTGGAATTCACTAATAAGGCTGTTCGGGGGAGCGTATGGTCGATAATAGCTGATTTAGCTTTCCACCCACTCCATACCAGCCGACGGCTCCCCCTCCTAAGATAAGGGTGACTCGACTAGAGGTCGTGTACACAGCGTGCACTACGGACTTGTTGCAGAAAGAATGACTTGGGTTATTGTAACACCCCGTATTCAAGTACATATATTGGCGTATTCAAGTACGTGTATTGGTCTTATTTATATGGAATTAATTTTAATTTAATTTTATTTATACCGGAATTTGCCCGTCGATGGTTCCATACGAAGGTTATTGAATAAGCTTTCCAACGATATAAAGATTTCCAAAAACGGATAGGTTTCGGATATAATCGAGCATGTTCGAAACTATAAAACGGTGGCCGGGATGTTGGGAATAGTAAATGTGCAGGAAAATTTCCTGCACACAAACTACTGAGGTCAGCCATTTTTTTGGGTCAACTTTGAACGATCATAACTCCCTTAATATAATGAACTGGGAGAGCTGCAACCTATGAAAAGAAATATCTTTGAGTCTTATTTCCAATGCAATTGGTTTCATCCAAATCCGACATCTGAGTAATGAGTTATACTCGTTTTACTTCATCCTCTTAAAATAGATTTTTAGGGTCAAATTCAAATGATCATAACTCCTTGTACAGAACAAACTGGGTGTCCTACTTTATATTAAATGAAATCCCTTTGAATTATCTTTCCAACGATACCAATTTCACCGAAATCCGATATCGGAGCAAAGAGTTATGGTCGATTTACTTTAGCCTATCAAAACAGTCCACCATGGACAGATTCGAATTTACTTAAATTTTAAGGGCAATATGGTCATTTTCCATCACCTCATGGACGAAAATTGGTCATTATATACATATACTTAGCCTCATATCCATCATTTATCATCCAAATTATTGAAGAATAAGAAACCCTAGCCTAAGTTCAACTCCAATTATCTTGTGATTCAACCGTAGAAAATCCAAATTGATTCCGTAGTTGTGTTCACCGTCTCGAGGGCTTCGAGAAGCACCCCTTATTTGTGCCAACAGGACTTCGAAATCAAAAGGGCCATTTTATGGTAAGGATGTAAATTATGTTGGTGTTATTTATATGGATATGTATATGTATATGCATGTGAGCATAATAAGTATGTTATTTGATTGTTGTTGAAAGATGATTGGAAATGATGTTGGATTATTCTTGTGCATAGTTGGATTATGTTGAATTGTGAAGGGATTTGGTGTGATGATATGGTATTGAAATGATGATTATATATATATATATACACATAAACTGATTGTTCAAGTTGGTTTTTGGAATGCTTTGCAAATATTGGTTGTATGGAATTATGGAAGAGAATTGTGGTGTTGGGTTGCTAATACTAGATGCCAAACATTTCATTGTAGATAAGAGATTTGTAAAGGCGGGAAGTTGTGTTGAATTGGTATCCGAATCTACAACGAGGTATGTAAAGCATACTCTAACGATGTTCTTTGGCATGAAAACACCAATGTTCCATCAAGTAAGATTCCGAGGTTGTCCAAAAACATGTATTGTTCTACATTACCAACGAAGTTGTTTCCATTCTATAAAGTGTCAAAATATTTCATTGATATACCTAAAGGCTCCTATTTCATTGTTGTGATATTGATGATTCCGAAACATATTGTTGATGTACCAATGAGTCTTTATTACATCGTTATTGTATAGAAAGTCTATTACTTGGTTCCTATTGATGTATCATTATTCCAAAGGTACTATATTGGCATGAACACTAATGTAATAATCTCAAAAGCTTTTGAACTAAGTTATTGGAAAGATCTCTTATGTGTGTTACTTGAGATATGTGTGGGTGGTAGCTCAGGGGCTTAAGTCTAGCATGGGCCGATCCCGATATTTGATATGATTACAGTTGATATGTACTGGGGGCACCCTAATGGTCATAGTACGGTACAGTATTGATTATTGTTAGGTGGTTGGAGGTTCGGGAGGAGGAGGTAATGGCGAATGATAATTGTAAAGAATAAAATGAACGAATGTATACCGTTCCACAAATGTGTTTGAATTCAAGAACCCAATTCAGATTAATGATAATGTACATGATCCTAAAAGTGTTTATGAAGTGTGGTTCACTTCTATTATGATTTATTCACTTGCGTCTGATTTTCTTGATCCCCCATACCACATATAATTATTTACAGCTTTACATACTCAGTACATATTTCGTACTAACGTCCCTCACGGGGGACCTGCATTTCATGCTGCAGGCACAGGTGCTTCAGCTCATTCACAGCATAGATAGGAGTCAGGTCATACAGCTATTGTTGGTGAGCTCCAGTTTGCTTCGGAGCTTTCCGAGCCGGTCCCTTATGTTTTGTTATTGTACAGGAGTCATGTGTGGGCGGGGGTTTGTCCCGACCCTAGTTATGTCATGTATATCCCAGAGGCTTTGTAGACATAAGGAAGGGTAAAGTCATGGAAGTTTATATAGTGATGTTATATTTGTATATGTGGTGGCCCCGACGGCCAAGTATTATATATATATATATATATATTTGTGCGTGTTGTGCTGATACAGGTAATTAGACCCTTCTATATGCAACGAAGTGCTGTCCAAATTTTTGGTGACATGTAAGTGAAAGTACAGGTATTTGAACGGGTTCTCCCGGGCCTTCTCGGCTTCGGGTGCCAGTCCGGCCCGATGGGATTTTGGGGCGTGACAGTTATGCACATAATGCCAGATATGAAGTGGTAGCACATAGATAAAAATTGTAAACAAAGAGCACGCAGGCACTTAACAATGAAAAAAAACAATAACACAAAACAATACAAACAGCGTCTATACACCCATAATGTCAAACTAAGTCGATACAACTTCAAAAAAATAAGCTCGAATTCTGAAATTATCCCCAGCAAAGTCGTCAGAGCTGCCACACCCCCTTTTTAACTCCAAAAAGATTAATTTTAAGTTCGAAATGGTTTTATTATTAAAGTGACAAGAATGAAGATTTGTTTCGAAAAAGGATTATTTACACTTTTTTTTTATTTAGAGTCGCCACTTGACATAAATCTGGTGTGCCAAGTCACCTTTGGAAATCACTTTTCAAAATAGTTTTGACTCTTTAAAACTGATTCGCGAGCAGCGATTCCGCTAAGGAATTCTGTTGATCGAGGGGAAGGTGTTAGGCATCCCTCGATCCCTTGGTTCGACCACGGCCACTCCATAAACTATATCGGCTAGTACGACATTATAAATGTATAAACCAACAAACACATAAACGCGAAACAAACAATCAAACAAATAAAATCAAAATTAGTGTCCAGTCCAATTTATTACAGACCCAAAATAAAAAGGCACTAACATGTAAACCTACGCTAACCTGCATTAAGCTTAAACTAAGCTCCGCGCGGTGCCTCGGGCCTTGATCACGAGCCTCCTTTGCGTACAACTTTCTCAAAACATTTCTCGGATAAACAATACAGATACCTCGGGGCATTCCCCAGCCAAATAAGTACAAATTGAGTCAGATGCGATAAAATAAAATCATTCAACACATGTTTTAAAAATTCAACAAAACCACAAATTATAAATTTTGCCTACCCAACCTACGTTTGCCTACCTATTCGACCTATCATGATACTATCAAGTTAGATAATATAGTGTTCATTTCAAATTAAACAACAATTCAATGAATTAAACTAACTGACATCCACCCTTTTTATCAGTTTCCATTCTTACCCCACGATTAATAAATTTCAACTTAAAATCAACCAATCAAACTACGATAATTACGGAGAAACTCAAGCACATTCAAATACATCACCAAATCATATCATCAAACACGTTAAGATAATAAAAGAGTAGAGTTAAGAATTTGGACCTCAAAATAATTAATTTTTGTTGATAATAACGAGTTAACGAGGCACGAACTCGAAATCTCGAATAAAAACCTCAACAGCAACCAAAAATCCAACTCGATATCGAGAAATATAACCCGAACAGATTTGACGCCGACAGAAAAATCCCAAATCAATGATTTCCACCGTCCATAAACTAACCCGCTGGAATCGGAGCTGGTTGGCCGTTTGTGCTTCGCCAGAGCTCTGGCAGACCACTTAGCCCACGAACCGAGGCCTCTCTCCGGCTAGATCTCGTCAGAAAAAGCCAGAAACAGAAAAGGGCAGGGGATTTCACGGAGCTGCGGGTGACGGGCTTTAACGGGTGATGCCAATTCCGGCGAAAAACTCGTCGGAGATAGTCAACTCCGTCCGCTTTCCTCTTCTCCTTCGACCAGCTCTCTCACTCGATCTCTCTCTATTCTCCTCTCTTCGTCACTCTCTTTCTAGATTCTCCCTACTCCAGTGTTTCCCGATCACCGTCGATCCCCCCTACACTGTGAGTGTGTGTGTGTGTATTTCTCTCCGTGTATGAGTGATGTTCCAGTGAGAGTGTGTGTTGGTGAGGATGAGTGTGATTGGAAGTCTATTTCTCCGTGTGTATTCTCGAAGGAGAAGGAAAAATGAGTAAAAATTAATTTTTGAACGAACAAAATTACGTGTCTACAATCAGTAGAGTCAACCTCTACGGTTAGGGGTTGTATGGAATTAGTTAGAGCCATTTCGAGGCCTTGATGTAAGGCTAAAAGTTCGGCACGCACCACATTCCTAGCATTACAGAAACCAACGAACCCGACTAACCAATTGCCGCTGGAATTCCGAATCAACCCGCCAATGCCCCTCCTGTGCTACTCTTATTATAAGAGCCATCAACGTTGAGTCAACTGGCGGAAACCAGGAGATATCAATAGTAATAGGAAGACTGCGAGTCATGGTTATAAATTCTAACAGTTTGGTAGTGACTATGGATGAAGAGAGGAGGTTGGTCGCTTGCTTGTGGATATTGTGATTTCGGTTAAGCCAAAGGTGCCATAAAGAAAATGGGAGAAAATCCAACCAGGAACAGTAGAGTTAGTCGGAGAAGGAAAATGTTGTTCCTTGAGAACTGTAAGCCAGTGTGAGAGGTGGAGTAGTCCAAGGAGCAGATATTGAGACCATTATCTAACCAAAACTTTTGGGCGATGAAACAGTCCAAGTAGCAAATGTTGTTCCTCGAAATTTCAATTTCGACTTTCAAACCTTAAAGATATGCCATAACATTTAACAACCTTCACCTAATAATATCCTCTTTAGAATGTAAAACTTTCTACAATTAATAAGAATTGCGATCACCCTGCATATAGTAGGACCTTTGGATACTAATCTATTGAATTTTGAAAGTTGAACTTATTAACATTTGTGCATGCATATGATATGATAGAAATAATAAGCCTAGTTTTTTTGAATTTTTGAATATTCAAAAATCCATAGTACTAAATTCGATATTCAATTCAAAATCCATTAATTTATAAAATCCAATCCAAAACCTCAAAACAAATTAGAATCATTTTCACTCTTTTTTTTTTTTTCAAGGAAATTCATATTTCTAATTTCTTGACGGCTTAGCTCTTATGATGATATAGTAAAAACTTAGTTAACCAAATTCTATTTTTATTAACAATTTAAAATTATTTTCTTCTGTTTTATTTAATATGATGCACATGAAATAATTAGCGCAAAATGCCATTTAATGCGAGCTGAAAATTTGAGATCAAGCTTTAACAAACTCTACATTTTGTACTTGAAATACATTCACAAAAAATAAATTAGTACTTGTTCTAATAATTCTGAACGTGGGAAATTGAACAACATCTAAATAATTGGAAGTCTCGAGTTCGAATTCTCAAAATGAAAAGAAAATATTGATAGCTAAGGATTCTTTCTCTTTTAATGGGGGCCTTATACAACGAAAATTATCATGAAGAATTAAGTTCAGATAGCCACTAATTGAACTACTTTAACTACAAATGGACATATATAATTTGTGTGTGTAATCGGTATACAATTGATTCATCAGTTTTGAAAAAGTAAACAAAATCCTCAGATCGACTATTTGTGTAAATATCCTAACGTGAGTTAATCAAAGATTCAAAACAAGTATCGGACATCGATGAAATAATTTGCTCACAATTATCTCCAATTGAATGCATCATAGACATTGCTATTGAATTAAAGTTAGGTGCTAATGACTTAAAAGAGGCCAATTAAACAACAATTAGGTCACCATTGAATTGCTCATTATGTTACATATATAATTGCTTAATACCAAACTAGTTCAAATCCATGTATATCTTGCCATGATGACCTTTACCTAAAATTATATTGCATAGGAAGTTATAGTAATTTCGAATTTAATTATTACCAAATTTATTAAATGGTTCTTGAGTCGAGGATCTATCGAAAATAATTTTTCTATTTTGTAAGGTAGAAATAAAGTTTGCATACATCTTATATCCTCCTAGATTTTATTTGTAGAATTACACTTGAGTATGTTTGTGTCTTTCCACAAGAACTAAAGAGATTTTGACTATTTTACCTTGACATGCTACTTAAGAAGACATTAATTAAAAAAGATTTTGACTATTTTACCGTGATTCATGTTTTTAAGATATTATCTCATTTACTCGATTTATGTGTCATCACCCCATAATTGAACTATTTGTTGTCTTCAAGAACAATTCTAAATATTAAGGTTAAAATGAAAAAAAAAAAAAAATTATCATGAACATTAAATGACAAATAATTTGAGAAGGAAAATTTTGAATTGCAGCTTCTCAGTATATGGTTAGGATATATGTTGTATTTGATTACTGTAACTATAAACTTGAAATTCAACTTGTTATAGTATGCACTATGCACTAGCCCATCATTAATATTTAATGGAATACTCAACGTATTGATAGTTTCCATAAATAGAATTTTTGATCAAAGAGACGGATTTAAAATTTAAAGACGATAAAAGAGTTATCACGAACAAATACATGTAAATCGAAGTGGTGTGATATCATTTTGTCAATTTTTTTATTAAACACACATAAAATCGATAAATAAAAAGATAAATATGAATTAAATAATATTATTTGATAAAGTTCACTATGTATAATAACCGTGACTCACGAGGTCATTACACTAGAGCAAAGATAGTTTACTTTCATATTTAAGGGTACCTAATAAACGAAATATATGATCATTTAATGGGATTTAATGACCCCCTCTCATCCATGTAGGTCCGCCTCTGTTTAGATGCCCATATTACATGCATTATTATTGAATTAAAGTTAATGCTAATGCCAAAGGATATCACCAATTCCACAACCCTGTACAATTCTTAAAGCATAATTGAATAGCTTTTTCGTTATCAAAATAGATTAGAAACTTCTATGATATTTACATAAAATTAACTAATTAATTTATAATTTTGACGCAAATAAAATAAAAATTGAACGACAATACACTATACCATGGCTTTTAATTAACTTCATGGTAATGAAAAATAAACGACACTTTTAATAGAATTTTTTTCTTTCTCAGATGCTCGGAAGCTCCTCAATAATACAATGCATTTTTCCATGGTAATCATTTTATAAATAAAAATCCAAACTAATAGTAAATGCTAGTACATGCATAGTTGACTTTCATGAGATAATTAATAGGAATTATATAAAAGAAATTAGTATAAAACGAAGTTGATTACAATCAAATCCAAATATATGTAGATGATAGATCTGCATTCATGATTCTAACTTCAAACAGTTGAGTTTTGATAAAATTATTTTAATTTTAAATACTTAGGTCATGACGAGAAGTAGAACAAGGGAAAAAAAAATAAAAAAATTGTAATTTTAATCTTAGTCATATCTATAATTTATAATATATTAAATAATAATTAAAAGTGTGAAAAGTATGAAGCCCCTTAGAAAAGTGATTTGAACTTTTTGTCCTTCATTAAAAGACTCTTCTTTAGATAAAACTGTCTTTTCATTATTTTTTTTCAATTTATTAGTTAATTATTTTTATTATATTTATAACTAAACTCCTAAAATATATGGGACTCCTAAAATATATAGAAGGAGAATCAATTAATATTTTCTTTTGTAGTGATCAATTAGAAAAATACTTCTAAAATAAGATATAAAAATACTCCTAAAATAGGACTATAATTTTTGATCGATTTTTGTAAAAAAGACCAACCTCCTATATATGGTTGATTTTCAACAATTTTTAGTAGTGAAAGCAATTAATTAAAATTATAACTCAAAAAATTGCAGTAGACTTTATAAATAGCAGATATAACAAAACTTGTCATAAGAGAAAATCTATGGATAATATCGAAAAGCCAATATTCTAGGAAATCCGACAAACTTCCGTTGGTTATTTTCATAGAAAAATGGGCGAAAAAATGTCTTTTTAATTTACCTTTACTACACGCAAACCTCTCTATAACATCATTTTGCTATAAGGGTATTTTACTTTAGCGATATGATATTTTCAAGAATCGATTTTTTATGTTATATGTGATCACTATTGTATTATTTCATTGTAGTTTACAGGTCATAGATGAATTTACAGGTGGTAGACGAATGTTGGTCGACTTTGAAGATTTGTTTTAGATAAAGGTTAGGTTTAATTGTATTATTTTTATATCTCCATTTTGACAATTTTTTTGTGTAAAGGTAAAGTTTAGTTGTATTATTTTGATATCTCTATTATCGTATTATTTTGTTATAGTTTACAGGTGGTAGATGAGTGTCAGACGGCTTTGAGAAAAATCTTGTGTAAAAGTTAGATTTAATTATATTGTTTTGATGTATCTATCATCGTATTGTTTTGTTGTAGTTTACAGGTGGTAGATGAACGTCGATCGACTTTGATAAATGTTTTTGGTAAATGTTAGGTTTAATTAAATAAATTCTCCAAAAGATGTTGAATTTAATTATTGTATTCAGCTTTATTATTTAAACAAATATCCTATTTAGTGTAACGTTTAAACTCAATAAAGTAAGGTACACGCGCAAGACGTGTACACCTAAACTAGTTTGATTAAACACATATAACCTTTAATTATTTGAACTATGCCCTTCTAATCTTTTTGCTTGTGGATATTCACAAATTCTCAGAATCATTAATCCCTCCCTTATTTAATAGCTCATGAGTTATTTCAAGCTTATACTGTTGCTCCAATATTTTAGAGTAATATATTTCTAAAAATAGTTCAAATTTTACATTCTTTGTTATACATAAGGATTGATTACACACATTTTTATTAATTAAAAGCTAAATGTGCTAAGTCATACATTACAAGGAGCATACTCGAATTTTATGAATAAATAGGTACAATTACAAAAAGTACTATATATTACTAGTCTTTTTTTTTTCTTTTGAGAAAATAAATACAAAACTTTTTATTCATTAAAAAAGAGAGTAAAACATCTAGTATCCTTTGAACTATGGCCAAATTTATTACGACATACTCCAATTTCACAAGGATCCTATTATCCTTGAACTCAATTTTAGTGTATTTTTGTCACTCTTTTTAGCTGATGTAACATCTTTTTAGTTGACGTGACATCTTTGACATGAGTCCCATTTTTATGTAATAAAAGTATCATATCAGCACAAAAAGGTGATAAAAATACGTTTAAATTAAGTTCGGAATAATAGGACTCATGTAAAATTAAAATATATTATAGCAACTTTAATCATAATTCAAGAAGGTACGGCATGCTTACCTAAAAAAAAAAATTAACTTCGTTATACCAAGAAACTAGCACAGATGGCAGGGCCGGGGGCTTTTGTATTGTACTTTCGTTGATTTCCACCAACCTTAGCAGCCATATTTTATCACATGATTTAATCAACTATGAAAACTCAACCATTAGAATTCCAATTTCCAACTATGACTAATAAATACGAATTTGTCCAGAAGTTTCACATTTGAATGCAAAGCATACTCTAACTAAAGCGATTCCATGGCTAGCGGAGCGCCAATCAGAGTCCTCTGGATTCATAAGTGGATTCAAGATTATTAGAATATGGATGCACCGACATTTAATTAAGTATAGGATTCAACTTTCTTGTAGCGCGTATATGGTCATCAACAGTTAATATTATATCAATTTAAAAAAACTATGTACATAAAATATTTAGTTTTATAGAGAGATCATGAATTCACGTGTACCGTAATTAACCTAAGATAAAAGAGTACTTACTGACCAAAGTCTCTGATGGTTCAACAAATATATTAACCTGCAATAAATAGTAGTGAATACTAAACTTGTAAAATACAGTGGACCAGTATAAATAGATACAAATATTTAATTTGCTCACATCAAAACTTTGGTGGGGATACAAATGTTTATAAATGGATTTTCAATAAAACAGTAACTCATAATAAATCACCATAAATTATTTCAATTTAATTATCACGCCACGCCACCCTCGTAAAACTAGTGACTACTAGTGATAAATATGTAAATTATTTATCAATCACCTAAATAAATATATTTCCTCCTGTCCCTTTTAAATGACTTTATAGCGGTTCAGCATTTATTAATTTTTTAGTTAATTACATGAATTGCATAAATCATTTAACTATATCACCCTTTATAATTCCTTGAAAAAAATACTCCCACTTTAATTCTGTACTCTTAAAAAATGTATAAAATAGTTAAAAGAACTATATTACCTTTTTAAAAAAATTAGAAATGACAATTATTTTACTTTTAATAGGCTAGAAAGTCATTCAAAAGTGACCTGGAGGGAATAGTCGAATATTAAAAAAAATAAAAATGAAAAAGCGAAAAAATAGTATTTTAAGTTTAAGAATATAAACGGCTAATGAGAATTTATATAATTGATCCCAAATTAATTTGAGGAAAATTATTAATACTGTTGTAAAGAAAAATTTAAAAGCATAGAGAAGATGTGTTGACCTACTATTCACTTCATTACTCTTTCGGTTTAAAAATAATTGTCACATTTCACTTGTAGAGAGTAAACTGACTAATTTTTAAAGCAAATTAGATTAGATTCATTCAATACTTTAAAATTAAAACTTGAATATTCATAAACTGTATGAAAAATATTATAAGTTGTAATTTGTCTCACATTAAAATGATAAAAAAAATACACCTTAAAATATTACTCAAAATTTATAATGTTTGATTATTAAAAAGAAAATTACGACAAGTAAAAGAAACGGATGGAGCACATAATAAGTGAGAATTTATATAATCGATCCCAATTTAATTAGAGGAAAATTATTGTTGTAAAGAAAAAATAAATAAAAAGAAAAGAGAAGATGTGTTTAACATGACCTACTATTCATTTCATTAATAACTAGCAAGCCCATCATGATACGTAAGTCTAGAATTTATAATAGATAGCTATTGAAAATTAATATGAGTGAGGTTTGGATTTGTTAGAAAAAATTAGTTGGATGCTTTAAATACTATGTTATAAATTTTCTTGTGTTTTGTATGTATAGATTCATCAAGAAACACACATAAACACACAGTAAAAATGACTATATACACCTTTTTTCATAATTGACCAACTCTCTTTATAAGCATGCAATGAATGAATTCCCTCTTCTCTCAACCCCCCCTTTAATTTAATTTTCCCAGCACTGCATGCACTTGATAGTTTTAATGACAAATATTTACTCCAATTTTCCCTTTTCAGTAAACTATATTTTCCATTTTCCAACCATTAATAAATTTTACAGCCCCTTAAATTAAATCAGCAAAATATTTCGGTTGTGTGGTAAGTACATGGGTGGAGCCAGCTCTTTTAGTTATGGATTTGGTAGAATTTATGAGTTTTTGATCAAATTCAATTTTCGTTAAATGGGTGTCCGGTCTATTAAAACTTTCGCTATATGGGATTCATCGAAGGATCGAATCACAAAGGTTCAATGTACACAATCTTAAGTATTTCTGCAAGAGGTTGTTTCTCACATGACGATAGTTTTACCAGTTAAATACAACTTTATAAGGTCGAATGACAACAACTTTATTCGTGACCTCCAGGTTAAATAAAATTTTAATGATTATGAATCAAACTCATAAATTAAAAATTCTGGCTCCACTCCTGGGTAAGTACCCTTCAATTCTTGATCAAAGGTTTTAGATTCGAGTTATGAATATGAAATTTAGTAGGGATAAGTATCCTTCAATTCTTGATCAAAGATTTCACGCTCAGCTATAAAATAGAATTTTTTAATATGAATTTGAATTAATCTAACTCCAAAATGAATATTGAACAAAACAAGAAAATATTTATTCCTCTTTCAATTAGTTCTCATTCAATTGATTATTATCAACTTTTCTCTCTCTCTTTACAAGTCTTACTTCTTCCAACCCCTCTCTATCTATAATTTAATTAAGCTTTAAAAGCAATCTCATCCCAACATCAATAGTTCCCACTATATAATATGGCCTTTTACATGTCCAAAATCATCAACTTGGACCACAAACAAGTATAATTTACTTGTTCATCTTACTGGTGGTTCCGATCACCTCCTCCGTCGCAGCGTTCCGATCACAAAAATTCCTCGCTTCCTATCTGAAGGTATTACAAAATCTTGTTATTCTTTTCATGTTTTTTACGGTCGTAAAATGTTACCTAGTACTAGTTATCTTTTAAATGATATGATATTATATATATAAAAAAAAAAAAATACACTGTTATATTGGTTAAACTCTTTCTTTTATAAAAATATTTTTGACCGTGTGTTTGATTGTTATTCTTTTGAGTTTTCGATTTAAGAAATTTACACCATTAATGTAATACTTGTTATAATTGATGACTTATTAGTTTTAAAAAATGTTTTTGACAGTGTATTTGATTAATTTCTTTATATGTTATTCAATTCATTTTATTTTTTCTTTTTGGTTCTTTGATTCTAGACAGGATGAGTAGGAGAAATGGAAATGGTTCAAGGCTTGACTTGAAGCTGAATTTGTCACCACCACCAAGAGTGAACCACGCGGCGCCAGTGGATTCGCCGACTAGGTCGTTGACCATGTCGCCAACGAACTCATGCGTGTCATCGGATGATTCGTTGGCGGGTCAACATTGTTCCAACAGCTCTGAAGAAACAGGTTCCATGTTGTTGGTTGGTTGTCCAAGGTGTCTCATGTATGTTATGTTAGCAGAAGAGAATGATAAAAGGTGCCCAAAATGCAAGAGTACTCGTTTGCTTGATGTTATCTATGAGAAAAATAAGAAGAGGTACTAGAAGGAACGTCAGATAAAGTTAGCATCAAATCTATCTATCAAATTTAAGTTCATCAATCTCGTCTCGCCTTAAAAAGCGAAAAAACTTACGTATGGTGTTTTCGACTTGCTATGTATAGCACTATTTGAGCTCCATTTTGACTTTTTTATAAAATAAAAATGAAAAAAAAAGTGGTTGAAGGGAAATTTGGAGCTTCTATAGTGCTATATATTATTTTATTTTTATTTTTATGGGTTGAAGTAAGAAGTTCAAGGTTAGGTTTGTTTCTAGTCTAGGAAAGGGGTAATGTTGGAAAAGTAGAAGGTTGTGTTTGGTATTGTGTTGGTTTGTTTAAGTTATGTTGTTGTTCTATCTTTATAAGAAAACTATGTAAAATGGCCAAGTAAAAAAAAGGCCTATGTTTTCTTATATATAAAAATAACTATTGGAAGTTATATCAAGAATGCTTTCCTATGATATCGTTTACCAATTTTTCTGTTAATATTCTGAAATTTGTAATTTCATAATTTTGGCTAATTTTAGATTACTAAAGCTAAAAAGATATTTTTTGTCATGAATTTTGACTCGTTGCAAAAAGGAAAGGGCCCACCCTTAGTTTGCATTTCAAAATCTTGTGTCACTTTCAAATTTTCAATCTTCATGGATGCCCACAAAAACTGGTAAAACATCAATTGATTAGTCTAATCAATATTAAAACCTCTTTATATAAATAAATCTCTTTGTTTGGTCAAATTCAAAAAACCAATTGCAAATATACCACAAGAAAATCTAATGTTAGTAGAACTTACAAAAGATAAGTATTGCAAATTAAAGAAATCAATATATTTATAAGAGAATTAAAAATGTAGGGTTGAGTATTGTGAGGGCCAAGGTGAGAAGTTCGATGTATATATAACATCAATAGGGTAGTAACATGTTGTACATTAAAGAGTATTAAAGGATTGATAATGTATAGTATGTCATTATTATTTATAATTATAATTATATAAATATAAATAATTAATGTGATGATAACACGACGTACGTGCAGAAATAGTAGGGGGCTGGATTTTTTTTTTTTCCTTCAATTTTACGATATTAATGCATATAGATCGTAGTTCAAATATCTAAATACTGAGCGTTGAAATTAACGATTTTTATCAAAAAAAAAATCAAATAAATAGAAATAGTAATTGAGACGGTTGAGATAATGGGAAGATAATGAGGTCATTGCTTTAAATTATATGTGCAGAAGGCCGATTGGTCATAGATATTTTTTACTTTTTGCCGAAATTTTTTTTCACTTTATGGAATCAAGGTGTTTGGCCATAGATATTCCAAAAACATTTCAAAATTTTTTTGAAAAAAAAGTGAAAACAACTTTTTGTGGTTTTCACTTTTTTTCAACTCCAATTTCAAGTTTTTTTTTTACATATAATCCTAATTTTTTTAATATTACATAAAAGGCCCTTAAATGGTTTAGATGAGTTTTGGAGCAAATCCGGAAAGAAAGACATTTTTTATGAACACCAAATCAAGTCCGGACATATTTTTGAAAGACATTTCTTCTTTGTAAAAGACATTTTTGAACAATAAATGAAAAATTTTAAGCTAAAAGACCGGTATATTTTCATTATTTGTAGGTATATTTTTATTTTTAAGCTCAGAACCCCTTCCATCATTAATGTGAAATTCTTTTCAATCATGCATATAATCAGTAGATAAATTAGTTGGACAATTTTGATAGTTTTAAAAAGTTTGGGGTATAAAATTAAATTCAAAAAAGGTTATTCAAAAGTCAAAACACATCTTTTAAAAATAAATGGTCAAACACAACTCCAACTCCAACTTCAAAATTTTTTAATTTTTATGGCCAAACGCATGTTTGTGTTAAATTCATCTTGTTCTATAATTTTTTAATTTATTTTTTGGTTATATTTTATTAGTCTATTAAGTTTTTTTCTCCTTAAATTGGGCATTCAATTCTTCCCTCCATTAATTTTTTTTCAACTTCCTTCCTCGTGACTAAAGGTTAACAACTTGTGACCATAAATTAATATCCTTTCGTTTTTAATTAGAGTTTTTAATTTTTGAGTTTTGAAAATAAAATTACTTTAATAAAGGAGATTTTATTACTTTCAAAATAAGATATTCAAGGAAGAATTTGGATCAAAATAAGATGCAATTTTTCTAGAATTGCAACTCATTTTCACATGACACAATCAAACTATCTTAATTTTAGGAAGAAGCCATCAAGATACTAATGTGCAACAGGCCTGCAACCACAAAGATTTTTTATTTTTTTTAAAAAAAGTCATAGCTTTCTAGGGAACCAAAAAAGTCATAATTTGAGATTTGTTATACATTATATATACCATCAAATATCTCTATGACGATCATGTATAGAAATTGTACTTCAATTACGTTAATAATCATGTATTAGCCCACAAGAGTGTCGTTGAGCAGTTGAGAGGTGGGTCTCTCGTGTGGAAGACTTGGGATCAAATCCAGTCTTCGTTTACCGTTCAGTCATGAATTCGTCACATGAAGCTTGTCCAATGCGGTTTATATCTCCTGTGTAGTTTACGAGCTATTGTATAGTGAAAATATTGTGGCAGATATTGTAAATTTCCTTGAAATTTTTTTTTATGTATTCTATAAAATCAATATTTCATGCTATGTTGTATTATACACTGTATATAACATCATTTCACTCCAACAATGAGAAATATGAGAACAAATGACGATATTAAGAGAGATTTGATTGTATACCTTAGAGGGAAGCTCATAAATATACACATTAATATTATGAGGCTAATATAGTCAAGATTGGGCCACTCATTGATTGAATAGGGGGAACATAAATGCTACTCCTTTCGTTTCGGAATAAGTGAATTGTTCTCTCCGTTTTAGAATAAGTGAATTATTGAGGTATTTATTGGTGTTTCAAAATAAGTGAATCATTAAACTTTTTAAAAAATTTACCTTAATGATTTGATAACCAATTAACTTTTGAAAAGATATTCAAGGTTAATTATTTTCTTTTTTGGGGGTAAAAATGAAAAATTATGTTAAATTTATGTCTTTAATATTTTTTTTCTTAATCTGTATGTCAAAATTTAATAATTCATTATTATGAAACGGTGGGAGTATACTATTTTGCAAGTTGACGAAATGAAGTACTATAACTAGAATAAATTCTGGGACAGAGAGGATCAGATGAGATGAAAGTAGTCACTAGTCAGGTTGTATTTCTGTTACACTTGTCCTATCATATGAATGAAATGACTATTTGAATTTTGATCAATCGTGTCAGCCTTCATAATTCTATGCTACCTAGTAACAAACATGTTACCTCTCTTGTGCTTGTCACAAACTATTTAGACCTCATTTGTTAGGAGGAACATGTGATTACTAATTTCGTAATTAACTTTAAAATGAGTTTATTTCATATTTGGTTGGCCTAAAAGGAGGAGTTTGGTATTGTTAGGAGGAATACGTGATAACTAATTTCGTAATTAACTTTAAAATGAGTTTATTTCATATTTAGTTGACCTAAAAGGAGGAGTTTGATATGTGGAATAAGGTGGGATATTTTCATTTTCAAGATTAAGTCTGAGATGAAATTTATATTGCGTTTGATTGATTATATAAATTTCTCTTGAAGTAAATAACATAAATCCCACCAGTTTGCTCTTTAATTATCCTCTCTCTCGATTTTTTAATTTAATTTTTCTCTTTCCCGAATTTTAGTTATTCGTATACATAACTGGACGGCGATATATATTACTACCTATGTATCGGAACTGTAACTAATTCAACTATAATTAAGAAAATAAAATATTGCATTAAACACATAATACAATTAACTCTATATTTATGGAATTATGATTAATGGATCCCCTAAATTTCGTAACAGCTTTTCAACTTTAAAATTTAGCAACAATAAATCAATTTCAAGGTTCTGAATTAGAGAGATTGAGGAATCTCGGGTTGATTTCGGCAATTGCATCCGAATTGCTACATTGCAAATCAATATTAGTTTAATATATAACAAAACTTAAACAAAAAATTTTAAAACTTAAAAACATAAAACAATGCTTGATATTCATGCGTAATATTCTTTCATACACATAACGATGTTATGTATATAGGCTGAAATAAACAGACATCAGCTTGTCTAACGGAGTCATATGCATAATTGTGTTACGTATAACACTGTTAATGCATAACATATACACAACTTTGTAATGTATATTTCTGAAATAAACACCCCATCAGTATTTGTTTCACCACATATACACAACAAATTTAAGTATATAGACTTATACACATAATAATATTTTGTATATGGAATGAAATAACTACAAATTTCATACATATACAATGTCACATAAAAACTCTCGGCAATGTCAAATTCCATATATATACATACCGTTTTTTCTTCCTCTTTTTTCTTTTCTTCCAACAAGAATGATATTATCAGCAACGATCCAAACTTTCTTGTGCATCTTACCACGTATAAGACAAAGACGTTTAGTACCATCAATTCACATCTTCCATTACCAAGCATACATAGGACTTGATCAAAATTGATGATTGATACAGGGTAGAAGTCAAAATTGATGATTGATACAACGAAGAAGGGCGAGACAGAGGCGAAATTGATGAAAGTATAGGGTGTAAAGAATGAAGAAAATAGAGATTGAAAGAGTTTTTGAGTGAATCTGAGGGTTGAAGGAATGCCAATTTTGGGGGAGGATAGACAAAAGTCGTTGGAGTTTCGTTCCAAGATGGAATTTTTCAGTTTTGTATTCAAACTTGGTAACCTCTTGAATGTGGCTCTTTGATTGTAGACACTTTATTAGGCGAAAAAAAATATATAAATGGGAAGATAGAGTTATGTGTATAAATTATATAGAGGAAAATTGTAAAAATAAAATATTTGTAATTTGTTTTGAGATTTGAGATATTGTGTGATAATATAAAGTAAAATTATCGTTTTAAGTAATTTATACCACTAATTTGACAGAATATAGATTTTATACCAAGCTTAATTATTTTCTCTTTTTTGAGAGTTAAATTATATAAATTTTGATCAATAATATATGTTCAGCATAGCTAGTCAGTTAAGATACAACAACTTACCAAAAATCACACTAACTTATAGAAATACGGAGTACCAAAGATAAAATTGACATAAGAAATGTTATAATTTATAATACTCATTTGTTGACCAATAAACACGGTCTTGGTTCCTACTAAACGTTTACATAAAACTGATAGAGAAGGTAGAAATTACAAACTCTTGGCGGCACTATATTAAATAAACATACTACAATAACTTCTCTCGCAAATTATAAAATACCGAGCAAAGAATGGTTTTTATTGTTTGATTTATAGATTCAAAATATCAACACAGTTGATTTGATTTGATACAACTACAACATATCCCGTACATTCTATAGAGTGAAATCTGGCGAGTATAAGTGTACGCAGTCTGTATCACTACCATAAAGGCGAAGTAGATAGACTGTTTCCGATAGACCCCGACAATTTGATTTTATAAGTTGAAAAAATAGGAACTAAATTGACCTATGTACCCCTATAGCAAAATTCAACATACAACAAAAGTTGACCTTTCATATTGGGCGTCTTGAGCTTGTTCTCATGATAAACAATTGGCTTAAACTTTTATCCATAATTGCACTTGCGTTCTTCAAATGGGTTGATGGCTAATTTTTGTCTTTTAACAATCGAACTTATACCTAATGAAATATGTGTCTTTTAGAAACTGAGGTCATATCAAACATAATTTATGAGAGATATTATGATATGAAAATATAAATTTATATTATGAAAAAACATTATTTGTCATGAGAATATAAATTAAAGATTTACATAAAATAAGAGCAAAAGACCCACTTTTAGTTTGGTCTCTAATTAACATGTATAATCATGTCATTAATGATAAATAAACAATTATGCACTACTTTTTTTGGTAACAATTAAGAATATTTTTCCAGGAGATAATATGTACACTCTATACATACAGGAGCAGTGGTATAAAAGTATACTTGCAAAGTTAGAATATTAATAAATGACATTTCGAGACAAATTTAGAATTTCACTTATGCATTTTTTTTCTACATTCTCAAATTATTTGCATTATCATCAATAGTGGAGTCGATGCAACCATTCCTCCATTCATCAAAGGTCTTAGATTCAGTCTTGAGTATGAACAACGAGCTTTACCCTCTAATTGGCCGCACTCAATGCAAATTTGTTTTAACCCGACTCTTAATGCACATAGCGAACACGGGATGAAAAATCAAAAAATGAAAGTTACTGTACATCTCTACCCTAATTTTCTTTTCCCCTTTTATTTATTTTCATACAAATACCCTTTCTTTTAAAATAATTTTACATATTGAATTTTCCAACCAATCATAATTTTCACCTCTTTATTCCTTTTCCCCTTTTCTTTGTTAGCCCTTTTTGTTGCGTTTTTCTCCATTAAGATTCTTCCTCTTGACCTCCCCTCTTCCATTTCTCCTCCTTCTAAATCGATCTCTGCACAAATCCCAAGAAACCCTTTTTTGGAAATAGTCAGTCAGCTATGACTCTCGGTTCAGGAGGAGGATCCAGCGTTGTGGGTCAGTCAATCCCCCACCCCCACCCCCACCCACCCCCATTTTTTTTTTAGGTTCAATTTTTGTCTGAAATCTGATGATGGGTTGTTTTTATTTTTACTATTTAATGCATGTTTTTATGTTAATATGTGGTAATATGTGAAATCTTGTTTTTTAATCATGTGGGGTTTCTTGTTTATGGATTGATGTCTAGTGAATATAGTAATTGTAGTGACTTGATTGGGAAACCCAGTATTGCAAAGAGGTAGATTAGGATTTTAAGCAAGGATAACTGTGAATGAGGGCTTTGTAAAGTTGTTGTGTATGTGACCCGGAGGTTACGGGTTCGAGTTGTGGACACAACCTCTAGCAGAAATGTGGGATAAGAATGCATTATGTTATCTCTGTTTTTGCGCCCCTTGACTAAATCCACGAGATGTGAGATACCTGTCACCTGTCACCTCGCACCAGCAATTCAATTTAATTTTGTCTAAAATCTGATCATGTTTTGTTTTTATTTTTCCATTTTAATGCATGTTTTTATGTTAATATGAGTGTTATGATGTGAAATCTTGTTTTTTAATTATGTGGGGTCTCTTTTTTTGGGTCTTTATTGCTTGATGTGTATTGAATTTAGTAGTTGTAGATTTACGACTTTAAGTATGGAGAATTTCGAGGGGAGCTTTGGCGTAACAAGTAGAAATGTTGTCATGTGATCACGAGGTCATTGGTTCGAGCTGGGGTCACAACCTCTTGCAGAAATGCGAGATAAGGCTGCATTATGTTATCTCTGTTTTTGCGCACCTTGACTAACAACAACAACATAATACTGCATGAATTCCCACCAAGTGGGGTCTGGGGAGAATAAAATGTACGCAGTCTATACCACTACCTCCGAAGAAGTCGAGAGGTTGTTTCCCATAGACCCCCGACGCAAGACCCAGAGACAGTAAATAAAGTCCTAATAAAATAGTAAATAAAGTCGTAATAAAACATGAACCATGAAATATGAAAAAAGAAACATGAAACAAGAAACATGAAACAAGATGAAATATTAGAAATAAGGCACCCACAAAGTAGTATGATACATTAACCAACCACAAGCACCCACCTCCCCCATCCCACCTAACTATAGACTCCATCCCATGAGCAAAGTTCTACAATCACTATCAAGCTACCCCAAAGCACACCTAACTACTGGCTACGACTCACCTCCACGCCCTAACCTTCTACTCTAATCCGATCTCTCCAAACTTTCCTATCTAGGCTCATGTCCTCAGTAAGCTGTAACTGCACCTCGACTAAATCAACGAAATACCTGTCACCTCCTACCGGCAACTTGATTATATTTTTGTCTCAAATCTGATCATGGGTTGTTTTTTATTTTTCCATTTTAGTGCATGTTTTTATGTTAATATGAGTGTTATTATGTGAAATCTTGTTTTTTAATTATGTGGGGGTTCTCTTCTTTTAGGTCTTTATTGATTGATGTGTGGTGAATTTAGTAAGTGTAGTGAGTTGATTGGAATACCCAGTATTGTATAGATGTAGATTTAGGATTTTAAGTAAGGATAACTGGGGGCGCGTAACTGGTAAAGTTGCTGTTATGTGATCTGAAAGTCATAGGTTCGAGTTGTGAAGACAACCTCTTGTAGAAATGCAAGGTAAGTCCGGGTACAAATCCATGATTTCTAGGATATGGGTGCATCACTGGAAAAAGGGATGGAAAAAATGTATTAATTGGGATTGATCCATAGTTCTCTAGGTAAAGAACTCAGTTTCAACCAAGTGCACCATTTCACCTTCTTATAGCGTGAATGCTAGCTGATAACATTGTATCAGTTTTAGAAACTTAAGAGAGACCACGGTTCACGTGTCCCATAATTTAGGCTATAAATTTGCCACTGCGTACAATAGACCCTTGTGGTTCAGCCTTTCCTCGTATCCCCTGCATAGTTGGAGCTTAGTGTATTGGGTTGCCATTAAGGAAGGACAGCTGCACCTGCTACTTCTTTATGTATGTATTTCTTTCTTGTTTGTATGTATATATGTATATTGTATTGAAAAGGTCGAGCTAAAGGCATTGGGTTTTGAGTTTGTTGTTGCTCACTTCTTATGTCCACGGGCAATTAACATGAAAGTTGACATAAATTTAGCCTTATTTCATGTCAGGTATTGGTAAAAGTTAGTCTGCTCCCTGTTTGAATAACTCTATTTTGGTGTGGTGTACATCTTTGATACTGGCATGGACGTTATAGTAAATATTGGTCAGTAAACTCATCATAGATTTCTTTGTTAAAAGGAATGCCTATTACAGAAAAATTCCAGTTACAGTTTGGAATTCCAGATCGTACAATGTTTGATTTTGGATTGAGTCTCTTGACAGTTGACAATAAGGGATTAATTTTGTGTCAGTATCATGGACAAGAGGAGGAAGGTGAGAGTGAGATGGTTCAGATATGTGGAGAGAAGATGCACAGATGTCCAGTGAGGACGTGTGAGAGGTTGACTATGGTGGGTTTGAGGAGAGGGAGAGGTAGGCTGTAGAAGTATTGAGGAGAGGTGATTAGACAGGACTTGACACATTTGCAACTTACTGTGGACGTGACCCTAAGTTGGAGGATAGGGAGATCGAGGATTAGTGTAGCATGTTGGTAGGTGAGCATTGTTTAGTTTCCTTGTTAATATTATTATTATTACCCTCCTACTATTATATTCTTCAGTTTTTTTATAACCGATTGTTTCCTTTGCTTCAGTTATCCTATTATTTGTTGTTGCAAGTAGTCTTTTCTCCATTATTTTCAGTATGACTTCTTCACTTATGTTTTTGCTTTTCATACTGTTTTTGATATGCATTACTTGAGCCGAGGGTTCGTCAGAAACAACCTCTCTACCTTCACCAGGTAGGGGTAAGGATGCATACACATCATCCTCCCCATACCCCACTTGTGGGATTACATTGGTTATGTTCATTTAGTCAGGTCTTACCCAGTCAGTGTTAAAAATTTTGTATCGCAAAAATATGAAGCTAAACTTAATGAGTTTATTTATACATGTTCTGTCATATATGTAATATGAGTACTTGAATTGTTCCTGTGTTTGTATCATAAACAAGTTGATGTCTGATTGGTATTAACTGTCATGGATATACTTGCTCCTCCTTCATAGCAGCATTTAAGTTCCCCTTCCCATTCTGAGGGAGTGCGAGGGTTCAGGACATTCATAAGAATTTGTTATTTCACAAGCATAGTAGATCTATTTGTCTGTTATACGTGTTATCCTTACTGGGGCTTAACATGCTAATGATCCTATGTGGACTGTTATGCCCTGTTTACTACCAATCAGTTGCCTTGTTTTAGTTGTAGCTGATAACACTTCAATTTGTTATACTGCATCAGCTAATTGTGGACTTGACTGATATTTAGGAAACGTGAGAAAGCCATCGTGTAAAAGTTATGTTCAATTACACATTATTTAAACTTTAAAAAATAGCTTGTCAATCTTGATGATATGTGCCTCATATATGGAACTGAAAAATTCTATGAAGAGACTTGTTTGAATCCAGTTTTCTCTGTGGCTACTCTTCCACGGTCATGGGCGTGGTCCTGGATCCAGGCGGGGGAGGGGGCGGGGGGTCCTGGACCTGGGACAGCGTTATCCTAGGTCCAGGCGGGGGAGCGGGAGCTGGGGCAGCATTGTCCTAGGTCCAGGCGGGGGTCCTGGGTCCAGCCGTGGGGTGGGGTATCCTGGGCCTGGTACAACTTTGTCCTAGGTCTAGTCGGGGGAGTGAGCGGGGCGAGGCTCTTGGGCCTGGGCATGGTCCCAGGTCCAGGAGGGTGCGGGAGCGGGCGTTGCTGACGACTGTTGGATTATAGAGCTCATGAAATGAGGGAATGAAGGGTCAGCTCGACACCTAAACTCCATCTGGAGTTTTATGCCGTGCATTTTACTTGAGAGTGAAAAACTTCCTTCCTTGGGAGCTGTATGTTAAAAAGATGTTTATTAATTTTGTTGGCACAAAAATATTTCTACTAAGGGCTTGCATATTTTCATGGAAATAATTGAGCCCACCATCCCAAGTTGATTTTATCGGGCTCTTCAGTTTCACTACAGGCAGTCCAGGAAGAAAAGAAAAAGATAATAAGAGACTGCCAGAAAGAGAATGAGTAGGAACTATAAATATTATTCGAACTATAAATATTATTCTTTCTTTTCCTCTGAGGTGGCAAAGCTAACAAAGGCTGCCAATTGGGATATCACTTAGCATCTTCAGCAGCTTTCAGCTTATGTATGAGAGAAATAGTTTATGCTAGATTAGGTTATTAGCCATGTAAATGATTCGTATAAATAGAGGAGGAGAATCTGCACATGGGAGCAGATTTAGGTTTCATTACAGTGTGCACACTACACTGAATGGCAAATTGAAGTTGCAATCTACTTTGTTCTTGATTAGTCTAAGACCCTAATGGTCTTTGCAGTGATGTCACTTTACATTAATTGAAAAGTTTGAAGTTAGGCCTCTTAAATATTACAGCAACTATTTATAGAAAATGGAATAGTTTCTTCACACAAAAAATACAAATGGAACATAAGACAGTTTTAACTCTCCATATTGGACTTTCACCTGCTCTAGCATAAAATTTTACTAAGATGTTAGATAAGTAGCCTCGTGTTGGTCTTGGCACAATGGTAAATTGTTCCAGTAAACTGGTCTGAGTTTCAAGGTCTACAAAAGCTTCTTTGCATAAATGTAAAGGGAACGCTATGTACAGTATATGGCCATCTTCGCCTTACCTCTGCTCTAGCCGTGAGCATTTGATGCACAGGGTAAGTCATTTTGTTAAATGAGAACCTTCATACAAGTCACTTATGAGTTATGTCTACTTCTCCAGTGAAATGAGAATTGGCGATGGAGCTTAAGAGTGTGTATGGTAGGAAGGAAAATGCTTTGCATGAAAAATGTTCTTCTGGAAAACAAGTGTGTTTCTTAGTTATTTTCTAGTGTTCGGTGAATAAGTTAAAAAAATTATTATACCAAAAGCGTTATTGACCATCTACCCTTGAACCCACACTCCCCACCCCATCCCACCTCCATAGTGTTTTGCTAGGTTACATAGAAATGCTCTTGGGATTCACTTTTCGTACGGTCATTTAGACTGTACATCTACTTTTTAGTTGGAAGCATCTGCAAAATTATGATTTTTTGGTTTACCCTTTGTAAATCCTTCACTTACCAAAATTTTAATTCTCTGCAGTCCCTCGGAATTTCAGATTACTTGAGGAACTCGAACGTGGGGAAAAGGGTATTGGAGATGGCACCGTGAGCTATGGGATGGATGATGGAGATGATATCTACATGCGTTCCTGGACTGGCACCATTATTGGTCCACACAATGTTAGCATTCTTTTTTCTTTCCTAGTTCCAATCATCTAAGTTTGTTTTAACATGGCTTCATATTATGCTGTGTAAAGCATTTGTTTATGTTTCAAGGAGATTGATGAGACAATAACTGCTATACTCCGAGTGATCTGCATGCTAGTTATTTGTATAATTCCCTGGGACTATTGAATTGCTTGTTTACTATCATATTACCTTCTTTTTTCAATCATTTTGGTGTATTCGTATTTCTAGTGTAATGGTTAGACCGACTATGTTGTATGGAGCGGAGTGTTGGCAATAGAGATCTCATGTTTACAAGGTGAAAGTCGTGGAGTGACGATGTTGAGGTAGATGTGGGGACATACTATGGGGCGTATTGGTGGCCATGCTTGGACCTTCCTTTTTACCAGTAATATTAGCACTATTCTCATAGTTTTTTTTCTTCAATTTCGGCCACCACTGATGCTTCTTAATGCTCCAATTATTGTGTTATTTTATTGTAGTTACAGTTCTTTCCCCTGTTCTTTGATGTGTAATGCTGTCCATGCCGCATTGTTTCATCGTTGTTATTTCTCCCATATCTGTATCTGTATCTCCTGTTTCACACTGTTTAACATGCTTTCTTTAAGCTGGGGGTCTATCGGAAACAACCTCTCTATCTCTACGAGGTAGGAGTAAGGTCTACATACACACTACTCTCTCCACACCCCACTTATGGGATTACACTGGGTATGTTGTTGCTGTTGCTTAAAGGCTAACTTTCCATGTTTCCAGTCTGTTCATGAAGGTCGTATTTATCAGTTGAAGTTATTCTGCGACAAAGATTATCCAGAGAAGCCCCCAAGTGTTCGATTCCATTCTCGAATTAACATGACATGTGTCAACCATGAGACAGGAGTGGTAAGCAATCTATTATAATATTGCTAGAATGGGTGCATCACTGTGGTCATCAAGAAACTTTATGTAACACTGCATTATCGTAATGGTACCTGCAAATCCATATTCTGTAATAAAGTAATCAGATTTTGCCTTGCCATTATGGAATTTATCACGTGCATGGTAATTCTTCGATGTAGAAGAGAATCCTAGAAGATAGGAGGTATTATGATTAACTGTATTATGCTCTAGGATGATGCCACAAAAATTGATCATGAAAAGAATTAGTAAAATTGTGGTTGTATTGTTTCCTGTCTTGATTTATGATGTGCCTCAATTTGTAAAAACTTATTCCATGAGGCCAAAATAAACAATAATAAGACTTAGCAACCATCATGAGACAGTTACGGGGTGGTTTTTTCTGTAGAAGAAGGGGCAGGGCAGTAGAAGAAGGTATTCAGGAAAAAGGAAGAGGGAATTCTCGAGAGTTCTAGCCTCTCGAATGTCTAGAAATGTGGGAGAGTTTAAGCCTCTCGAATGTCTAGGAATGCTGAAATCTGTGTAAATTTAGTGTTATGTATTGTATAACTGAAGTTCTTTCGAGTATTAGGATATAACATATAGTGTTAGCAGTGTTTTAAGTGTTAACAGTGTCTGAGTGGTTGTTTTTAGAATTCTGGTTGTAATTTCAGTGTATTTAGTACAAAACATCGGTGTTTGTTCCTTTATTTACTGTTTCCTACAGAAAAGTCTATCAATTACTTCTGATGTCTTTGAGTAGGTAGATTCAAAATTTTTGATCTCCATGTTTTTAGCTGTTTACCACTAATAATTTTCATATATGTGGTTATTAGTTACAAAGCCTCCAAATTAACTCTGATATATTTCCCCAAAGTTTTTGTTGCTTGGCTCAAGCATCCTTCTCAATGCACGATTAGTGGCTATAAATGAATGCTATATTCCAATGATCTTTTCCAGTTTAGAGCTTTCGATCTTGACTGGGCTTCCGTTTTATGTGTTAAATGGTGCTTATTACAACACTTGCATATTGTGTGAATAACATCACAAACATTTCTTACGTGATGCTTTATTTACTAAGCTAGTTAACATTCTTTTGTTCATCTTTGTATTTGTATTTGCTCCCGTTGCTTAATAAATCGATGAATCAGTTGACGAGTAGCCACTTCTTGATACAGGTGGAACCAAAAAAGTTTGGTGTACTTGCAAATTGGCAGAGAGAGTACACCATGGAAGACATACTGGTTCAGCTGAAAAAGGAGATGGCTTCTCCTCACAATCGCAAGCTAGTTCAGCCCCCTGAAGGCACCTTTTTCTAGCATAAGAACAATATATATAGGTCTGGATCAATCAACAGCTATGTGCAAAAATTGTGTATTGGAAGTTAAAATTTACTAGGGGAGGGAGTGCCTTTAATGGCTTCTTGATCACTTGTGTTTTCATCCTTTTATGAACTTTGCCAGTGTGCTGTTTGATTAATGAGATTTAATATTGTATCACTTGTGTTTTTCTCCACCCTTTGGCATTTTATTAGCTTAATTCTGTTTTATATCCTTCACTATTTAACTAAAAAATGGAACTTTATGATCTTGTTTTGTGTTCCTCGGTTGAAAAGAGATGTTTTGAGCAATTCGAGCACCCCATCTTCTTTCTTGTATATGTATATTGTATATGGTATACATGGTTACACCGGTAACTTATCGAGAAGCCAAACTTAATAAGAAGCTTAGGGCGTGTTTGGTGGAAAGTATTTTCCTATATTCTCGTGTTTGGTTGGTCAAATATTTTGACATAATATGTTTATTTTTAGAAAAACAAGCTTCTCAAAATAAGAAAAATGACTTGTCTAATAAGAACAAATTGCATCATCTCCTCCCCACCTGAAACTCCGCCCCTTCCAACCTCCACCCCTACAATTACTGCTTTCCCCCTTCCCACCACAACACCAAACCAATCACCCTGCCCCATTCCACAAATGCCTGTGGGATAGGAGTAATCTTATTTATTTGCATATCAAACACTGATATTTTTCGAAAACATTGTCCTTTCTACGTGAAGCAAAGATTCATAATTGGAGTAACCAACTATGAGGCAAATGTAGCAATTTGACACCTTTAATTTGTGGGAAACTAGCAACGTATTCCCAAGTCCTACCATATATTCGATGTCTACCCGTAAGGAGATTACTGATGATAAGGCACTGGGAATTGATGGATTCAATTCCCATTTCTTCAAGCAAAGCTGGTTCAGTAATAGGTAAAGAGGTAACTAAAGCTGTCCTTCAATTTTTTTGCAAACACTCGTATGTATGCACCAATAAATAGGACTTCTGTTGCGTTTATTCCCAAAGTCAAAACACCCTAGTTCAATCAAGGAGTATAGGCCTTTATCTTATTGCACCACCTTATAAGATTATATCCAAAATGCTTACACATAGACTACAACCACTTATGGGTTAGGTTATATAGTAGATAAGTGTCAGGCTCCATTTATTCCAGACATGGTTATCTCACAAGGCTGTTCAAAACTCTCAACACAAATATATATACGTATCATTTTTCTTTTTTTGATGTATTTCACACGTAATTTAAACACAGAGAAATTCTACTTTCTCCAAGTTCACGAAAAGAAGAAAATTAAAGAATAAATAGCGTGGAAAGATAGAGCCTGATTTTACTGCTGCTTTCTTTTCATTGGTGCAAGAATTCAACGAGCGACTTCAAATCTTCTGTTCATGATAGCTTGTGCTTTTTGTATAGTACCTAGAATATCCAGGTTGAAATTGAATAGCCATTGGGGATAAAATGTTCTCAAAATCAAATAGGTTACAGTTTAATTCAGTAATTGGTGAGAACTGCGAAATGATTATTTATCATGTCAGATTAAGAAGCTTGATTGGTTAATTAAAAAAAAAATTAATTTATCCAAATTTAGTCACAATTTTAATTCAATATGACTACTTTTTCAATTCAAGATTTGGCTATGTTTTGCAATATTATTTTCAGCCACTTTTTAGTCCAAAGCCCACACCGATAATACTCATATTTGGCCCAAAAATGTCCCAAACCCGGCCCACTTCTCTTAAACCCCGCACCCCCACCGACTTTTTTTTTTTCTCTTTCAGCAACAAACCAAATGAAGCACAGTATATCACATTTCTTGAGGGTTCTTCTGGTCATTTCCCTGAGCTTGGAGTGGTAAATTTCCCTTCTCCCTCCTCTCATTTTATTTTTGCAATTTTTATTTTGATCAGTGTGTATAAGAATAGTAATGAATAGAGTATATTAATTATGTTGGAATTAGTAATACTGTGATTAGTTATGCTAGGATTAGTAATGTTGAGATTAACTATGTTGACATTATTTCCTATTCGTTTGGTAGGGTGTAGAAGAATAATGCAAAATATGGTGTACACTTGTGTTAGATATGCTTGCATTTGCATTTTTGTCGTGCAGTGCTCGGTTTAGTGTATTAAAAATAACTTGAGTTGTATAATTTCTAAAAATGATATTTGTTTATAAAAATACCCTTCATAAATATGGTGGAAAAGACTTTGAGGAATGATTTTCTTTAATCCTTAATGCATGCATTAGGATCTATTGCATTACTAATACCTTAGATTTTGAGGTATTCATAATACACCCCTCAATACATAATAGAATGTATAACTAATGCAAGCATTTGATATACATAGGTTAAAAAATGTACCAAACAAGATAATACTAATCTAAGTTGCACGGACTCTTCATTTCAGATACTGCACCCGTGTCGTATTCTCCAAAAATACACTGCTTTTGGAGAATCCGAGACGCACCCATTGACATTTTTGAAGAGTTCGAGCAACATAGCTACTAATGCACAAGACTAATTCATGCATTATTGTTTTTAATACACTCTACCGAACAACATGGTTTGCTATGTAGTGATATACCCTATAATGCTAATAGAGTGTATAACTAATGCATGTATTACTTGTGGATTTTTGAATCCCACATAAAATTTTTCTTGATTTCTTACCTTTATTCATTCACCACGGATTGGTTGGATTTTTGAGGTTCTAGAACAGTTTTGCTGCAAAATCTAACTCTGTTTTCATTGCTGTTGAAGAACAATTTGTGGGTGCTTTGGGAAAAGCTCCTCAACTCGTCGTCCCTGTTAAATTTGCTTCTCGACAAGAGGTAATTCCCTCATTCCTTTCTTAATTTTTTCTGTATTTTTGTTTCTTGTTGTTTTGAGTGTTTAAGTTTTTCTATGTGTGGTTTGATATGTTTTAGTTCCTAAAGCTCTTTAGCTATGCCTTAGAATAAGGAGTTTGCGTTTTTTCTTTTTAGTATAATCAACATCTTATCCCTTAAGGAGAAATTCAAGTTGCTAAAGTTTTAGGATGACTTGTTTCAGTATGTGGTGGTTCAAATTGTTTCTATATAATATCATTTTCTATTGTTAATTGGTCGTCCATATGTAGAATGATAATTCTATCTGGTTTGTTTGCTTACCTTCCCTTTATGGGTTCCCAGGCCCCACACTTTGTGGGAATATGCTGTCTATGTTGTTGTTGGCTTTTGTTTCCTTAGGTTCTTCTATATTAGGGTGATAATGAGAGTTTAGTGCTATTTGCTTGCATTCTGCAAAAATTAGAATATAATTTTGCAATGGTCGTTAATTTAAGTTTAATCACCTTTCCTAGCACATTTAGCTTTATTTGTTCTGTGCATATATTTACAAGTCCATAAAAGTTGTATTGTTAAAATCTATGCTTCTACACCCCTCCTCTTCCTGAAATTTCTGTTTTAATAAGTTTTCTTTCGTGAGTTTCAAATCTGCTAAATTTTGATAACTCCTTAATCTTGCCCCTCTCTCCTTCACTGGTCCATAGAAATAATATGTGGGTATACAACCTAGTTAATCAGAGTGATTTCCATGCCCTAAACATATGCAGTTTTCTCTTTTTTTAGCAGTTAGTAAAAATCCTGTTCTCGTATTATTTTTTTCTGCTAATAGTTCTGCCTCTTCGAAGGGGAGATGTGCGGGTGCCCTGGTTAGGAGGTTCCAGAGGTTGGCCGTCGAGGGCTTCGGAGGGGTAGAGGTAGTCTTAAGAAGTACCGAGTTAGGTGTTTAGGAAAGACATGGTGCGACTTCAGGTCATCAAGGATATGACCCTTGATAGGAGGGTGTGGGGTCGTTAATTAAGATAGTTGGTTGTCAAGTGCTTTCCTTTCCTATTCTTGGAGTATTCGTGTGGTCTTTTATTTTCGTACTTTAGATTTTCCTATCATCGGGGGGATTGGTGGTGGAATGAAGAGGTGGGGAAGAAAGTGGAGACCAAGAAAGAGTCGTATGCTAAGTTGGTGGAAAGTAAGGACGAAGAAGAGAAGCGGGTAAACAGGAAAGAGTACAAGCTAGCAAGGAAGGAGGCGAAGTCAGCGGTCACGGCAGCTAAGACGGCTGCTTTTGAGAGCTTGTATGCAGGGTTACAGGGGAAAGGAGGGGAGAAAAAGTTGTTCCGACTCGCTAAGGCTAGGGAGAGGAAGGGTCGTGACCTCGATCAGGTGCGGTGCATTAAGGGGGAGGACGGTAGAGTGTTGGTGGAGGACGGCCACATAAAGAAGAGATGGCAGTCGTACTTTCATAGGCTCTTGAATGACGAGGGGGACAGAGCTATTGTGTTAGGGGAACTGGAGCACTCAGGGGAGTGTCGGGATTTTAGCTATTGTAGACGTTTTAAGGTAGACGAGGTTAGACAGGCAGTCCGCAGGATGCGAAGGGGTAGGGCGACGGGGCCGGATGAGATACCGGTGGAGTTTTGGAAGTTCGTTGGAGAGGCTGGTGTAAGGTGGTTGACTGCATTGTTCAATGAAATTTTCAGGACAGCAAGGATGCCCGAGGCGTGGAGGTGGAGTACCATGATCCCCCTCTATAAGAATAAGGGGGACATTCAGTGTTGCAATAACTATAGGGGGATTAAGTTACTGAGTCACTCTATGAAGATCTGGGAGAGAGTGGTCGAGGTGAGGCTGAGACGGATAGTGTCTATCTCGGAAAACCAGTTCGGATTTATGCCCGACCGCTCGACGACGGAGGCAATTCACCTGGTACGGCGGTTGGTGGAGCAATATAGGGAAAGGAAGAAGGATTTGCACATGGTGTTCATCGACCTAGAAAAGGCGTACGACAAAGTCCCCAGGGAGGTGCTTTGGAGATGCTTGGAGGTGAGTGGAGTACCGCAGGCATATAGCAGAGTAATTAAGGATATGTATGAGGGAGCGAAAACCCAGGTGAGGACGGCGGGAGGAGACTCAGAGCATTTCACTGTCCTGACAGGATTGCATCAGGGATCTACTCTTAGTCCCTTTTTGTTTGCGCTAGTAATGGATGTGTTAACGCGGCGTATCCAAGGGGAGGTGCCGTGGTGTATGCTTTTTGCAGACGATGTAGTCCTGATAGATGAGACGCGAGGGGGTGTGAACGACAAATTAGAGCTGTGGAGGCAAACTCTGGAGTCTAAAGGGTTCAGGGTGAGCAGAACCAAGACAGAGTATGTGGAATGTAAGTTTAATGACGTAAGGCGAGAGAATGAGGTAGTGGTGAGGCTAGAAGCGCAGGAGGTAAAGAAAAGGGATAAGTTCAAGTACCTCGGGTCCGTGATCCAGAGTAACGGTGAGATTGACGAGGATGTCTCGCACCGTATCGGGGCGGGATGGATGAAGTGGAAACTTGCATCGGGGGTGCTGTGTGATAAGAAGGTGCCGCCCAAGCTTAAAGGTAAATTCTATAGGGTGGTAGTCCGTCCGGCCTTGCTGTATGGAGCGGAGTGTTGGCCAGTTAAGAACTCCCACACCCAAAGAATGAAGGTGGCAGAAATGCGGATGTTGCGCTGGATGTGTGGACTGACCCGAAGGGATAGAGCTCGGAATGAGACTATCCGGGAGAAGGTTGGGGTGACTTCAGTGGAGTGTAAGATGCGGGAAGCACGATTGAGATGGTTCGGACACGTGAAGAGGAGGGGCATGGATGCCCCGGTCCGTAGGTGTGAGAGGCTAGCGTTGGATGGTTTTAGACGGGGTAGGGGTAGACCGAAGAAGTACTGGGGTGAGGTGATTAGGCGGGACATGGAACAGTTACAGCTTACCGAGGACATGACCCTAGATAGGAAGGTCTGGAAGACGCGAATTACGGCAGAGGATTAGGGCCTGTTCGGGTCGCTAATGTAGGGAGGTAATTGGTGGGGGTGTATTCCTGGTATGATTCCGTATTCAATGTTCTGTTCCGTGTTCCGTGTTCTATGTTTGTTACGAATCTGTGTGCTTTCCTCTGCTTTATATTCCTGCATTCCTGCTTTACTCTGTTTTATATTCCTTATGGCTGCAGTATCTATGTTATGTCATCTGCTTCTGTGCTGTACTATGTGTTTGTTTGATATCTCGTAACTTGAGCCGGGGGTCTTTCGGAAACAGCCTTTCTACTTCATCAGAGGTAGAGGTATGGACTGCGTACATCTTACCCCCCCCAGACCCCACAAAGTGGGAATACACTGGGTTTGTTGTTGTTGTTGTTGTTGTAGATTGTTATTGCTATTGGTTGTTTCCCTAGCCTTGTTTATTGTATTTTCTTGTTGTTCTTTCTGCTTGTTGCTGTTGTCGTCTTTTCATCTGTTTTGAGCCGAGGGTATATGGGAAACAACCTCTCTTCCTTTTAAAGGAAGAGGTAAGGTCGGCGTACACACTACCTCCCCAGACCCCATTTGTGGCATTACATTGGTTTTGTTGTTGTTTGTTGTTTCAAGTGTTCTGCCTCTTATACTTAAAATAGTGGGATTTTCTCAACAGGAGATATGGCTTCATTGTTTGACCTGCAATATAGTTTATTCCTCTCACTTAGAATTTAATGTTGATCCAATTAGTTGAACCTGCTTCATCTGTGTGCTTCTTTAGAAATCCAAATTTTGAATGCTAAAGTAGCTTAGTAGCCGTTTGGCCATGAAAAGTTTTTACTTTTTTTCAGAAAATTATTTCACTTTAGTGAAAAAAGTGAAAACTGTGTGTGTTTGGCCATGAGAATTCCAAATACGATTCCGGAATTGTATTTGGAAAAGTGAAAACAAGTTTAATTTATATTCATGGCCTCCAAGTTCAACTTCAACTCCAATTCCAACTCCAATCCAACTCCAGCAAATTATGATTTTCATGGCCAAACGGGGCCTAGAATGGCTGTCAACATAGTTAAAACCTTGTTGATTTCTCACTTTTTCTTTTCTTGTTCTCTCGCCGTAGGCCATTTCTTTCTCGCTCTCTCCGATTACATTTCCGACTGGGAGAAATGTCATCCTTAATTATAGGTCACTGCCATTTCTGTGTTGAAGCTACTGGAACAAAGAGGTAAGCTGCTGGAGACCAATGATAAAATTGTTTTCATTTAAGTTTTGCGCTTTCTCGTTAAATCATTTTATTCACTACAAATGGTGGTTCAAGTTCTTAGCTTGTACATTCAGAAAAACCCATAATTTGCATGATAAATTATATACTGTGAAGTGATCATTGTTCCTGCTGTATTTTAGCAGAACTGCAATATGGAGGTCCCCAAGAGCAGCAGTAATTCCAAGTTTCCACCTCCCAATGCGCAGTTATGAAGTTAAAAATAGGTAATATCCACATGCAGAGGTGATTTCGGTTAATGTGATCTCGAACATAAAGAAGTTTTTCTTTTCCTTCAGTATTCTTTACTGTTCTGAATCGGTTTAAGGATATCACATGTAGTTAGGTGTTGCTCAATTGACTGGTTGAATTGCACACTACTCTATCAACTGGTCTTGTGCTTATCGGATAATTCCACTTCTTGTGCTTCTTGTATTGGTATGATGTCAGATAAGAGTGCTACATAACAACTTGATTATTTGTGTATAATTGATTTGGTTATGTTTTTGGGGTTGATTTCAGTTCTTCAACACAAGCAAATCTCACCATGGCAACAACGATTATTGCTAGAGTTGTCAAAGGCGAAAATGTTAGGAAAAACATTTTAGTTCCTATTTGAGGAAAGTGTTCGGTGATATGATGATATAAGGAAGCATATAGTATATTCTCCAATTTTACTTGCAAAAAAAAAAAAAGTATGTTGACCATCAGAATTGACTTAATAGTAGTAGATAATGCAATTTGTAGCTGGCAGACTCAATGTTAGTAAAACATATAACAGAATAAGAGATTAGAATGCACGGGTGGTTCCTTGAGCATAGTTATATCGTCTCGTTATGTGTGTGATTTGATTGAATGGTTCATCTGTTTGGTATGTTATTCCTAGCCTTGTAAATGAGGTCAGTTTTTAGATTTCATGTTGTCAGTTATACATGAACAAACAATATTAGGAACTATCTAGCCTACTGACTTAATTCAAGAAAAAGAAAACTATCTAGTCTATTGAATGCTTTGTATTGCTGTGTGAACAAAATGCGCCATTTATTATCACTTTATTCGGATGAGCTATTAGCAGTAATCGATGATACATGCACTGGAAATGGACAAACATTTCCACTTTAGTTAAACCCCACAGCTACTAAATGAAATCAAAAGAGATACATAAGAGATAAGAGTTACATGCAAAGACAATGATAACGTAAATTCATTTAACCTTCTCATATGCAGGACATTTGCCGAGGACATAAAAGCACTTCGATTGATTACTGCAATCAAAACCCCTTATCTACCAGATGGAAGATTTGATCTTGAGGCTTATGATGCCTTGGTAAATTTGCAAATTGAAAATGGCGTTGAGGGTGTGATTGTTGGTGGCACTACAGGTGAAGGTCAATTGATGAGCTGGGATGAACACGTCATGCTTATTGGTCACACAGTGAATTGTTTTGGAGGATCAATCAAAGTCATTGGAAATACAGGTAGTAACTCCACGAGGGAAGCAATCCATGCGACAGAACAGGGATTTGCTGTAGGTATGCATGCAGCTCTTCACATTAACCCCTACTATGGGAAGACCTCCATAGAGGGTATGATTTCTCACTTTGACAGTGTGCTCCCTATGGGCCCTACTATCATTTATAATGTGCCATCACGAACTGGTCAAGACATTCCCTCACGTGTAATTCGTACATTAGCAAAGAGCCCTAACCTTGCCGGTGTCAAAGAGTGTGTTGGAAATGATAGAGTGAAGCATTATACAAGTAATGGATTGGTCGTGTGGAGTGGGAATGATGATGAATGCCATGACTCAAGGTGGGATCATGGTGCTACAGGAGTTATTTCCGTCACCAGCAACTTGGTTCCTGGTCTGATGCGTCAACTCATGTTTGGAGGAAAGAACCCTGCTTTGAACTTAAAGCTAATGCCATTAGTTGAATGGCTGTTTCATGAGCCAAACCCCATTGCTATAAATACAGCTTTAGCTCAACTCGGAGTCGTGAGGCCCATCTTTCGCCTTCCATATGTTCCAGTTACAAAGGCAAAGAGAGAGGAATTTGTGAAGATCGTTGAGGAAATTGGACGGGAAAACTTTATAGGGGAAAGCGATGTCCAAGTTTTGGATGATGATGATTTTATTTTGCTTACTAGGTATTAGCATTTTTCTCACTTGGTGTTGAGAAGTAAGTTTTTGTTGTTACCTGTGCTTGATTTTGGAAATTTCTTGCTATGAAGATATCTTCTTTTATGTTCTCCTTTCTAAACAATGCATTCTTCTTGTTTGCTTTTCTCTTTGGGAGGCATGTATATTGTATCTGTTAGGTAACTGAATAATTGAAGGCAAATAAACTTCATACTTATACGCTAGTTTTGGAATTTAAAATTATACTCGTCTATTTCAATTTGTTTGTCTTAGTTCGGCTCAAGGAGGAGTTTTAAGGCAAGAAGGGAACAGTCTATTCTTGTCCTAGTATAATCCTAGTCTTCGAAACATGTGCATGTAATATGAGGCATTACAGAAAACATCATCATCTTCCTTTTTGCAATTACATATGTTATCCCACTAGCTGAATTTTATCATATTAAAAAAAGGATCATACAATAGTATCCCTGTGTTTACTATAACTTGGTCATTTATGAGAAAGATGAAATATAAAAAGGATTGAAAACATAAGAAGACTTTTAAACAAAATATTCTTGCAATAGTCTCTCCATTGAACGAAAAAAAATTGAACTGTTGCATGGGTAGATTGTGTCAATAGCCTTGTGGATTTGGTTTGAATAAATTGTAATAAGAACATTGTGAATTTTTTATAGTTGGCATATGCTCCCTCCGTTCCATTTTACTTGTCACAAATTTCTTTTGTATTTCTACTTTTACTTGTCATTTTTGATATATCAAGAAAAGATAGTAATTAATTATTTTTTCTCCAAATTAAAATGTAAACATCATTTAATTGAGATATTATGGTAAAGTAGCCATGTTATTAATTGTTTTTCTTAATCAATGTGTTAAGTCAAATTGTGACAAGTAAAATGAAACGGAGGGAGTACAACTATCTGATTACACTCTATATACGTAGCCGTACCCTACATTTTTGCAAGAGTGTTTTCACGGCTTGAATGCATGACCTCTTGATTACATGACAACAATTTTACCAGTTATTCGAAGAATTCCCTTCACTGATCCGACTCTACAACTATTTTAATTTAAACCTTCATTTCCAGTTATTGTGAGATATGACTAATCTATAATCTATATCTATAATCTATAATCAATAATATATTAAAAGTGTGAAGGGCCTTAGAAATATCGTTTGAATTTTTTGCTCTTCATTAAAAGTCTTAAGTTTAGACAAAATCGTCTTTTTATCCTTTTTATTTTATTTTTATAATATTAAATATTGATATTGACTATAATAAAGCATATAAAAAAATAATATTTCAAAATCTAATTGGAATTGAACGAAATTTTTTTTCTTATTATGATTACACAAATAGTAAAAGAAAAAGAAAACGAAAATCAATACTTCTAAATTTAATTGGAATCGAATGTGAGCTAATTATGCTACAAATAGGTTAATAAATTGGTTTAATTATTAGGAGAATTATGGGAGTTGTACGTGAAATTATGTGTCCTAAAATATATGGTTCCTAAACTAAATGAGAAGAATTTAAAACTTCTAAAATATATGGAAAGAATTAATGTTTGTCTTCCTTATGGTAAAAAAGGAGTATGTTATATGATTCTTTTTCATGCATGTCCTCCGATCTGGAATAAGTATGAATGCCAACGAACTCATATGAAATTTGTATAAAATCAAAGCTTATTTGATTTCACAATAATTAACCGTTGCTACACTATATATCTTCACTATACGATTTCTTATTTATGATGAATATATATATACACACGTAATTGACTGGTGAATAGTTGTTAATTTCCTCTCCAAACGTTGAAATTATTGCTAGAGGTAGGTCGACAAAGTATACATGATATGCAATTTCACTAGATAGGAGGTTACGAAGGATATGGATTAACGTAGAAGGTTAGTATTCAGTTGAGTGTTGTCTCACTTTTTCATACGTACTAATTTGTCATAGTAGTACTATATTGTAGTTCTTGTCCTTTTCTACTTCGATTTTGCACTTTTGTCAAAATAAAATTTGTTTTGCTTTGAATTGTTTTTACTTGAGCGGAGGGACTATCGAAAACATCATTTTTGAATTAGATAGAAGGTTAGCAGGTAGTTAAGTGTTGTCTCGCTTCTCCTTACAGATAGCTTGAGGTCCTGGAACAATTTGCTCTGGCTAATTTAAGATGAGGTATTTGGATAAAGTGCAGAACCTCTGTCGGCTTAAGAGGTGGTCAGCCGAACAAATGCCATTAAATTATATGCACAAAGTTTGCATAAATCTGGGAAGGTAATGGTTTACAAATGTTAGTATTTGATAAACATAGTTGGTAGTAGTGAGAGAGATCCGCATAAGCAAGCCGTGCTGGTGGGGAATACTTGCTGACGTAACTCGAAACTGCTAACTATAGCCCAACGCTGTGAAGCACGCCCACCCGTGTCAATTATGGGCGCCCCCTACTACTAGTGGGTGCCTCCGGTTCGAGACAGGGCTTTTGAAGAAAAAGAAACTCCTCCGCAAAGGGTGGAGAGAATTGAGTTGGCCATTGCTTCGGGTCATCGAGAAACTTCGTTAGAGTGGAAAAACATAGAAAGACTGCTGCCTCGCTTCCAACCGCATCTCATGTAATGTTAGCATGAATTGTCACTGAACACTAACCTGCCTTCAGCCCAATAGAATTCCCCTTCATTTTCACACCAACTATAAAGCTGCCTTAGTTACATCAAGGGTCACCGTCACCATACCAACTCCTTCTGCCAGTTCCCCTTCTTCCTCTTGTATGACCCCAACTTCAAAAAGGCATTTTCGGGGTAATGGAGACCAGTTAAGTCATGGAATCGTCATTCTCCTTAGCTTTTTTCGTTGAGGTAAGGTATAAGGTAAGGCCTACAAGTTCGTTCCTTGAAGTATTTTTCTCTTAGTTTAAGCTCTTGGATGATATAATCCATCTAATCAAAAGGAATGAAGGATAGACAGTCCAGCGGGTGTATAAGGATGAAGTGAAGATGAAGTAAGGATGGCTTGGGTGCCTCTGGAATTATGAAATCCTCTTCTAGGCATATTCCCGATACTATACTAGTGAAAGAAGTTCCTTGCCTTTTGTTTTGCTAGTGGGCTGGTGCAAACTTCCTTCTTTATGCTCATAGGCTTAATCAACCTAGAGCACGGTGTTCTTGTATACCAGTAGGCTATTACGACGCACCGGAGACCTTCGGCCATAAGACTTTAGGCGCAATGACGCAACTATTATATGACCACTTACGTATTGATACGTGAATACGATGGGATATGACTGCCCGTAATGGCTTTCCGTTGGTACGTAGTTGGATCGATGCTTCACCTCCTCCGTGCTCCTTGAAAACCTTGATGCTTCAATAGATTAGATTCATCAACACTTAAGAAAAGTGGTACTTTCTCTTTGCCTTACAGTATTTTCTCTTCAGATCAGCCATATAGTCCGAAGTAAGGTTAGTAACGGGAACTTAGCTATCTTTTGGTCAGGTTTTTCGGGGTTGGTTCCTCTACTAGAATAGGTCCCGAACGCCTCACTTCTCTTACTTTTGGTGCTTATCTTTAATTAGAAGATGGTCACCCGACCTAAGCAAGATCAGTTCAACAAGCCTATTCACACATCTTTCGCAGAGTACCAGTGCCAGCTCTATGAGCTAACTTTCCATTTGACGGCAAAAGAAGAGCAATCGGCCCTGTGAAAGTCACATCTTTGACTAATATACACGGGCTTCTAAGAGGATTTTTTAATCAAGCCAAGAGGAATCGATTTAGCAGTCCATACCATGTAGATTTAGGAGTGACTGGCAGTGAATGCCCGGTAGCAAAGGTGAGAAGCAGACTCACTTAACTTTACTTGAGTTTGGTTTCCCCTGGAAATGATGGAATAAGCTTTTCTTCCTCTTAGCGACTATAAGCTCATAGGGAGATGGAATGAACTTGGTTAGCTGGGACTAAGAAGGGATAGGATTTGATTAGCGCGCTTTCTGCCTGTCCCTTCCTTACTTTGTCGATGGTATGCCTGAGATGACAGTCTTTCTCCTTGGCTTATACTCAAGATCTGATGTTCGAAAGACAACCAATCCTTGTCTAGTAACCATTCTGAGTGGGAGTTTGGATCTATGTTCAAAGGAGGGGGTCTATTAGCAGAGCGTCAATAATCGGGTTGTGGGTGTTTGTAATCGGAGTTAACTAGACTCCGATTTCAACTACCCTCTTGTCTACCCTCCCATTTCTGGGATTTTACCAAGAGGGACTGCGTGCTCAGATGTACCTAAATTCTGATGTCCTGCGTCATTTTACCAGCAATGGTAAGTCAACCGGTGCCATTAAGAAATCATCCCTGAGAACCCATCCAGTATCCATCTATCAAATTGAATGGAGGTAGCAAGATCTAACAACCACCTTGGTGTGGTCGTTATATCCCACCCTACTCCCATGTCGTAACATTTCCAGATCAAACCAAATAACACTAAATCATAGTCAACGTTTGATATTTTTCAGGATCTGCTACACATAGGAACTTCCATCAATTGATCAATGGTTACTTCTGCTAATGAAGCGATAGTATAGTACCACGAGTCCCATTTTAACCATTGTTTTACCCAATTGAGTAAAACAGTACGTTCAAGGATTTCTCGTTCACCATCAAACACCAACTCTTTTGGGAAGAGCCGTATCTCCTTAGGTTTTAACTCTGTCTGAAGATAATCCACTAACTTTTCCTTTAGATAAGGATTGAGGGGCTTACCCCTTCCAATCTAATATTTTAATGGTAGAGGATGTGACCTTCCTGGCTTTCGAGCAACAACCTTCAATCTTTCCCATCGTTTTGACTGGGTAGAGTAAAGACGTGAACGAACCCTATATCCTGCTCCTCCCAACCTTTGTAAAATGGAAATATTTATTGAATACTTGGTTGAGAGATTGCAAAGACCAAGAGTTGTCCTACAGAAAAGTAATGACCGAAGAGATATGGGAGATAAATCCACTTGCATAGACTTAGTACAATACCTCTTAACAAACTCGATGGTACCATTATAAAAAATTATCGATTTCGATTCTGAAATGGTAACACCAAGCCTATCTAATAACTTCCTGTACTGCTCCGCAACCTTTATGTCGGTGATTAGGATATCATCACCTAATAAAGTGTAATCAACAAAAGGAGCTATGCTCGTTGGGTATGCATATTTTGCAGCCAACCACACTATATAGTGGTGTGACAATGAAAAGAGGGACCAGGATCCATAGTAA
Organism: Capsicum annuum; assembly: GCF_002878395.1. NCBI lineage: Eukaryota > Viridiplantae > Streptophyta > Magnoliopsida > Solanales > Solanaceae > Capsicum > Capsicum annuum. The sequence continues at coordinate 210,813,443 of NC_061120.1, forward strand.
CCAAGAGACTGTCTAGTAAGAAAGGCTATCTCAGACATTTTCTTAACAATCAGTTTATCCAATAAGAAAGTGTTAAGACCCAGAGAACTGTTGACTATTGAAGATGCGAGAGTACTCCCCCACATACAAGACATGAGGGAATATATCACACTCAATGGACAACGGTCCGTTGCAGATTTAAAATTGACAGAAAAGAAAAATAAACTTTTCTTCTTCTTTAAAATATGCAATGGACGTTCCTAGTCGAAGGTTCCATCAGTTGGAATTCTGGATAGAACCTTCATAGCCCATTTATGAATAGGAAACATGAGTCTTTGCTTGATATAATTACAAATTGAAAAGATCCGTCTCTTACCACCTCCCTCAATCACCTGAGCTAACCTACCTATTACCAATGGAACCCCGGTGTAGGTCCCTAAAAGAGAAGTAAAGTAAGGACCTACACATTTTTTAAAATATTCAAGGGAGTCCATGGCAAACCGAGTATTATTGGAATCAAAAGGGTAATATACCATTTTGACCACAATATACCAGGTGAAAAGAACCCATCTGGAATTGAATGAATTTTATTTATATTCCAGATAAATGCAGCTAATTCATGCTTAAGATTAACAAAAATATTTGTCTTTAGCATATTTGCTGGCTACCTTATCGATGTTATCGTCCACTTTTAATCCAAAACTACGGACGAAAGTGTCTAATAAGGGGGTACTTTTCCAAGTAGGTAAAGTGTCTAATAAGGGGGTACTTTTCCAAGTAGGTTCCCAAGACATTCCTAATTTCAACGGAATGTCTTGAAGGAATGATAAATAAATGGGTTGGAGTTCCTTGAACGAAGTATTCATTTCATCCAGGACTCCTAGGACACAACCAATATCAGGGTGTGGAGTGGCTATATAAGAGAAGGTTGCCTTTCTAACCTTTTTGGCAACTAAAATCAACTTAGCCAAACCAAACCAAGATAGGTATATCCTTGGCAATCTATCACCATGATTAGATTTTGCTCGTATATGTTTCCGTAACACAGCAGGTATGATCCGGGGGATACCACACCTGGTTAGGGATATTAGAACGGAGAGGGAATCACCTTTTTGGTAATTTCCCACATAATAACGCTGCAGAGAGACTGCACACTATTTTAAATACAAAGCAGTGAACAGAAAACCTGATCTCTGTTTCATGGTCTGAACTTTTTGAACGAAATCGCATCCCGCAAGGGTGATCTCTTTGTACATGGACGCAGTGGCAACTAAAGGAACCCGAAAGAGGAGTCCCTTTAATCGTCGGGCCTGTTCAAACAGACCCCGCCAAGAGAACTTGGGTGACCTCTCGATAGCACTAAACAAAATGGAATTATTAATTAGAATTTATTATTTATAATAAGTGCAATCTATTAATCATTCCGAGTATCTCTACTCTCCTTATCGGAGCAAACAAGTTGGTCTCGGGGGAAGGCTCCTGGGTTCCAACCAGGGGTTTATTCTCACTTAATCAGGAGCACCCTAGGGTGCAAGAGAAAGAGTAAGAATAAACTAAAGATTGTAATAGGATATTAGTGTTACAACACTAATACTACAGATCAAAATAATTATCTTATCATTCTTTATATAGTTAGATTGATCCGTAATATTAACATAGTAACACGTACCCTTATTAATGCTCTATTCGACATCCTTAGAATAACCAAGACAGAATATATGACTATGTGCTCGGAATATCCTAATAAGAAAGTTGGAAAACTTTCTAACTGGAGTTGTGTAACTCCAGATGATGCCAAAAAAAGCCCTTCCTCGGATTCGAACCGATGACTTTCTTAGCCTATTTCTAAAGGGTGAACTGATCAACTTGCATGTGTTAAGCATACGACTGAAGTAGCATAATTATACCTTCTTATAACTTTTTTGACTAGCTATAAACTTCAACCCCCCTTTTCTTACTTAGATGGAGAAATAAGTAAGCAAGACTTTTCTACCCTGTTTTTTTTTCTGAAAAAATGGCGAATTACATCGAATCTTGCCTTCAACCAAGTTTTTTCATTCCAAAATCAATAAAGATCACTCTAAAAAGTAAGACTTTTCTTATTATATGATATCTTCGCCATGGATGATAGAATTTCTCCTGGAAGCGAAGGCAGGAGCAAAGCCTATTGATTCACCAGTTTGCTAACCTACTTGTCAGCTACCCGCACTCTGTAACCAGAATAGGGCTCTAGACTTAAAATTTTCCACTTTTAGAAGTCTGGAAGGCGGCGCCTAAACTAGTCGGACTTCTCCGCCTATTCAATTTATTTTGTTGCAGACTCTTCCCTACACCTATTTCTTCCCCCGACCCTGTAGTGGAGCTTGTCCCCCACCCTAGGCCTATTGAGATCTTCCCTGTGCAGGTACATTTGGGCTCAGAAGGGGAATACCCGGTTCATCAAAACTTCAACCAGAAGAGGTAGGCTCAAGTTCCTAGTATAGGTATAAGAAAGCCAGTAGAGCTAAATAGAAGTAGACTGTACTTCTATACATATTGAGCTGAGGTCCTCCCTTCAGGGATAAACTATCTTTGCCATACTTCCTTGATAGGTGAGACTTCCATGAAAGAAAGCACAAATAAGAATAATCGTTAATATGCAAGGATTGAGGAGCAAAGTAACTCAACTGAAAGGACAGGAGTGTTCAACCACTTGACTGGTTGGAGAGGGATAATGTAGTGTATTTATTGAATGAAATAAGTTCCTTGTGATGTGTTGAATCTTCAATAAACTTCCATCAGCACTTCAGATTGATCTTGAGGAAGAACGTCTCGTGGATCTCTCCTTGCTTGTTAGAGAACCTTGGAGAATACTAGTAGTTGATCCCTTCTTGTGATCGATTTTAGCACTAGCATGGTTTGCTTTGGCTATGTCATTAGAATCAATGATGATATTTTCTTCTCTCACCAATGTCATGATCTTCTCTTTTAAGACAAAGCATCTTACTGTAGGGTGACTGACGATGCGGTGATATTTGCAATACTTGGGATCATCGACTTTGTTGGCTTCATCAGGTCGCTTTGACTCTGGAAGGTCAATGACTTTCTTAGCCAGCAACTTGTCGAGAATCGCAGGGATGTCATAATCAGGGAAATAATAGGCCTTCACTTTTAACTCTTTCAAAGTTGGCTGGCTTTTTTCTTCTCTCGGCGAGGACTTGGAGTTTTTTATTTCAAATTTTTCTTAGTTGGGGTCTTTACAGAAGTTGCTCCCACCTGATTGAATTCTTCAGCTTCTTTTCTCGGATAAAAAATAGGTGAAGTCTTTTCGTGGCTTGCAATACTCAACTCTATGTCATGAGCTCGTGTCGCCAATTCTTTGAAAGTGTGTGGCTTGATACCTTGGAGGATATACACAAGAGCCCAATGCATTTCTTGGGTGCACATCTCGATGGCGGAAGTTTTTAAGAGGCGATCCTTGCAATCTAAACTTAATGCTCACCACCGATTGATGAAGTCCATTAGTAGTTAAGATTTTCTTTGCGTGGTGTTTGTCAACTCCATCATACTCACTGTACGATGAGTGCTGTAAAAATAGTTAAGGAATTCACCTTTAAGTTGCTCCCAACTATCAATTGACTCAGTATCTAAATCTTTTTTTATTTATTTTTATATTGAATAAGAATGAGAGGTGTTAAGCTTTTTATCATCTTGGCGTTGAGCTATTTTTTTGCAGAACCTCCCCTACAGTATCATCACCACAGTAGAGTTTAACCACCAAGTTCGAGATGGATTGGTGTGGTTCCTCTACGCTTAGGACACCAGAATATCCAACCATGAACGAAGAAAGTCATGAGAGAAAAGCATATTGGCTAGTGATTGGGAGGCCCCAATTCTTGACTGGAGGGGACACCAAAGGCCTCTACCCTTCCATCCCTTGGATAGATAGAGAGAGAGGGTCGAGCTTTTGTTTTTTTCATATTGTCAAAGATTTAAACAATGAAAATAGATGGCGAGTGCCTGATCAAATTGATCAGGTCATGTAGGAACAAGGTTCAAGTCTACCGGTCTGTTAGGATGCCTCAGCTGCATACATCACTGCACTTCCACTTGACACCTATCGTAATGATAAGTGGCTCGTCTCACTGTGACCTTCTCTTGAATTCTCAAAAAAACTTTTGTCGCTCCATCTCTGCAGGGGTAGAGAAACCATCACTGTCTCGGCTATGCTACCAGAAACTCTGGGAAAGTCGGAATAGGAGAGCACTCATCTTGGGGTGGGCTTACTACTTAGATGCTTTCAGCAGTTATCCACTCCGCACTTGGCGACCCAGTATTTACCGTGGGCACGATAACAGGTACACCAGAGGTGTGTCCTTCCCGGTCCTCTCGTACTAGGGAAAGGTCCTCTCTATGCTCTAACGCCCACATCAAATATGGGTCGAACTATCTCATGACATTCTAAATCCAGCTCACGTATCATTTTAATGGGCGAACAACCCAACCCTTGGAATATACGACAGCCCTAGGTGGGAAAGAGCCGACATCAAGGTGCCAAACCTTCCCGTCGATGTGAGCTCTTGGGGAAGATAACCTATTATCCCTAGAGTAACTTTTCTCCGTTGAGCAACGACCTTTTTACTCGGCACCGTTGAATCAATAAGGCCAACTTTCATCCCTGCTCGATGGGTTGGTCTTGCAGTCAAGCTCCCTTTTGCCTTTGCACTCGAGGGCCAATCTCCGTCCAGCCCGAGGAAATCTTTGCACGCCTCCGTTACCTTTTAGGAGGCCTACTCCCTATAGAAACTATCTACCTGAGCCTGTCCCTTGGATCGTAGGTCCTGACACAAGGTTAGAATTCTAGCCCTTCCAGAGTGGTATCTCACTGATGGCTTGGGCCCTCCCAAAAGGAGGTCTTCTTCGCCTTCCACCTAAGCTGTGCAGGAAAGGCCCAAAGCCAATCCCAGGGAACATAGGGCCTCTCTCCAAGACAGTGCCCAGATCGTTACGCTTTTCGTGCAGGTCGAAACTTATTCGACAAGGAATTCTATTAATAACTGTCCATTTTGATCCTTTAGAAAAACTTAATGAATTTAGCAGATCATTTTAGGAGGCCCTAATGACTATAGATTGAACCTATCCAATTTTTACAGTACGATGGTTGGCTGTTCACGGCCTAGCTGTACCTGCCGTCTTTTTTCGGGGATCAATATCAGCAGTTCATCTAATGATAAAGAACATCCGAACTATAGAGCTATGACACAATCAAACCTAAATGAACAAAATGTTGAATATCATCGTACCAGTCTCTACTGGGGGTTATTACTCATTTTTGTACTTGCTTTTTTATTTTCCAATTATTTCTTCAATTAACAAAACGATAGATAATAAATAAGATTCTCATAGCTCGTTCGGAAGGATCTCATAATTCAATTATCCAAGGCTGTTTATGTCTCTAGCATGACCACTTGATGAAATCTGGAGGAAAGTGGGGTAAATGACCAATACTACTGGAAGGATTCCTCTTTGGATAATAGGTACTGTGACTGGTATTCTTGTAATCGGTTTAATAGGTATTTTATTTTTTATTTAGGATCTTTTTTATTTACCTTTAAAGCACTCTATTCCCTGTTTTGACTTTCTTTTGGAATCGTCTTCTTTTAAATAAGATCTTCTCCCTTGTTCTTCCCTCTTCCTATGATCTTGACCTGCTAAGTGATTTTCGAAAGCTCCCACTATGACTAAAAAGCTCCTAATAGTCCACGTGGTAGCTTAAGATTATAGTATAATAAATTAAGTAGGAAGGATCAAAAGCTACTCAACCAGACGGGAGAGGCGACCAAAGGAAGACGGTTTACCTTCTGTCCTCCCTAACAACATAGGTCATTCCATTGCCGAATGAAAATATTCCAAAATGGAATTGGAAATATTTATTGGGCCGTGATAGTCAACTAAAACTTAACGGGGTTGAAGCATCTTCTTGGAATCACTAAGGAAGTAGGAAAGGATCCAGGGATGCCTGAGGCCCTGAGAGCTAGGATGCTTGCTCTTGAAGATGAAGTAAACATGGTCATGGGAAAATATCTTGGTGCTGTTGAAGGTATGAATAAACACTTTACCCTAATTGGTTGGGGGTGGGCGGGAGCTTAGTAGTTTCTTAGTTATTCAAAAGTCAGACTGTCGTAAGCCCGACACTATTCTATTTACTCTCTCAAATGAGGGGTTGGTTTATTTTGCTATATGGGCCATCTCCTGTCATCCCTTACATATGGTTTAGGAAAGGGATTGACCAGAATGATTGCAATGAGACACACCAACACCACTACTTAGAGGTGGAAAGGGAGGCGGTCGGAGGACGACAGAGCAATCACGCCTTGCTCCCTCTTGACATTTATTGGGAGGGAACCTCCTTTTAGAGTGTGATTTGTCATTTCCAATACGGTTAATTGCTATTAGGCTTTTTAGGAAAGTTCCCCTCTGCCTATGCAGTTAGCTCGACTCCTGGTATAGCTCTTAATGGGCATGTAGCCGTAGGCGGGAACTCTTCTTTTTATCTTATTCTTTGGTCAGGTTGGTAATCCCAACCAAATAAGTAATCGCAATCGTAATCGCTATAAGCAACCTATTTCATACCCTTTTATTCATATTTCCTTTTCTCGTTCTCTTCTTTCTCTCCCTGTCGAGCTTATTGGAGTGCCATTACCAAGATATAGTGTAATTCCCTTTCTTATCCCTTCTAGTTTAAGCCTTTCCTTCCTATGTAACCAAGTTCTCCTATGAACTTATCCCCGCCTAAAGGATAGGAAAGATTACTACTAAAAATTAAAGGCTGTCTTCGAGCAAACTCTTAGCTTTCATCGTGAGTGAGAGAGGAATTGATGCAAGAGAATACCCTGCTAGTCTTTACTTACACAGAAGAATAAGATGGATAGAATGGGATTTTAAGGAAAAATAGCCTATATAAGAGAAAGAGTTCCTCACTTGACTTCAAGCTGGGGAAGTCTAGTTCAAGAACTAGAAAGATCTCACTTCTGTTTACTCAGACGCCTCTTTCTTATCGAAGCTCTGGCAGCTGGAACTCCATCGGCAACGACTCTTACCACTGCAACCTAGGCAATCAGGCCTTGGAGCTGATCTGTCAGTCCACCGTTACCACAAACCTCTACTTTGAAGTGAAGCGACTTCATTCATTCCCTAGTTGATAATTGCCATAAGATGGAACCCAGTAATGGCACATCAGCTTATCGATTGCTTAATTAGAATTCATTCCTGGACTTTACAATTTACAAGTTATCCCCATATAGAGTCCACCCAAGGGAGAAATCCAATCCAATGGGTCACTGGGACTAGGCTTGACATCAAAGACAGAGAAAAGCGTATAAGCGCAAAAAAGGAAAATTACCTGGAAAAACAATACCAAGGGAAGCTTCTCGCTAGTTCTTTGCCCCACCACTGAACATTGCATTTCTATGGTCAATAAACAGCCTTAAAGTGGTTCAGAATGACCTTGAGGAGGCCCCGGCGTAGCATCTTTCTCGCTTGATGGATCTATGAAAAGAACGTCTCACTACAAATTCCTATCCCATTAATAAAGTACAGGTAAATAATATATTCCAAGTCTAACTTTTAAAGCATACACATTGAAAAAAACCTTTGGATTTGGACTTTCTGCTTTGATAGATCTTTCATCTCAAAATAGGTTTTACCTAACCCACTATGTCCTTTGTTTAATACCCATTTTCAGGAGCGAGAATCGTCAAATTGAAAACCCTTTATTCTGCCATCGCCACCTCTTTCGCTGACCCTATCCACCTCCTTTGCAGAATACCAAAAAAAAAGATGAATTAGTGGATCATAGGGCTAAGTCGAAGCATGCCTGAACCTTCTTTGTCGGAGACTGAGTTAATATACAATCCCACTTTGGAGACTTCCCTTTGGGATAGGTAGTATATGGTACTACACATTGTAGTCTACTCGGCATGTATTGATTCTTTGCTGGAGAAGCCTAGATCACTAGTTTTGGACTATCGAGAAACCCCCCTCTGCCCGCATCCCTAAAACTTGCTTTGCTTTTTTGCTTTAAAGACTCCTCCTGATTCACATCTTCTATGATAGGGGAAATAATTCCACATGAGTACTAATTTGATTAGCATAAATGAGCCTCTTCTGAGCTATTAAGATTTTACATATCAGCTTTAGAAGATTCAATTAGATCATTCTTGTCACAGAAGAATGAGGAAGCAAAGGTAGAGTGTGCTCTAGAACTCCAACACTTAGGTTGAACAAAAAAGGCTCAATCTTTCACTATTCAGGAGTAAGGGAAATCAAATACGATCATCGCAAGATGCCCTAGAATTCCATTCTGTAGGTAAAGAGGACCTACTGAATAAGTCTTCAATCAATCTTCGATGGGTGAGAAAATGGATTTTCCTCTTTCATTTAGTGTTCATTGTTGAATCAGATGTTTAAACCCCACATACTAAATAAGTCTTCAATCAATCTTCGATGGGTGAGAAAATGGATTTGCCTCTTTTATTTAGCGTTCATTGTTGAATCAGACGTTTAACCCCCACCCCCAACTACGGGGGAAGTCACACTTTAACTTTCTACCTTGACCTAGGCCTCATATCGGTCGTTCTATCCACTAAACTCATCAATCAACCTTGACCTTGATTCTCACTACGTACTCCAACTCTATCTATTAATGAAGATGCTTTATCTAATAAAGTAGGAAGAAGACTAGGAAAGCAATCGAACATACAAGGCTCTGTAAGAGAAGAGCTAATTGAAGTACGCTTGGAATGACGAACGAGGAGTATGAGAAGAGAGTTTCGAAGGTCAGATCGGGTTGGCTTGTAAATCTTGTGTTCAAGGTCAATAAATACTACAAACTAGTACTGCTAACAAGAAGCTAACAAAGTGAGGCTTCTAGAGAAGAGCTTATTCCGATTCTGGATACGAGAATAAGAAGAACAAAAGTACAATAGGAAAAGAAGGAGAAGAGGTGAGTACAGTTTCACTTCAATTTTACTTGCTTGGTAATCTCTTTTCTGGTCAGAGATAGGAAAGAATCCAAAGCTTGCAAGGATATTAGGCTTCGAACACTGTTAGGACAGATAAATTGGAAAGCTAGGATGAAATATCCTAACTTGAATACATAATCAATTACCAGACGGATTGGTTGTCCCACTTGTACGTAATAGAATCGAAATCAAGGCAAATTCCCCTGATGAGAGTAAACATAGGGATTCCCCGACGAACGAATGCAATACATGGAAGGCTGGAGGATGTAGTACTAGAAGGATTTACCTAAGACATTTCTTACTCCTACTTTTCATACAAAGAGAATGGGCAGCCTAAAAAATTTAGAATAATTACAGAATGCTTACCGCCTTTGATTCGATCTATTCTAAGTGGTCCATTGGGTAAGCAGCGGAAGGAAGTGGTCTATACCCATTTCCGTAGCTAAAAGGGTTCCCTTTATTACTTGATTGATACTAAGAGTCAGGGCATATAGGTCTTAGGAATCCCATCCCTAACGAGCTAAAAGTGGAACAAACGCTCTTAGCCTTTTGCTTGAGAGTAGGACTTGCGAAGTCAAAGACTTCAACCTGCTTCTTGACTGCTCAACTTGGCTATTGAAGAAGCTCTTTGCCTTTAGGCATCAGGAGTAGGCAAAACAAAATGGGCTTTTCTCCAACTGGCACGATTGAAATAGACTGCTAGGAAGGTACGAAGTGACTTGACTCTAAAGGAGAGGAAGGAGGCCATTGGATGAGGTTACTTCATTCCTTAACTTTTTGAATTTCTCTTGTTGAAATTTAGGTTGCAACCAAAAACGAAACTTGGCAGCACTCTAATCAGCTGTGATTCCTCTTGTTGAAAAGAAAGATGCATCTTTTTTTCTTCAAAAACTGCCGTGCATTTCTTTTTTAGATTGGTATACTTGGGCCTTCACTGACCATGTGAGAACTTTTTAGGAAAAAGATGTCCGGCCTACAAAAAGAACTAAATACTATCTAATAAAAAGCTTTCTCATAGTCAAAATAGCTGATGAAAGAAAGAGAGCAAAAGTATGACCTTTTTAGGAAGAATATAAATAAAGCAAGATTTTGACCAGGCACGTATCGAAGGATCAAATGAAGAGGTAGAAATAGAATTATAAGGAGCAGTAGGAAGCGAATGAAAGTGAGCTTGTTCTCGAAAAAGCACACTATAAATCAAAGATTGAAGATGATTTTTGACAAGCGTACATTCATAGGCTGTTAGCAGGATAAGGCGAGAAATATATTGAATGAGTTTAAAGAGCATTTATCTAAGCTGAGATCAGTTAATCCTACTATCTTCAGGAGGTAAGCCTGGCCTCTTATAAGTCTCAATTGAGGCAGAAAAAAGATGGATTCTTAACCCGCTAGGGGATCTTTCTACATAGCTTCATATCTAATCAGCTGATATACTGATGCAGGAAAATTATTCTGAAAAAGATGTGTTGAGCTTTCTTTCCTTCGCTAACCTCATAGTTGAATAAGAAAGTTCCGTCTCCAATTCAGGGAAAGGACAAAGGAAAGATTCAGCAAAGGATAAGGTGGAATGAGATCCTCTAGTTTAGCTCTTTTAGTTAAGGCTCCCAACAATTGAGTTCCGTAGCTTAGGTAAGCACCCCCGAGAGGTATTGTGGTGTATCCATCTACAACAGCCCTCAAAACTGTCCAAAACAAGAATGATTAAATTCAAGCAGAGATCTCACCAGCGGTAGAGGTGGGGAAGACCTATACTATTAATTTCCCGATACTGAGACTCTACTCTAGATAGCCATAGTCTCTAGATAGCCCTAGCCAAGGTTCTAATTTTGATAGACTAGCCTTGCCTTCCCCACAGAGGAGATAGACTGGTCTATAAAAGATTTTGGAACTAAAAGAAAGAATATTGAAGCTATTCCCTTAGTGACATTAGCATCTTTCTTTCTAACATTCAGACATTGTAGGCTCTCCTCCAACAAAGGACTGGGAAAGAAAAACTTACATTCCTTAATAAGCAAAAAGTCTAGAAAGATATCAACCATGGATGGAAGGTCTCCTGTAAGCTAGAAGGTCATACTAAGTGGTCTAAGTCAAACCCCTTCCTTGAATGGTTAAGGAAAGCTTTCATATAATGCCTTTATTCGTACTGAACTCTTTGACTTGGTTAGGACTGTAACCTTGAATTAGTGGGGAGACTGCTGCTACTACTATTTCCTTACTGAGGGAGAGGTGGGTAAAGGGAGGATTTTTGATCTATGTCTAAGCCAGGAAGATGCCTCTTCTTTCTTTGACCTTCCCACGAGCTTCGTCTAGTTTTTGGGGAGTATAGTCTATAGAAGTAGGATTTTGTATTTGGATATTCTTTTTATCAATGATCTGGCGAATTATCAATGATTCATTCTTAGATTTTCTAAATGATGAAGAGATAAAAAATTTGCACTATTCTGAAATGTTGATTGTAATAGTAATAGTTATAAGGGGTAAATCAACTGAGTATTCAACTTTGAAAAGTCTTTCGAATTTCTATAAGAAAGGAACTGATGTATACATAGGGAAAGTTGTGTGCTATGAAAAGTGCAAGCACGGCTTGGGGAGGAATCTTTACTTGTTTATTTCATTTTAGATTAACATTGATTTTATTTAACAAGGAACTTGTCTACTCCATCCGACTAGTTCTGGGTTCAAATACCGGAAACCCACTATCATATCAAAATTCTAATTCTCTGTAGAGAAGTCCGTATTTTTCCAATCAACTTCAAACAAAATTGGAACAGATCCACATACACCTTGGTTGACACGAGTATATAAGTCATGTTATACTGTTGAATAACAAGCCTTCTATTTTGATTTGTAGAAAACTCGTGTGCTTGGGAGTCCCTGATGAAAAAATAAACCAAGATTTTACCATGACTGTACTTTTTAGAGAGAGGCAAAAGCAAACCCAAGATTAAAGAGCTCTGAGCCCCAAGGCAGCACTTGCTACTCTCTTGTTGGTGATCATGTTTGGTAGCTCTTTGGTGTATCGACAGTCTTCCTGATCCACTCAATAGATCCCGCAAATACGCTGCTAATTTGTGGGTGCCTATTCTTCGATCCAAACTGGTGATTCACCGCATTCCCTTCTTTAGTCAGGAATAGATTCAGGGATGCCCAACTCAAGATAAGTCCTAAGGTTCTGCTAAAGTATCCTTAATAACATCTCTTTCTCTAGAATTCAGACTTGTAGATCTTTGCTGAATCGACAAGGTTTCTTTCGTAATTAGGTTATTCTTCGAACCTTGTTTATTACTGAGCTAGGTAACTCAAACCCTATCCCCTTTATTTTTTAATAGTAGATAGATGTAGAGCTGGAGACTCCCTTGATAGGGCATCTCAATATGGCTCTCAATCTATCGTGTAAGGAATGAAGACATAGGCATAGGGTAATAGCTCCTTACTTGTAATTGAGATAGGGGCTCGTTCGATACAAGTATTTCATTTCAATCTCCTCCCTCTCTTATTTCTATAAAGAATTCTACAAAAAAGAGTCAACCTGTCTAAACTTCTTTACAGAAGTGTTCCCCTCGCTGCTGGTCTTTAAACTTGCAACTGGAATCTAAGTCTAAGACAAGAGATTTTTCTTACTCTTAAGTTTGATCTTTTGCTAGGAGACTTATCAAGAATGTTTGGAATTGGTATGACCTATGAGACTACTTGAAAGGAGTCTTCCTACAAGCACTAGAGTGGGATAAGTCAACCTTGCCTTAGGTCAATCCTTTTTCCTACTCGGGCAAGCAACAAACCTTTTTTAGCAACCTCTTATGATTGATTCACTTCCTCTATAATTGGATTCCTTCTTACCTATGATCTCCCAAGAGCTAATTCAATAGTAGTTGCATCAAAGCTAGCTTGGAAAGAGAGGAGACATCCTTATCTGAGTTGATCGTTAGAGTATTTCTTTTTCTCGAGTGAAGTAGCTTACTATTGCTCTGTGCGCTAGGGAATAAAACTATGTTTAGTTCTCATTTATGTTTGTACTATGTGATTTCTAGCTAGGAAGCAAGCGCCGTAAAGGGTTGATAGGGCAGCTCGACTGGTAAAAAAAGAGATGGTACCGAAGCGGGAGGCTCGTAGATGCTACTAGTACAATGACTAGTCTAATCTCTTTTCTATACGTGAACTTTTTTCTTATGTAAACCCGGTGTGTTATCTAAGTCTTTTAACTAGTCCAATGGAAATCTTCTCTATTGCAGCAAAAATAAAAATAAAGGTACTCGCACAGTAGCCTGCTTGCCAAAAATGAAAATCCTTACTAGCTGAAGTAAAGGACTTTCTTACTGGAGCATACATAATGGATAAGGACTTAGTTGACTATTCTTAGCCTATTATTCAAGAATCTTTCCTCAAAATGGATGATGAATGGAAGCGAGATTGGATTAACATATAGAAACTACAACTATAGATTTGATCCCTTTCTCTTAGGGAATTCCGACTAGACGAGGGAGATATAAAAGTAATGTTGATGCTATGAAAAACAAAGTCATTGCATAAGTAATGAATGAGCTAATTTCTTATTAGAAACCTCTTTGACTAGACAGGTCTTCTTTACCGGGGGGTTCCTACAGAGAAGTCTTGCTCTGGCTTGCCAAAAGCCTTTAATATTGAGAATGTTGGATGTATTACACACTAGTGGAATTGCGTAATAAGGCTTTTCACTAGCTTAGTAAAATGATTTAAACTAGTAAATAGAGTATATTTTTGTTGGCAGTGAGTAAATCTTTGATTCAGAGGGTGGAAGATGTTATGAATCTGAAGTGGACTCTTGGCTTAGGTTCATATTTTCTTTTGTCTTTCCTCAAAAATTCATTTATAGTCTTCTGTGAGTCCCTACTTATGGTAGGTAACAGACCCTCACCATTGCGATTATCATCCCTAATCAAAAAGAGTTTTTGTTTGCATGGGTTTACCCAGTTAGACATAGCGCTAACCCATTCCGCTATTATGCTTTTATTGAATTCTTCTTTCAGCAGCCATCCTCCTATATGTGGCTCTTCCTAGAAGTGAGAACGCTACTTCCTGACCAAGGAAATAATGAGAAAATTAAAAGGGTTATGAATTCCATTGAGTTAGCCCTACTTGATCAAATCAACCAGTCTCTTCCCTTCTGCCTGCGACCCTTTTAGAATTCCAATGTTGCTGGAAGTGGTGTGCTTGAACGTAGATTGGGAAGTGCGAGAGATCAACCCCCGTTCTAACAAAAATTCTTTCTTTCACTGTTAAGCAAGTCCCCATTCTATTCTCCTGGCTTTCTTAGAAACTTTTCAAGATATACTCTCTATGTCTATTGAAATTCGAATATACTCTCTATGTCTATTGAAATTCGATAGAGTCTTTTTTCTGCTTATGCCTCGGGTGGGTCAAGTCTAATCTGTCTTTTTGAAACCTTAGTCATAATGAATTCTTTCATTTAAAAATAAACCTTTCAAGAAAAGTCAATATAGTTGCAAGTTACTCGAGCAGTGGGTTGAAGCCTGGAACCCTTATGGGTATGGAACCTTTTTTTTAAATACTGGATTTTGTGCTAGTAGTTCCTGGCTGTCTTCAAAGCAGGCCAAACACGTCTCTTATTAAAATAGGAGAATTTGTGAACTAACCTGTTGAAAGGCCCAATATCTACTATTGAAGTAAAAGATCCTACGAGAGCATTTCTATCTTTAGACGTGGTATTGGACTTCTATTTCGTGTAAGTATTTATATTATCTTATATATATATAAGATAAACGGATTGTTGTGGAACTAGATCCTCTGCTAGAGTCAGATTTGTTGTGTAGCCAGGTTCACCTGCCTAATGCCAATGATACGAAGAGCTAGCTTTGCTACCCCTGGGGGCTCAGAGAAAAGTCTACTTGCATTTGTGTTGCATGTGAAAAATCTTTCCTGTACGCAGGAACCTTCTTTCTTCGAACCTTGATGCTCAGTTTTGTTCTCCCGCACACCCGCTTTTGCAAGGTTAGCCGGGGGAAGGTGCTTTTCTGGGTTTGGTTTGCCTAGATAGGGAGTGCGCTTCCAGTGCTTCTAGTAACTATTTTAAAGTATATTTCTTTGGCTTAAAATCTAGGGCTTTTGGTTCGTTATCAGTACCTGTTTTAGAGAGATATAATCTCCTTGTCCGCCTTTCAATGTCTGGGTCTTTCCCCAGCCTTCTCTCTCGATGTGGTGCCTTTCACTCTACTCTGTCAACACTTTATTACAATGCCGAAAGGTAGGATTTCAGGTCTTTTGGCAATAGAAGACATATTACTTATTGATTCTTTGGCCATTTTGTGTTCAAATTCTAAATCGGCGAGGCGCTGGTGGATGCTTCTGATCAATAGAACATGAAGAAGAAGATAAAAAAAGGTTATGATGAGCTTGAGTCAAGTTAATAAAAATCTTTTGATGAGCTTGAGTCGAGTCAATAAAAAGCTTATGATGAGCTTGAAAAGAGATATGCATAGAGAAAGAGAATGAACGTCAGCTTTATTTTTTTCTCTTTTGAAACACATTTTTGTCAGTCTCACTGTCCTTTTGCTTACTCCTATCCTTTTACACTTTAATTGGGACTTTTCTTTGGAAGCTACTTTCTTTGCTCCATTTCTTAGTGACTTTTTGGATTTTTGGCTTTCTTTGATGGATAGAATTCCTCTTTCCATCGGAGGTGATGGAAGTGGTCCTAGCTTATCAAAAAAACCTTCCTTTGATATTAACATACCCTCAGTTGAACACCAGGTATATGAGCTCATGGAATAGGAAATCAAAATGAAAAAAGGAAAAATTAGCCGACCTCCTAGAACCTCTCATTCAAAGAGAGGCAGAAAGGTATCCCAACATAAAGAAACTGCCTTTGACAAAGGCCATGGTTGAAAGGCTAATTGAAAGCCTTGGATCGGATCAGATAAAGCCAAAGAAGAAAACAAGGGTAATGCGCCAAATTTTATAAATCTCAAATATTTTCTAACTCGGGCGCGTAATAACGCGGAGGATGAGACCAAGGGCAGTATGGACATCCGAGGTGAAATTTGAGCTATCCTTGAAAAGATAGTCTAAAGCGTGTCTGATAGTATCTTACAACATTATTGAGTTGTTGGTATTGGAAACGTACTTCGTTCGTATTTTTTGCTTTTTTTTAGGTATGCCGCTCTGCCAGCAAGGAGCAAAAGAACCAAGTTTTCCGTGGTGATGTCAGAATTTTCACCTATTTGTATCTATTTAGTGATTGGCCCACTAGTTTCTTTGATCCCACTCGGTCTTCCTTTTCTATTTTCTTCCAATAGTTTGACCTATCCAGAAAAATTATCGGCCTACGAATGTGGTTTCGATCCTTCCGGTGATGCCAGGAGTCATTTTGATATAAGATTTTATCTTGTTTCCATTTTATTTATTATTCCTGATCCAAAAGTAATCTTTTCCTTTCCTTGGGCAGTACCTCCCAACAAGATTGATCCATGATGGCCTTTTTATTGATTTTGATGATTGGATCTCTCTATGAATGGAAAAAGGGTGCTTCGGATTGGGAGTAACCTCTAGTGATAGGGTAAAAATAGGGGGAAGGACATAGGAAAGAGCGATTCCTACATTAAATCAATTGATTCATCATGGTAGAGAAGAAAAATGGTGCACGAACCGTACTCGAGCTTTGGATCAATGTCCTCAGAAGCAAGGAGTATGCCCGCATGTTTAAACGAGAACACCAAAAAAATCTAATTCAGCTCCACGTAAGATAGCCAAATTACGGTTGAGTAATCGACATGATATATTTTCTCACATTCCAGGCGAAGGTCATAATTTTTAAGAACATTCTATGGTTTTAATAAGAGGAGGTAAAGTGAAAAATTTGCCAGGTGTGAAATTCCATTGTATTCGAGAAGTCAAGGATTTGCTAGGAATTCCATATCGAAGAAGAGATAGATCAAAATATGGCACGGAAAAACCAAAATCTATATGAATGGAAGATGCCTCTGGAACTCCTTTTTCTCAGTAAGGATATGTGTGAAGTCACTTGACTGAAAGGAGAGGGAACAACCGCAACGTTACACCCTAAAACTATACGGAGCCTTTCTAAATGACCTAGAATATAGTCTACTAGACTAGCCAAGAAAGAGTGACGTAGACTATATTCGCCTGTGGAGGTGAGTAGAGGAAGCTGTGAAGCTTCTAACTCTAATTACCAGCTTGGGACTATATTAGATAAAGTGCAGAACCTCTGTCGGCTTAGGAGGTGGTCAACCGGACAAATGCCATTAAATTATATCCACAAAGTTTGCTTAAATCTGGGAAGGTGATGGTTTACATATGTTAGTGCTGATATTATTCAAGTAGGGAGGAATTTAGTGCTGATATAATTCAAGTAGGGAGTGCTAAAATGTTGAAAATTATGATATAATTTAGTTTGACGTTGTGATTAATTATATCATCATATTATATTAAATTGTGAAGGGACTTAGAAATATTGTTTGAACATTCATTAAAAGTCTTTGCAATACACAAAATTTTCTTTTCACTATTTTTTCTCAATTTATTATTTAGTTATTAAAAAATTAAACAATCTTAAAATATATGTAACGAACAAAATATGGAGAATTATTATTAATAGCTTTTTTTTAATGTGAAAAAGGAATCCTCAAATATATGATAAAAAAATGTACAATTAAAACGAGTACCAAAGGTTCATATAACTTTTCTCTCCTCTCCTTTATTTTCCTTTTTCCCTTTTCATCTTGAGTTCACATTTTTGTATTTTCTTTGACTTGTGGATGAAGTGATATGGGTACAACAAGCTCAAGATCATTCATAAGGAGCCAAGCTAGGGAGTTACAAGAACTCCAAGGTATGTTCACTAATATGGCCCCATGTGTGTGTTACAAATCCATCAAATGGAGTACATATATTGAAGTGTGAAGAGGGACCTGTACTTACACTCCAAAGCTGCCCCTTGAACCAAAGGTGACTTGGTCATTTTCACTTCTTTTTGTAATAGACTGTAAATAGGATACATTAGGATTATTTTGGGTCTTATTTCATTATTGATATAACTTGTAAGACTTGTAACATTTAAGACTTCTCTCTCTCTCTATCTTGAGAAAGCTCATCCGAATCTAGGGCAAGTGTAGTGACACTTGTGTTGTGATTGAAACGTGAGTTCTTGGGGTGCTTGAGTTCCTCTTGGGTTTATGTAAGAGTTTGGTGTTGATATCACTTGGTCTGACGGTCTTTGTATTTGATATATATATATATATATATAGGTTCTTAGATGTTGTGATATTGTATGTCAAACTAGTTATCTTCTTTTATTGTAATCTTGTTGTTTTCTCTTGATTTAGTGAAATCCGATTGTTGTATTTCTTCCATAGTGTTGTTATAATCTTGTTTTCCTTGTGTTGTTGACTGGTTTCTATCATTTGGTATTAGAGCAAGGTTGATTTTATTCTAACAAAATCAATCTTGGGATTGCTGCTTAGAAGATCTCGCAAAGTGTGTTCTTGTTGTGCATCTTGGCTGAGACTTTAAGCCTAGATCTAGAAGTCTTTTATGTATTTCTAGTGTTAGTTTCTTATTCACTAACACTAAAGGAGTTTAGATCCAAGTTTGAGCTTGTGTTATTGATGTTGTTGTTGTGGATCTAAACTTGGTTGTGTGTTATTGATGTTGTTGTTGTAGATGTGAGTTGGACGTGTGGTTGTTGTTCTTGATGTTTTTCACCACTTTCATATCTTGTTCTGAAGATAAATTAAATGTTAGATCTAAAAAGGTGAAGGAAAAAAGTGTAGTACTTGTTTGTGAAAAGACTTGCCCCAACCACTCAAAGACTTTTACAACCACTTTCCAACCACTTTCCATATTTTAAGAAAGACCACTTTCTATGTTTTGAGGAAGAAGTACAAGCGAAAGTCAAGACTTTTTGAAAATTTGAAAAGGGGCTCCAAGACTTGTATTTCTCTCTCTTAACCAATTTCCACCATTCTAAATTGTAAAATTGATCAATATTTCAAAGTTGGAGAATAAAAATTGTTAAAACTGCAACCAATCCAAAGCTGCCACGTCACCATACTGTACAAACTCATTAATTTTAGGCTCAAATTTTGGATTCTTAGTTTCATTTTCTTATTTATTTAGTTTAATTTGTTGGTTCTAGTACTAATTGACAAGCTTGTAATCATCTACTAGGTTGTAAGTTAGTTTTTGAGTCCGTTTATTCGTGTTTGCATTATTTTTAAGCTTTTGTCGTTTTGAATTATTGTAATTTCTTGGATCAAGTCTGACAAGAATTCTTTGAGTATTTCAAATGAAAATTTATTTCAAATAAGAGTAGACTCACCCCTCAACTCCTCATGGTTACTAGCCAGCTTAGAACACTTGTGGAGCTAAGTGTGAGGTAATCAAGGTGTGAGAGTGTGGTGAGGCTGTTTTGAGCTAATTGCTTGTTGTTTTGTAGGTATTCTTTTAGGTACATTAGCAATGGACGGAACCACATCTCAAACCGTGGACAACAATACACTCAGTACTATTTTGACATCTCTTGAGGCTATCAACCAAAACATTAAAAAAGGTGTAAACGGATATGACTTTGGTGAAAAGGGATATATCATCGTTGAGAGGGGAAGTGTCAATAGTGAGTGGGAGGTTGGAACAAGTGGAGAGTCAAAGGAACTACCGCCCTTCTACTCCTCAACACTACCATGTTTCTTGAAGTGGACATGATCAAAATACTTCCGCTACCATTACTCCCGAAACCTTATACCAAATGCTCAATCCACCAAGACCTCCACTAAATGCCGCAAGCCAAGCTACTTCCTACTTCCAAAACCGAGACTTCAATAGACCCTTTCATTCATAATTTCCTCAAGTCCCACAAGAAGTACTTGGAAACCAAATGCCACCCCTAAACCCGAACCCTCTATTCCAAGCTCTACTCAATCAAAGGCCACAACCTCCACTAAATGTAATTCCTCCTAACTAAGTTCCACTTAACCAAAACTGACCCGTCCACGTAGAGGAATATTGTAGAGAGGAACAGGAAGGGTATGAAGCTTATGATGATGATTATATAAGGGAAAAAGAGATGAGAGGAGGCCGTATTGATCAAAGGAGATACCGAGGGCATGAGGGAATAGTTGGTCAATGGAACCAATAAGGAAACTGCTACCAAGATAGGGATGTGGGTATCAATACCATCAAGTCGAGTCCTATCTTGCTTGAGAGTCATCTTGTGACAAAATCTTCTAAGTTAATGATCTCACCGAAGAGAAGAAAAGTTGCTATGCCATAGCTCACTTTGAGGGATATGCCAACACTTGGTGGGAGTATGTCAAGAGTTTTGGAAATGAATTGATTGATGGAAAACCTCTGCCTTGGTTTAGATTGAGATACCTTATGAGGCAAAGGTATCTACTCGAGAGATATAAATATGAGCTCCTTGCCAAGTTGTACAATTTGAGGTAAGGTAGCTAGAGTGTCATGGCTTACCATGATGAGTTCCAACAATTGATGTTGAAGCTTGATAACCGAGGGGAACAAGTGGGTCATGACATCATCTACTTTAGGATCGGGTTAAACAAGGACATCTTTACGCACTTGACTCTTTACAAGTTTGATACCATTAATGGTAATTTCCAAGAGACACTAGAGATTGAAAGGGAGCTCAAGGAGAGATCGACTTACAAAACAAGGGGACAAGCACCCTTGGGTTGGCCTAGGAACAAAGAAATGGATCAACCCTCCTCGGGTTGACACAAGGGTAAAGATCAACCCTCCAATGCTAGGCAACTTGAGACTTAGGCCATCCAAAAATTATTCCACAAGACAAGAAGGTAACAAGTATCCTACTCCTAATCCTAAGGGGTTCCAATATTTTAAGTGTCAAGGGTGGGGATATAGATCCAATGAATGTCCAAACCAAAGGAATGTGATCATAGAGAAGGAAAGTTATACTATCTTGAAGAGGAGGTGAGTATTGAATCCGAAGAGAATGAGGTCGAGCCTCAAGATGGAAAGCAATTAGAGAATGAAATACTTAAAGAAGGTGATGGAGAAGACTCTTGGCCGCAAGAGGATGGTGTCTAGTTCCATACTTTGTGGTGAGACGAGTCATGGTTAGTAAGTCTTTAAATGATCCTAGCCAAAAGGAGAATCTATTTCATACTAAGTGCTTTGTCGAAGAAGGTGTGTGCATCATGGTGATCGATAGTGGGAGTTGTACCAATGTTGCTAGTGCCACTATGGTGGATTTCTTGAAACTACCCACCATTGCATATACTAGTCCCTACAATCTTCAATGGTTGAATGAGTGTGGAGAGTTGCAAGTCATAAGGGAATGTGTGATTCGGTTCAAGGTGGGAAACTACCATGATGAGGTGCTTTGTGATGTGATTTTGATGCAAGCATGTCACTTGTTGTTGGGTATATCTTGAGGTCTACCAAGCTTGACGGGAGAACCAACCGGTACTCTTTTGAGTTAAATAGCCAAAATTTCACCCTTCACCCTCTCTCACCATCTCAAGTGAATGAAGTGTATCAACAAATGAGGGAGTTGAAGAAGAAGGTAAGAAGATCGATAAAGAGAGGGAACCCCAGAGTGGGAAAGGAGAGGAAACTGAGGGCGTCACAACTTCAAAGGGCAAAGAAACTATGGTGATGCTGTCTAGGAAGAAGGATCTCTTCTTGGAACATGATGACAACACTCTTATGCTTCTTTTAGCCCTTATGTTTAACACTAACCCCCCCAGTTCTTCGATTCCCCATTTCATTTCTCTTGTTTTACAGGATTTTGAGGATGTATTTCCCAAGAAACTTCCGCAAGGGTTAAAGAGCTCTTTGAAATTTGTATTTGAGTGCACATTGATTTTTATTAATTATCTGGTATATACATGGTTGACAACTTAATGATTATGTAGATTTTTATTTTAGGTGATTCGGAATTATTGTGCTTATTGTTGAAAAGGTACAACATATTGTCAACAAATCTCTTTAGTAAAACAATATATAATATTTTGTCGATCTTTGAAGAATTACATGTCTATTTCAGATTTTACTATATTCATGTTGTATGAATATAATTTTTTAATTTTTCAAAGAAAAAAATTCATATTTATTTTTGGCTCATTGTTTAATGGCTAGGAATTTGAAGATGGCTCTAGAAAAATTAAAAAATGAACTCAGCAGAAAAAAATAGTACTATGTGTTTTTATGAAGAGAACAAAAACTATATGGACCTTGTTTGGTGTTTGTGTTCATGTTCTCTAATTGTAGAGGTTGATGGTCACTTTCAAAAAGATTAAAAATCTACTTTATTCCTCTCTCACCATGTAAGATTCTATTTCTGATTTTTCTAGTGAAAGAAATGTATTAGTACTATGAAAACAATAAGGAAAAAAAATAAATTTGAAAAAGAGGGTATATGATTTTGTGTATATGACTGCTTGGATTGATCGTGATTGGATCATATGTACTTGTCAATTTGATTTTTTATTTTTTCATGCATATATAATAGTTAATTTTTTAAGGTAACTAATTTATTATGTACATTTCAAGTGTGTACCTAATTTGTCCTTAAATTAGAGTACTATATATATATATATATATATATATATATATATATATATATATCACTAAAGTATCATCAAGTTTACAAGAGTATTTAACTTAAATTAGAAATGATTACTTCTTTTTATTGTTTTTGATTTTTATTTTATCAAAATATATGTACCATTCATAATATATGATTAACAATTCTAATTTTATATTAATTAAATACCTTAAAATAAATGTAAAACACACGTTATCATGGATTAGTATACTGAAATAGACAGAGTAATAAATAGACAACTTTTAGGAGTCCTTTATTGGCCGCCCAATTTATTGAAATATATGGATATTGAGCACGTTGGATTTCAGCTGCAAAATGTAGGTCTCTTCACAGTGTCTATTTGAAATTGCTTATTTCTCAAAATAAGCATTTATTTTGATAAAAAAATATTTTTTTTGTTGGTAAACTTACAAAAGTACTTTTAAAAAGAAGCAGAAATAGTTCTGCTTTTCAAAAAAATGCAGAAGCAGAAAATTATTGTTTTCATGACAAAAATATCTCTATACACTCTCTCTCTCTCACACACACACATACACACTCATACATATTACACACATATCCCTTATTAATTGATTAATATATCTTATAAGTTTGATTTTAAAATTTTATACTTCATATTTACATCATAATTCTTTATTTTATTTTATGATTTATCTATCATTATTATTTTAGTTTTACTCATTTGCTTTAAATAAATTTGAAAATATCATACACTATATCTCTTATTAATTAATTAATTAACTAAAATATCTTATAAGTTTGATTTTAAAATTTTATACTTTGTATTTACATCATAATTCTTTATTTGATTTTATGATTTATATATTATTATTATTATTATTATTATTATTATTATTATTATTTTATTTTCACTCATTTGTTTTAAATAAATTTGAAAATATCATTGATAATGAAGACCAAAGAATAAATAATTTTTTATTTTTTATCATTAATGATACAACAACAACAACATACCCAATGTATTCTCACCTAATGGGGTCTGGGGAGGGTAGAGTGTACGCAATCCATACCACTACCTCAGGTGAAGTAGAGAGGCTGTTTTCGATAGACCCCCGGCTTAGAATCAATAACAATATAACAAACACAATACATAAATGCATATAAACTTGTACAGTGTACAAAATATACTAACAACGCTAGCCACAAGATTATACTAAAACTATAAATCTGAAACTATAGACAACACTCAACACCGACTAACAAGAAACTTCAGACACAAATACAGTACACTCCCCTGCTATTACGAAACCCTCCCACCCCCTGACCCTCTACCCTAATCCGCATTCTTTACACCTTCCTATCAAGGGCCATGTCCTCCCTAAGTTGTAACTTCTCCATATCATGCCTAATCACCTCCCTTCAATATTTCTTCGACCCACCTCTCCCTCGTCTAAAATCATCCATAGCCAGTGTCTCACACCTCCGCACTGGCGCATTAGCACCCCTCTTCATTATGTTCCTGAACCAACATTATCTCATTTCTCGCATCTTGTCCTCCACCGAAGCAACTCCCACCTTCTCCTGAATAATCTCATTTCTCTCCCTACCCTTCCTGATTTGATCATACATCCACCGCAACATTCTCATCACCACACATTAATGATAACAAATGACAAATGAATCATGTTATAAGATTAAATGGTATTTTGACACTACTTGTAAATTTTCTCTGGATGAATAAATAATACATGAAAAATGATATATTTGTTACTATGTAGTGTACATAAATGAATATGATGATTGCTTATTCTTAATAAATTTTTACACAATAAAAATATATTCGAAAAAAAATAACAAATAATAGATAGAATCTTCTTTTAAATATTTGTTATCATTTAATGTACATATATGAATATGGTTGTTTAATCTTAGTATTGACACAGTAAAAATATATCCAAAAAAAAAAAGATAATAAATAATAGATATAATCTAGTTTATATATTTTTGACACAGTAAAATATATTCAAAAAATAAGGTAACAAATAACAGATAAAATCTAATTTTAAATACTTTTGACCTTTTCTTCAAATCATTTATTCATTTAATGAGTTCATCATACTACACACCTTTTCCTTCATTTATAAATATAAATAATATTTCTTATATATTAAACCAAAAGATTCAATCTTTTCTGATATTCATCCTAAATTAAAAGAATATAAAAGATGTTGGCCATATTTTAAAAATTGCATTGGAGCTATAGATGGAATACATGTATCGTTTATTGTAACTTTGAAGGATCAAATTAAATACATTGGTAGAAAAAAAATTACTTCCCAAAATGTTATGGCAGTATGTGACGGGGACATGTGCTTCACATTTGTATGGCATGGATGAGAAGGTACTGTACATGATGCTAGAATATTTGATCAAGCGCTCAGAAGACCGGATCTTAATTTTTCTCATCCACTAGGTTAGTATTTTTAATATTATATTTTGTATTGTTTTATAAATTATATTATTTTTATATTAATTAATTAATTTTTTTATATTGGCGTAGATAAATATTATTTAGTAGACTCGGGTTATCCAACAATGATTGATTATTTAGGATCATATAAAGGAGCGCATTATCATCTCTCTTATTTCAGACGTAATTCTAACTTTAGAAATTCAAATGAGACTTTCAATTTCTTTCACTCCAGTTTGAGATGTACAATTGAAAGAACATTTGGAATTTGAAAAAATAGATTTGCTCTTCTAAGCTCAATGCCATCTTTTAAATTCGACACTCAAGTTCATCATGTTAAAACTACTATGGCTATACATAATTTTATACGACAATGCTCTACTATTGATAAAGACTTTAACTATTATGCTAACGAATACATCATCACAGAGATCGAAGATGGAGATGAGTCTTCTGGTATACCTTTAGAGATACAGACTAATCTTCTACAAGTATGAAGACATTGTGTAATAAAATTAGGGATGGAATTATTGAGAATTTTTATGATGTATAAAAGACTAATTATTTTTATCGTTAATATTTTCATATGTAGTGATTTAATTTATGGAATAATTTTTATATCATTTTTGTTTGATGTTTTTAATTAGTATTTAAATTATTTAAGCAATGTATCATTAATTAATATTTTTTAATGAATTTATGTAAATATTGATTGAAAATTTTAGAGTATGTACTTTTTAATTAAATAAAAATAATTTTTTAATTAAAAATATTATAATACATATTTAAAATAAATTTTCTCTATAAATTAATTTTAGTAGTAAAGTCTATTGACACATGTCCTTTTTGGTCATTTGTCTCAAAAAAGCACTTCTTAAAAAAGATTATCCAAACACAGTCTGTTTATCAAAAACACTTTTAAAATGAATTTACCAAACACATTTTTTTTTTTGAAAAACACTTTTTAAAAAGCTATTTTATAAAAGTGATATGCAAATAAGCAGTTTTCTAACAGTAATCCCAAACAGGCTCTTAGTTATCTTTATGAAAATATCTTTTTATTCCATTTTTATTTTATCATCTTTATTTTTTTCTTTAACTTAATTTAATTCTACTTTTGGAATTTACTGGGTCTTTATAGAGTTTCCTTTTATTTTTATGCCTTAAACTTGTTGATTAAAACAAAGGTGCCGTTTTGCCCATTTGACCAACACAACGGCCTCGCTCACCCTAAAGGCCCACACTAGGCTGCGCCCCAGACTGGCTGGGGTGTCCTGGTCGATTTTTCGCCCAAAGTGCATCTGTACCCCGTTCCTACCCCAGAATCGTGGGCTATAGCATACCAATTTGACTAAAAAATGGTCCGTTCGGGCCATTGCGCTCGTTTGACCACCCAAATAGCCCCGCCTACCCCAGAGGCCCACAATAGGCCGCTCCCCAGCCTTCTTCGGCGCCCTGGTCGATTTTCGACCCAAAGCGTGCCTAGACCCCTAACCCACCCCTAAACAGAGGGATATAACACACTAATTTGGCCCAAAAATAGCCCGTTAACATTGTTTCACTTATTTGACCACCCAAATGGCCCTGCCCACCCCAAAGGCCCATACTAAGCCGCTCTTCAGTCTACTTGGGGAGCCTCGATTGATTTTTAGCCCAAAGAGCGCCCACACCCTGGGCCTACCCATGGAACCGTGGGCTATAACACATCGATTTAGCTCAAAAATGGCCCATTTATGCCGTTTTGCCCGTTTAACCAACGAACTAGCCCCACCCCTCAAAGGCCCATACTAAGCCTCTTCCTAACCTATCTGGGCCGCCGTAGTCAATTTTTGGACCAAAGCACGCTCAGACCCCATGCCCACCGCAAGAACCGTGGGTTATAACACACTGATTTGACCCGAAAATGGTCGTTCATGCATTTTTGCCCGTTTGACCACCCAAATGGACCTTCTCACCTCAAAAGACCATACTAGGCCGCTCCCCAGCCTGCTTGGGGTGCCACGATCAAATTTTAGCCAAAAGAGCACTCAGACCCCGATCTATCCCCCAGAACCATAAGCTATAGCACACCGATTTGGCCACAAAATGGTTAGTTCATGCCGTTTTGCCCGTTTGACCACCCAAATAGCCTCGCCCATCCCAAAGGCCCACGCTAGGCCGCTTCCTTAACTGCTTAGGGCGCCTCGATAGATTTTGGCCTAAAACGCGTCGGATCCCGAGCCTACCCCCAGAACAGTGGGCTATATAACACACTAATTTGGCTCGAAAATGGTCCGTTCGCGCCGTTTCACCCGTTTAACCACCAAAACGGACCCGCCCACCCCAAAAGCGAACACTAGGACGTTCCCCAGATAGCCTGGGGTGCCTTGGTCGATTTTTGGCCCAAAGAGCACCCGAACCCCAGGCCCATCCCTAGAACTGTGGGATATAACACACTAATTTAGCTCAAAATGGCCCGTTCACTTCGTTTCACCTGTTTGACTTCCCAAATGGCCCCGTCCACTCCAAAGGCCCACACTAGGCCAGTCCCTATCCTTCCTGGTGCACCCTGGTTAATTTTTGACCCAAATCATGCTCGAATGTAGGGCCCACCCCTGGAACCGTGGGCTATAACACATCGATTTAGCCTAAAATGGCCCGTTCGTGCTGTTTTGCCCGTTTGATCATCTAAATGGCCCCGTCCACCCTAAAGGTCCACACTAGGCCACTCTCTAGCCTGACTGGCATACCCCGATCAATTTTTAACTCAAAATGTGATCGAACCTCGAGCTCACCCCTGGAACTGTGGGCTAAAACAAATCAATTTAGCTCGAAGATAGCCCGTTTGCCCATTTGACCACCTAAATGGTCCCACTCACCCCAAAGGCCAATAATAGGCCATTTTATAGCCTGCCTGGGGCACCCTGGTTGATTATCGAACCAAAGTGCACTCGAGGAGTGGTCCCACCCCCAAAACCATGGGCTATTACACATTGATTTAGCCCAAAAATGACCCATTTGCGCCATTTCACCCGTTTGACAACCCAAACAGCCACGCCCACCTCAAAGGCCCACAATAGGTCATTCCCAAGCCTGCCTGGGTGCCCCAGTCAATTTTTAGCCCAAAGCGCGCCCGGACCCTGAGCCCACCCTCTAAATCGTGGGCTACAAAACACCAATTTGGCCTGAAAATGGCCTATTCACGCCGCTTTGCTCGTTTGACCATCCAAATGGCCTCGCCCACCACAAAAGCACACACTAGGCCGCTCCCTAGCCTACTTGGGGCACACCAATCAATTTGTTGGCCCAAAGCATGCCTAGGGCCCAAGACCACCCCCAAAGTCGTGGACTATACACCGATTTAGCCGAAAATGGCCTATTCATGTCGTTTTGCCCGTTTGACCACCCAAATAGATCAGCTTACCCCAATGCCCATACTAGGCCACTCCCCAGCCTTCCTAGCATGCTTCGGTCGATGTTTGGCCCAAAGCATGCTAGGATCACGATTCCACCCATGAAATCGTGGGCTATAAGGCATTGATTTGGCTTGAAAATGGTTGTTTCGCACCGTTTCGCCTGTTTAACCATCCAAATGGCCCTGCCCACCCAAAAGGCACACATTAGGTCACTCCCAGCCTGCATGAGGTGCTTCGATTGACTTTCTGCCTAGTGCGTGTCCAAATCCCGAGCCCCCCCAAAACCGTGGCTATAACACATCGATTAGGCCTAAAAATGGTCCGTTCGCATTGTTTCACCCATTTGACCACCTAAATATCCCCGCCCACCCCAATATCCCACACTAGCTTGCTCTCTAACTTGTCAGGGTAAACCCGATCAATTTTCAACCCAAAACGCGCCCGAACACCAGGTCCACACCCAAAATTATGGGTAATAACACATTGATTTGGCCTGAAAATGGTTCGTTCTCCCGTTTGACCATCCAAAGACTAGCAAACCCCAGAGGTCCATACTATGACGTCCCCAACCTGCCTAGGGTACTCTAGACGATTTTTGGCCCAAAGCGTACCCGAACTCTGGGCCCACCCCGAGAATTGTAGGCTATAGCACACTAATTTGGCTTGAAAATTTCTCGTTTGCATTGTTTCGCCCGTTTGACCAACCAAATGTCCCTGTCCACCCCAAAGGCCCACACTAGGCTACTCCCCATCCTGCTTGGGGCGCTCCGATCGATTTTTATTGCAAAGCACATTTGGTCCCCAGGGCCATCCCTGGAACTATGGTATATAGCACACTGATTTGGCCTAAAAATGGCAACCCAAAGCGCGCTCAAAACCTACGCCCACCCATGGAACCATAGGCTATAGCACACTGATTTGGATAAAAAATATCCCCTTCGGATCGTTTCTCTCTCTTGACCACCCAAATGGCCCCGTCCACCTCAAAAGCCTGCACTAGGCTGCTCCTAAGCTTGATTGGGGCGCCCCAATCAATTTTTGATCCAAAGTGTTCCCGAAACTTAGTCCCACCCCCAAAACGGTGGGATATAGAACACTGATTTAGCTAGAAAATGCCCCGTTTGCATAGTTTTGTCCGTTTGACCACCCAAATGGCCCTGCCCACTCCAAAGGCCCAAACTAAGCCGCTCCCCAAACTGCCTGGTGCACCCCGATTGATTTTTAGCCCAAAGAGCATCGGACCCTGGGCCCACCCCAACAACCGTGGGCTATAGCACACCGATTTGGCTTGAAAATAGCCCGTTTGAGCTGTTTCTTTCATTTGACCAACCAATGGCCCTACTAACCCAAAGGTCCATACTAAGTTGCTCTCCAGCTTTTTGGGGGAAACCCAGACACTTTTTGGAACAACGAACACTCGAACCCCAGGCTCAACCCTGGAACCATGGGCTATAGCACACCGATTTGGCTCGAAAATAGTCATTCGCATCATTTCGCCTGTTTGACCACCCAAATGGCCCCGCTAACCCCAAAAGCCAACACTAACTGCGCCCCAAACTTCTTGGGGCGCCACGATCAATTTTCAACCAAAAGCGCACCGGGACCCTGAGCCCAACCCCAGAAGCATGAGTATAGACATTAATTAGCCCAAAAATGGCCCGTTCCTACCGTTTCACTCGTTTGGCCTCCCAAATGGCCCCTCCAACCCCAAAGTTTGACACTAGGCCACTCACCAAATTGCCTGGAGCACCCAAATCCATTTTTGGCCCAAAGCGCGCCTAGACCCTGGGCCCAACCCCGAAACTGTGAGTATGGCACACCAATTTAGTCCAAAAATGACCCGTTTATGCCGTTTCTCCTGTTTGACCACCCGAATGGCCCCGTCCACCCCAAAATCCCATACTAGGCTACTCCCCAAACTCCCTAGGCCACCTGATCGATTTTGGGCCGAAAGCACACTGAACCCCAGGCTCACCCCTAGAACCGTGGACTATAGCACATTGATTTGGCCTAAAAACATCTCGTTCATGTTGTTTAGCTCATTTGACCATCCAAATTGACCAGCCCACCCAAAGGCCTACAATTGGCCACTCCCAGATTGCCTGGAGAACCATGATCGATTTTCATCCCAAAATACGCTCGAACACTGGGCTCACCCCCAAAATTGTGGGCGGCCCAAAAATGGCCCGTTCGCTCGTTCGATCACCCAAATGGCCTAGCCTACCCCAAAATCCACACTAGGCCACTCCTTGGCTTGTTCGGGGCACCCCGATCAATTTTTAGTCCAAAACATTCTTGGAAATTGGGCCCAGCTCTGGAACCAGAAGGCTATAGCACACCGATTTAGCCTGAAAATGGTACGTTTGCAGCGTTTGACCACCAAAATTGATCCACCCACCCAAGAGACCCATACTAGGCTACTCCCCCTACTACCTAGGGTGCCCTGGTTGATTTTTGGCCCAAAACGCACCTGGACCACGAGCTCATCCCCGTAACCGTGGGCTATAGCACAACAATTTATCTCAAAATGGTCCGTTCACGCCATTTTGCCTGTTTGACTACCTGAATGTCTTCGACCATTCCCAAGGATAACACAATACCGGTCCCCAGCCTGCCTGGGTCACTCCAGTCAATTTTCAGCCTAAAGTGCGCCAAAAAATTTTGGCCCACCCTCGGAACCGTGGGCAATAACACTCTGATTTAGCGCGAAAATAGATCGTTTTCCCGTTTGACCACCCAAATGGCCCAACCCACACCAAAGGCCTACACTAGGCTGTTACCTAGCTTGCCTAGGGTGCCCTGATCAATTTTTGACCTAAAGCATGCCTGGACCCTGGGCCCACCCTTAAAATCGTGGGCTATAGCATATCAATTTGGCTCAAAAATAGCTCGTTCACCCTATTCGTTCTTTTGACCACCCAAATGGCCCCGCCCACCCCTAAGGCCCATATTTAGACACTCCCCAGCTTGCCTATAGCGCCCCGATCGATTTTTGGCCCAAAGCACACCCAGACCTCGGGTCCACTCCCAAAATCGTAGGCTATATAGCACATCAATTTGGCCCGACAATGGCCCATTTGTGCTGTTTCACCCGTTTGACCACCCAAATAGCCCCGCCCACCCTAAAGGCCCATACTAGCCCGGTCCCCAGCCTGTGTCGGGCACCCCAATTAATTTTTGGCTTAAAGAGTGCCCAAACCCTGAGACCACCTCTAGAACCGTGGGATATAGCATACTGATTTGGCTCGAAAATGGCCCATTCGTGCCGCTTCACTTGTTTAACCATCCAAATGGCCCCTCCTACCCTAAAATCCCGCACTAGGTCGCTCCCCAACTTGCCTGAGACACCCCAATGGTTTTTTTTGCCCAAATGCATCCAGACCTTGGGCCCAACCCCAAAATTGTGGGCAATATCACAATGATTTAACCTGAAAATATCCCGTTCATGATGTTTCACCCATTTGACCCAGCAAATGGATGCGCGCACCCTAAATACCCATACTAGGCCACTCCCCAACCTGCTTGGGGTGCCCCGGTCTATTTTTCACCTAAAGCACACCCTGACCTAGGGCTCACCTATGAAATCGTGGGTTATAGAACACCCATTTGGCCCAAAAATAGAACATTCATGCAGTTTTGCTTGTTTGACCACCCAAATGGCCCTACCAACCTGAAAGGCCCATACCAGGCCGCTCCCCAGCTTGCCTAGGGAACCCTAGTTAATTTTTGGCCCACAACGTTGTAGACACATAATTTTGTCCCGTCAAAAATTATTTTTATCATCTTATCCCATTTTATCGCACAGCCTACCCTATTCTATAATTTTTCCCAAAAAGGGGACAAAAATTAACTAAATTCATAACACTTTTTCCACCTCACACATCACTCCCTATTTTTCATTGAATGCATATAAAAAGCACACGCCATATTTATTTTTTCCATAAGCCACCTCATTTTTCCGTAAGCCACCAATAATATACATCCACATAGGGGGGATTTCCATTTTCTTGCAAAAGGATATATAGAGAGAAGGATTGGATTTTCCTCTTCTCTCCAAGATTTATGCATAAAAGAAAATGGCACTCACACACTCTTAAAATATAAATATACACACACAGTTCACACCTTCCATCGTCACTCTCACCATAAACACACACACATCTCTCTCAAAATTGCATAGCTACGCACTCAAATCTCACTGAAACACAGGTTTCGTGGGTGGGTTACCATTTTGGCGACATACTCTTTGGAAACGTGTCCAAGTCATCACAAATACATTCAAAACCCTCGGAATATGTCACGATTGGTATATCTTTGTTCATCACTGAGGCTACCGGAGTTGTAAGTCATAAAGCAGTCGATCAAAACTTGATATGCTTTCGATTCCATTCAAACTCGTTAAAATTCAGTATAAATTTCTCTTATTCTCATGATATTTAGCTCAGGTCGTATTGGTTTTCAGTTGCTATTGGACTTTCGAAGCCTCGGGTTGGTCTGTCTTAGTGATTCATTTTTGAAATCGGGTTTTGGGTTCATCGATTCTCATTCTTGGTTTGGGGATTTGGTTTTATGTTTGTATCGACCAGTCTATCGAGATCAGTTTTGATATCGAAGTTGGATTTTGTCGCTGTTGAGTTTCTATTCAAATTCCAAGTCTGAGTTTTCCTAAACATTATTGTCAATGAAATTGGTTCTTCGAAGGTCCATCTCTTAACTCTACACTTTTTTAAATCTCAAAATTGGTTAATATCATGATTTTGTGGTGTGGTTTTGAATATTTTGAGCAATGTTAATTGTTATTGTGGATGAATTGTGTGCTTAGTTTGAATTTTCGTTGGGTATATGTGTTTGATATTGGTTTCAAATTTTGAAAAGTGATTTGATAATCGAAGCTTGTGTTAATCATTGGTTGAGAATGAATCTGGGACGGAATTGAGAAATTGATAAAAAAAGGGGGTGAATTTAGATTAATGTTGGTTTGTTGTTGTTTTGCTTAATTCAGAATCAATATGAAGTTTGTGACTTCGATAGTATAATGATAGGTTGAAATGGGTAGGCAAAGATGTTTAGGTTCGGGTAGGCAAAATTTAGAAGTGATGTGTTGTTGCATGCGTTAAATGTTTAAATGTGTGTGTTGAATGTTTTCTAGTTTTATCGTATTTAATTCAAATGTATTCATTTGGCCGAGGAATGCCCCGAGGTATTTGTGTTTATTTACCGGGGAATGCCCTAAAGTATTTTATATCTGGAGGACGTTCGTGATGAAGGCCCGAGGCATTGGGTGGAGCTTAGTCTAGGACTAGTATAGAATAGGATTTATATTTTTCTCCTTTTTCTATTTTTTGAATGTATAATTAGACTGGACATTATTATTTTTGGTGTTGGATTGTTGTTTGATGTGTTTTTTGCTTGTTTTATGTGTTTGATGTGGTTTATACATTCTTAGTATCAAAATTAGACGATACGCTCCACCAAGCGACCATGGTCGAACTACAGGATCGAGGGGTGCCTAACACCTTCCCCTAGGTTAACAAAATTCCTTACCTAGAATATCTGTTTGCAAACCAGTTTTAAAGAAGCAAAAACAGTTTTGAAAAAGGATTTCCAAAGGTGACTTGGCACACCGGATTATGCCAAGTGGCAACTCTAAATTGAAATGTAAATAGTTCTTCTCGAAACAAATCTTCATTTTTGTCACTTTACTAATAAAAACCCTTTTCGAACTTAAAATATATCTTCTAGAGTTAAAAAGGGGTGTGATAAGCGCGCCCGGACCCCGGGTCCACCCCCAAAACTGTAGGCTATAGCACACCGATTTGGCTAAAAAATCCCGTTCTCATTGTTTCTCTTGTTTGACCATCCAAATGACAACACCCATTCCAAAAGCTCACACTAGGATGTTCCCCAGCCTGCCTGGGGTGCCTCGATCGATTTTTGACCCAAAGCATGCCCGGACAGCAGTCCTACCCCTAAAACCATGGGTTATATCATATTGATTAGACTCAAAAATGGATCGTCCGCTCGTTTGATTACGCAAATAGCCTCGTCTACCCCAAAGGCCCACACTAGGCCGCACCCCAGCTTGCCTAAGGCACCCTGATTGATTTTCGGCCCACAACGCGCCCTAACCCTGTGTCCACCCCTAGAATCGTGGGCTATTGCATATCAATTTAGCCCTAAAATTGGCATGTTAGTGTTGTTTTACTTGTTTGACCACCCAAATGGCCCCACCAACCCAAAGGACCACACTAGGCTTCTCCCCACCTTCCTTGGGTGTCTCGATCAATATTTTCCCAAAGCGCCCCCGAACACCGAGCCACCCCCAAAGTCGTGGACTATAGCACACTGATTTAGCCCAAAAATGGCTCGTTTATTTATTTGACCACCCAAATGTCCCAACCCACCCCAAAGGCCCACATAAAGCCACTCCCCAGTCTTCCAGGGATCTCTCAGTTGATTTTCAGCCCAAAACACGCCAAAGTTTGGGACACCCCCAGAACCTTAGGCTATAGTATACTCAAATAACTCGAAAATGGCCCATTCCCCCACGTTCTCCCATTTTACCATCCAAATGGACTATCCCACCCTAAAGGCCAACACTAGTCTGCTCCCCAGCATGCCTGGGGTGCCTCGGTTGATTTTTGACCTAAAGCACGGTCGGACACCGAGTCCGCCCCTAAAACCGTGGGCTATAGCACACAGATTTAGATCGAAAATAGTCCATTTGTGCCTTTTTGACCACCTAAATGGGACTGTCCGCCCCAAAGGCCCACACTAGGATGATTCCTAGCCTACCTAGGGTGTCCCGATTGATTTTCATCCTAAAGCACGCCCGGACCCCCGGCCCACCCCCAGAATTGTGGTCTATAGCACACCAATTTGGCTAAAAAATGGCCCGTTCGCACTGTTTTACCCGTTTGACCACAAAAAGGCCCCCCCACACCAAAGGTCCACACTAGGTTGCTCTCCAGATTGCCTGGGTGCCCTGGTAGATTTTTAGCCCAAAACGCGCCCAGCCCCCAGCCCCCTAGAACAGTGGGCTAAAGCACACCAATTTGGCTAAAAAATGGCCCGTTGTTATGACTCGAATGCACACGCAAGTGCACGTGATCGTACAAGTAATATAGTGACTTAAACAGTCAGATATCATTCCTACGAGGACTAAGCAACTAGAAATTGAACCAACTTTTAGTTTTAGACAATGAGATATTAAGTGTTGCAAAGTATCAAGATGATTTAGAATTTAATAATAAAAATGTAAAATTAATAAATAAAAAATAACAATTGTTGACAATCCCAATGCAAGCACGGTTGTAAACAGTAATGGTGAGAATTCTAGGGTTAAGGCATCTCGAACAATCATATAAATCTCTATTCTTATCGCAGTCTAATTGGTTATCGGATTGTTGATTTGCAAGGTTTATGCTACGGTCTTAGTCTTCCGACCTCAAATCTTCTATCTATGGAATATTCCAACTACAACTCCCATAGAGATGCAACCATTCAACTAGATTTATAAGGTTATCTTCTTGCAATTGAACCAAGCAAGGCTTCTAGGTATATCTCTATCCTAGATGATAATTCAATCCCTTATTTTATAAAAGGATAAAAACCTTGCTCCCTAATTTCTTCGTTCTATCCTACGATTCTCCTCCCTAATTCACATAGAAATATAGATTTATTCTAATGGTGTCCACTCATTAAAATAGTAAGCTCAAGAAATTAAGAATAACCCAGATGATAATCCAAAAAGAAACTACGATAAAGAATATCAATGAGTAATCATGTTCTTGGCCTCAACCCAGAACAAGGGTGTTTAGCCACTCATGTTTGAATTCAACATAAAAAATAAGTAATTAATCATACCTAAAATAAATATTTAAGTAAAGAAGTTCAAAAGAATGTCTAAGAACCCTAAAAGAGAGAATTTTAAGCTTTTCTGCCACTGCTGTGCTTGCTAAATACTTGGAAAAATTTCACCAGATCTGGACTACCGACGTGATGCGGCACTAATCGCGTTGCTATGACCATCGCGTCGCGTCGACGCATTGGAATTACAAGTCATAAATCCGACTAAGTCTCCAATCATAATTGCCTTCTGAAATTTTGACTAAGTCCCAAAACTTATGGACCGATGCAACGCGTCGACATCGCATCGCGTCACTAGAATTTCACCCCAAATATTCAACTAAGTCTGATAAATCACTCTTTTTTAGCTGCTTCCTTCTATTCTTTCTCTAATTCATCTACACATGTTCTTGGACTCAATAAAAAATGTTCTTTCACATCAACACGATTAATTCCACACCATCAATCACCAATTTCTTCATAATATGCATCCAATTTTCGTCCAAATCTATAAAAATTTACCTTGCATCACTAATCATATTGATTAGCTACGAAACATAAAATTTAGCTCAAATGCAATATAATTAGCACATTTTTGTTCTCAAAACAAGTCCAACTATGGGTAGATATTGGTGTTTGGACATATAAGTACTCCCAAGATCACCACCCCACAATTAAAACCTCGTTCGTATTCGAACAATTTCAAGCAGCATAATTAATCAATCTTCCCGTCACAACCTAAAAGTTATGCTAGAGTTGGGCACTATCACTTTTCACCAATGACTTTTCATCTCAAAACATGTCAATAACACTCTTTTGCACATGAACAACTCTTCATCTCAATAGTGACATTCAATTCATTGGCAAACTTAATCAAAGTACTCAATCAAACAACACAATTAGTAATCCAAACTTTCATCCACATGCACCCTCATACCAAGAAGGTTTCCCCATATCACTCATAATTTTTTTTTTCAATA
This sequence comes from Capsicum annuum, assembly GCF_002878395.1. Classification (NCBI taxonomy): domain Eukaryota; kingdom Viridiplantae; phylum Streptophyta; class Magnoliopsida; order Solanales; family Solanaceae; genus Capsicum; species Capsicum annuum. The sequence continues at coordinate 210,850,675 of NC_061120.1, forward strand.
TTTCTCATGAAGGGAATATCAAAATTCATTCACTCACACTCAACAAAGAATTCATACATAATAGATAATGAACTATAAGCTTTCCCTTAATGTAATACTCCACTAATAGTTGGATGTTGACATGGAGGATCAATTAGGTCTTTCATAGTTATAATATAGGCTAAGGGACGGGTAGGAACTATTTAGGAAATAGTGACTAATCTCCCTAAGTGCTTTAATACATGACAATCTTTAATCAAACTCATATTCTATCAACCTAATTTCCACTTCATTACCTTCACACATTAATTGTTTCACCCAATCTTTTTAAGCACATTAACAAAACTATGGTTGGAGAATTTTTCTTTTTACATCATAATTCAATTCTTAGCTCTTCTTCACACCCTATTTATTGTTACGCACCCCTATAGTAGCCACCCTTAACTAAAGCTATTCTCCTTGGTTGAGGTGCACATTGTCTTAAATAAATCATCTAGCTTTTTGGCCCAATCCTTTATTTGCCCATTAACAGTCTTCTACAGTATTTGCTTTATCTCCCAGTTGGATACCTCGACCACTTGTTTGTGGATGATACACAGTGGCCACCTTGTGCCTAACACCATATTTAGCTAAGAGATTTTTAAACCAAGTGTTAATAAAGTGCGTACCTCCATCACTGATTATAGCTCTTGGAGTGCAAAACCGAGAAAATATTTGCTTCCTCACCAACTTCAGCACTACTCTCGCATCATTAGTAGGACAAGCTACAGCTTTCACCCATTTAGATACGTAATCAACCGCCACTAAGATGTACAAATTGCCATTTGATGGTGGGAATGGTCCCATAAAATCAATCGCCCAAACATCGAATACTTCCACATCAAGGATGTTATTTAGGGGCATCTCATGACGCCTTGAAATTGTACCTAACTTCTAGCATTTATCACAACTCTTTACAAAAGCTACTGCATCTCAAAACAATATTGACCAAAAGAAACCGGATTGCAACACTTTTTGAGCTGTTCTCTCACCTTCATGACGTCCACCATAATTGGATGAATGACACTTTTATAGTACTTGTGTGAATTCAACTTTTGGAACACATCTTCGTATAATTCCATTCGGACCCTGCTTGAAAATATATGGCACATCCTATGTGTAAGCACGAGAATCATGAAGCAGTTTTTTCCTCTGTTGAATTGTACTTTTAGGAGGGTAAAAGTCACTTGCCAACAAATTCATAATGTCCTCATAGCAAGGAGTTTCACACTCCTTTATAGACAATAATTTTTCATCTAAAAACTCCTCTCAAATGCAGAGAAAGTTATTAACAACATGGTCATGAGTCTGTAACCTTAACAAATGGTCTACAACTTGATTTTCTGCTACTTTTTTTATCACGAACCTCCACGTCAAACTCTTGAGTGATAAAATCCACCAGATCAATCTAGGCTTTGCATTCTTTTTATTGAAGAGATACTTGATGGATGAATGGTCTGTGTGAACAATAAACTTTGTGCTCACCAAATATGCTCTAAATTTGTCGAATGCATAAATCACTGCCAACATCTCCTTTTCAGTGACTGGATAGTTCATTTTGGCATCGTTCAAGACTTTACTTGCATCATAAATTGAACAAAAGACCTTGTCTTTTCTCTACCCCAGGACAACTCATACAGTTACATCACTTGCATCACTCATTAATTTGAATGGCATCTCCCAATCTGGAGAAATTAAGATAGGTGCTTCAATCAACTTCTTCTTCAACTTCTCAAAAGCTTCTTGACAATCATCCCCAAAGTCAAACTTGGCTTCTTTTTTTCTTAACAATTTACACATAGGGCTTGCAATTTTTGAAAAATCCTAAATAAAATACCTATAGAAACCTGCATGCCCCAAGAAACTTCACACTTTCTTAACTGTTACTAGATGTGGTAGCTTTTCGATCACTTTAATTTTGGCTTTATCTACTTCCAGTCCTTTACATGACACTTTTGGAAAAGTACTATTCCTTCCTTCACCAAAAAGTGGCACTTTTCCCAGTTTAGCACCAAATTTGTTTCTTCACATCGAGCTATGACTCGATCTAGATTTTGCAAGCATTTATCAAAAGAATCACCATAAATAGAGAAGTCATCCATGAATACCTCGATAAATTCTTCAACGATGTCATAGAAAATTTCCATCATGCATCTCTAAAAAGTTGCAGGTGCATCACAGAGGCCAAAAGTTATGCATTTGAACACATATGTACCATACGGGCAAGTAAAAGTCATATTCTCTTGGTCCTCGGGAGCAATGGTGATCTGATTATAACCTGAATAACCATCAAGAAAATAGTAATACTCCTGCCTTGCCAACCTATCCAACATCTGATCAATGAACAAGATGGGATAGTGGTTCTTTCTAGTGGCTTCATTCAGCATTCGGTAGTCAATACAGATTCTCTATCCAGTTACCATGCAAGTGAGAATTAGTTCATTTGCTTCATTGGTAACCATGGTCATCCCCCCTTTATTTGGGACACAATTTATTGGGCTTACCCACTTGCTGTCTGAAATTGGATAAACAATCCCATTATCAAGCCATTTGATGACCTCTTTCCGCACCACGTCTTTCATCACTGGATTTAACCTACGTTGTTACTGCACCCTTGGTTTGAAACCTTCTTTCATATGTATCTCGTGCATGCAAAAAGCTGGATTTGTTTTTGTAATATTAGACATCTCGCACCCAATCTCCTTCTTCTTTATTTTCAAAACTATCATTGCTTCTTTTACCTGTAGATAAAATAACAGGCAAGGTATCATTGTTACCAAGTTAAACATATTTCAAGTGAGGAGGAAGAGACTTAAGCTGCAATTTTGGAGCTTCATCAATTGAAGCTTTGGGGGATGGACCAATTGGCCTATTCAATGGCTTAAAAGGCAATTTTCTTATTTTAATGACCGCTGAATTCATGACTTGAACTAATGCCAATGCCTCCACATCTCCATAATGATAACTACCTACCAAGGTTCGCTCTAATAGATCATCTGACAATAACAAACTTTGATCAGACTCAAGATATATAACGAATATAGCAGACAACTCCTCATATATAGCTGGCAATTTCAGTGCCTTATACACATCAAAAACCTCCACTTTATCATGCGCTCTCATTGTCATTTTCCCTGCTGCTACATTAATTAGTGAATGTCCTATTGCTAGGAAGGCCATCCCAAAATAAATTGAACAACAGGATCAACTTCAAAGTCAAGAATTACAAAGTCCACTGGAAAGATTAGGGATCCCACTTTCACCAAGACATCTTCGATAATACCATCCGGCCTAGCAAGGGACCTATCTGCCAACTATAAAACAATAGTAGTGGGTTTGGAACTCCCAATACCCATCTTTCAAAATCAATATATGGGCATAAGATTTATGCTAGCCCCTAAGTCACACAATCCAAAGCACTGATGGTCTGCCTAATAGTGATCTGCAAAGTGAAACTACCTGGATCCTTCAACTTTATGGTCTGTTTGTTTTGAATCTTTAATGTTCACTCCTCAGTAAGTGCAACTGTAGCATACTCGGTCAACCAATTCTTATTTGCTACTATATCCTTCAGGTATTTTGCATATTTTTGAACACTCTGTAGAATATCAACAAAAAGAAGATTTACTTGAACCTACTTTAGAAGATCCAAAAATTTCTTTTAAGTGGCCTCCTATTGATGATTCCTTTTTCTTTGAGGGAATGGTATAGGTAGAGTCTTTTTTTCCTTATGAGTTTGATCACTTGCAGCTTTTTCTTTGACCCTTTTTCCTTCATTGGCCTTAGGATCATCATCAGTGGTTGTAGGACTAACCTGGTCAGCTACTTCCTCCTTTAACTACAACCCACTCCTTGTTGTAACTGTATTTACCTACTTTGGATTTGCCTCTTTATCTCTAGGTAAGGCTCCTTGAGGTCTTGTATTTTGTGCTCCCACAATTTGACCGAATTGCAACTCTAAATTTCTAGTAACCAACTACCGACTCTTTAATTGTTCTGCAAACTGCGCTTGATTAGCTAAAATCTACTTCAGCATCCCCTCCACATTACTTGTTTGAGTGACAACTTAATTATTCTAGTCCTGCTATTGATTCTATTACACTGGTCCCTTATACTAATTTGTGTTCGATGCCTGATTCCCACCCCATGAGAAATTGGGATGGTTCTTCAGTTGGGATTATAAGTATTATCAAAATTTTGTTGTCCCTAACGTTTCACATTCCCCACATAGTTGACAAAATCTGGATTGGCAGTACATGAACCTACTGCGTGCTCACTACTTCCACAAACCTCACACTAAGAATTTTCCTGTTGGACTGTATTAGCAGTAGTTGCTGCTTATGAGACCCCCAACTTTATGTTATTAAGCTGAGTAATCATATGATTTTTCATTGCTACAATCTGTGTTTGTAATGTAGTAAATTTGTCTATCTCTAATACCCCAACAACCTTCTTAGAAGCACTCCTCAAATCAACATGCCAATCAGGATTCCCTTGTAAAATCCGATTCAACAGTATGTATAATTCGTCATAAGTCTTTTCAGGAGCCTGCCCACCTGCTGCTGTATCCAAGAGAATCTTGGTGTTTGGCTCTAGTCCCTCAATAAAGGTATGAATAAAGACTTCATTCGACTAATGATGGTGAGGGCAATTTCTGAGCATACCTTTAAATCTATCCCAAGCTTGGTAGAGATTCTCTCATTCTTTCTGTCTGAAAATCAGAATCTCACTTCTCAAATGTATGGTCTTCCTTGATGGAAAGAATTGAATAACGAACTTCTGAGCTAGATCTTCCCATAAAGTGATGGAAAGTGGTGGTTCAACATGTAACCACCTCTTTGCTTCCCCAATTAGAGAAAAAGGGAAGAGTGTCAATCTGACATTATCAGTATTCACACCTTCAGGAATGTAAGAATCACTTATTTCCAGGAAGGTCAGTATGTGCTTCTGCAGGTCTTCATGTGAAAGGCCATAGAATTGCCCCGCTGAATTCAATAATTACACGATATTCTATTTCAATTCAAATCAACCACCTGGCTTGGGCTTGCGAATACTGTTAGTCACATGTTTTCTGAGTGGGATTTCTACCACACGAACAGGTCTAAAAGCTGATTGAGCAGGAATAGCTGTGATAACTGGAGCTGGGACATTTCTGGCATTTGGATCGATAGGGTCATTTGGATCAACTGGATAAGCCATTTGAACCAGTTGATTGGGATATTGGGCTCTTTACCTATGTTGAAATATCAGTTCTAGTTCTGCAAAAGGCTCTACCAACTCTTTATCTCTCGCCAGTCCTGTAGTCAGCTAATATTGCAAAAATTCAGCCACTAAGATCAAGTCGTTAACACATAAAATTATTATCAAAAATAAAAAATTTAGCAATTTACTAATACTAGTCCTCGAAACGATGCCAAAAACTTGTTGCGACTCAAACGCACACGCAAGTGCACGCGATCGTACAAGTAATATAGTGACTTAAGCAGTCAGATATCGTTTCCACGAGAACTAAGCAACTAGAAATTCAACCAACTTTTAGTTTTAGACAATGAGGTATTAAGTTACAGAGTATTAAGATGATTTGGACTTTAAGAATAAAAATGTAAAATTAATAAATAAGAAATAACAATTGGTGACAATCGCAAAGCAAGAAAGGTTGTAAATAGTAATGATGAGAATTCCAGGGTTAAGGAATCTGGAACAATCATACAAATCTATATTCTTATCATAGTCTAATTGGTTATCGGGTTGTTGATTCGCAAGGTTTATGCTATGGTCTTGGTCTCTCGACCTCAAATCTTCTACCTATGGAATATTGCAACTAGAACTCCCGCAGAGATGCAACCATTCAACTAGATTCATAAAGTTATCTTCTTGAAATTGAACCAAGCAAGGCTTCTAGGTATATCTCTATCCTAGATGATAATTCAAACCCCTTATTTTATAAAAGGGTAAAAACCTTGCTCCATAATTTCTTCGTTCTATCCTATGATTCTCTTCCCGGATTCACATAGAAGTATAGATTTATTCTAATGTTGGCCACTCATTAAAATAGTAAGCTCAAGAAATTAAGAACAATCCAAATGATAATCCAAAAAGAAACTATGATAAATAATATCAAAGAGTAATCATGTTCTTGGCTTCAACCCCAGAACAAGGGTGTTTAGCCACTCATGTTTGAATTCAATATAAAAAATAAGTAATAAATCATTCCTAAAATAAATCTTGAAGTAAAGAAATTCAAAAAAATGTCTAAGAACCCTAAAAGAGAGAATTTTAACTTTTCCGCTGGTTCTGTGCTTGCCAAAAGTGTTTGGGACTGTGCTCACGTGTTCCTTTTATACTTGAAATGTTTTTGCTAGATCTGGACTATCGACGCGGCATGTTACCAATCGCATCTCTAAGGCCATTGCATCGGGTCGACTTTACGTTAACGCACTGGAATTACACTTCAAAAATCCAACTAAGTCTCCAATCACAACGAGCGACGCGATGCGTCGACATTGCATCGCATTACTGGAATTGCCTTCTGAAATTTTGACTAAGTCCCAAAACTTCCGGACCAACGCAATGCGTTGACATCGTATTGCATCACTGAAATTTCACCCCAAATATTCAACTAAGTCTCATAAATCACTCTTTTTCAGCTGCTTCCTTCTATTCTTCCTCTAATTCGTCTACACATATTCTTGGACTCAATAAAAAATGGTCTTTCAAATCAACACGATTAATTCCACACCATCAATCACCAATTGCTTCATAATATGCGTCCAATTTTCATCCAAATCCATTAGAAATTTACCCTGCATCACTAATCATATTGATTAGCTATGAAACACAAAATTTAGCTCAAATGTAATATAATTAGCATATTTTTGTTCTCAAAACAAGTCCAAATATGGGTAGATATCAGTGTTTGGACATATAAGTACTCCCAAGATCACCTGTTCATGCCGTTTTGCCCATGTGACAACCTAAATAGCCCCGGACACCCAAAGGCCCACAATAGGCAGCCCGGTTGATTTTTAACTCAAAGCATGGATGGACCCCAGGCCTAACCTCATAATCGTGGGCTATAGCACCCTGATTTAGCCCAAAAATGGCCCGTTCACGCCCTTTCACCCTTTTGACCACCCAAATAGCCCCGCCCATCCCAAAGGTCTACATTTTGCTACTCCCCCAGCTGCTTAGGGTGCTCGATAAATTTTTAGACCAAAGAACGCCCGGAATCCAGGACCTTCCCCAGAACTGTGGGCTATAGCTTACCGATTTGGATCGAAAATGGCCCATTCTTGCCATTTTGCTAGTTTGACTAACCAAATGGCCCTATCCACCCCAAAGGCCCATACGAAGCCTCTCCTCAGCCTACCTGGGGTGCCGTAAACTATTTTTGGATCAATGTAATCTCGAACCCTGGGCCCACCCCAAAATCCACGGGCTATAATACACCGATTTGGCCTGAAAATAGCCGTTCGTGCTGTTTTGCCCGTTTGACCTCCCAAATGGCCCTTCCCACCCCAAATGCTTACACTAGGCCATTTACCAGCCTGCCAGAGGCTCTTCTGTTGATTTTTGCCCTAAGCGCGCCTGTACCCCGGGCTCACCCTCAGAATCGTGAGCTATAGCACACCGATTTGACTTAAAAATGGCCCATTCGTGCTGTTTCACATTTTTGACCACCTAAATGTCCCCACCCACACCAAAGTTCTACGCTAGGCCGCTTTCCAAACTTCCTGAGGTTGCCCGATTGATTTTCATCTTAAAGCGCGATTGACCCCGAGCCCACCCTGATAACGCTCAACTTACATGTCAATTTAAATGCAAGGTGGTCTTCATCAATATATTTACCCTACTTTAGAGTCGGGGTCAAATTCACAAGGAACAAACTGTGTGGTGATCAAATTAATTTGAAACAATAGATACAAGTTAAATTCAAACAAATGGTATGAAAAGATAAAAAATGAGGGAGGTGAGTTCCTCCCGAATATTTCTTTGTGGGATTTTCTAGTATAAATTTGGGGCTATGAATAATTAGAGTTTTAAAATTTATGCACGAATCTTGGGATTATGCATTACTAAGGGAGCGACATGTAGGAGTTAGTCATCAACATTGATTTAGTGAGTCAAATATAGGTAGGTTTGGTTATAGATGGATAAATTTTATCCCTTTTCCACGATTAGCGTTTTAGTATTTTTGTTCAAATTGGGATCAACAAGTGAAATTAACATTTTACCTTTGGGCTTAACATTTCTGCCAAGCTGCGATCGCACAAGTTTGGCTGTGACCACAGTTGACTTTCGCAATCATGGTTGATTGACCGTGAACGCGGTCGCGGTGACTGAGCTAAGTCACTATAGGTCGTCAGCTGCATTTTTTCTGCTTCCTTTTGACCATTTCATACTACATTCCATATCTTTTAATCTCCTCGACTTTTTGCCTACAAAATGTGGATATTAGGGCATTCAATCACAACTATGTCTCATTTATTCATTCAAATTAGGGTAATGAGCATGAATAATGAGTACAAATGGGTGGTAAAATCACCGATCATCAACACCCCCAACTTAAAGCATTTGCTTGTCCTCAAGCATCATTACCTCTTACCATGAGACACAATCATCTAAACCCGACTTTCATGCCTCAAAGCTCACCATGAGCTTAGCTTTAACCACAACCATAGGTAGCTTATTGCACATGTGGTAAACCATTTTCATGACACCCCTCATTATAAGATGCATTACCAAAGGGTGCACAAGACTTTAAAGAGTAATCAAGCAACAATCACTAATGCTCTAGAAATGACTCACTTTTAGATCACAAATAAAGTGTACTCCATTTGCCTCATCACCTGGAGAATGAAAAAATCACGCACCTCAACTTGTTTCACATGATAACCTCACAAGAAGAAGAATTTCACACACCAAGTTACACAATATACAACAAGGAATTTTAAGTGCACAACTCTCTCCCTCACAAAAGAAATCTCCATACAACAAGTGTCATGCCATAGGCTTGCCCCTATTTTCAATCGCCACTACAAACAAAGTAAATGGTTGGGGATCTTGAAGGACTTTCTAAGCTTGTAATGTAGTTTTGGTTTAGGGTAGGATATTATTTGGGGAATAACATAGCTACCCCCTTCCTTGAACATCCACAACTTTTTTATCCTCCTTTTTGGACTATGGGCCACTCCTCTTTGCTTTCTTTCTTTTGTCATGCCTATATTTTGTTTCCCTTGTTCACCTAACTTATTTTATCTTATTTTCTTGCAATTTTGATGCTATCTTTCCTTTGTTGGACCTTTTCTTATTTTATTCTTTACCTTTCAAAATTTAAGCACATTAATCACACACTAAACCTTTGTGGTACTAAACTTTCTTTCAACAATCCTTATCACCCTCAACTTAGGCTTTTTTTCCTCAAATTACACTTTCACCTTCAAGAAGGGTATGGTTCAAAAGAGAGATAAAAAGAATGGTTCACGGTTTGTAATGAGTTTGTCAAAGAAAGGTTTAAGGGATCTAAATAGGTACTAGGGACTAAACATAACCAATGGTAGGCTTTTTAGGCTAGAGTGGGTTCCAACATCAAAAAGAGCCTAAAATAATTTCTCCAACCAAATACAATCAATATTAGTTTTGAAAGACTATCGGGGCAAGTTCTAGATCACCCAAGTATACACGAGATGAATGAAAAAGCTCACCACACATGGCTTCTAAAAACTTGCCAAGGAGGCTCAATTGCCCCTCCCGTGAGAGAAAAAATTAGAGTATCTCTCATTATTCACAAATCAACGATGTATGGAGTCACAAAAAGAGAAGAATTTTTACAATATCGTTCACATCCACGCCTTTGATATTTTCAAAAAATTTGGACGGAGGGGTTTGCTCATTTTGTAATAGCACCACACACAATTTGCTGAACTATGGCTACAAGTAAAACCTAAGTCTAACAATTACCTCAAGATGGGAAAATTACCTATATGGCTACTCAAACTTCACCAGAGGTGTAAGAAAAATGATCCTAATTTTACAAAACAAAATGCTACAGGTACTTAGACTTTCTCTGCATTTTTTGACATTTATGCTACAGGTACTCAGAATTCCTCTGCATTTATGCCTCAAACCTAAAGATAATGCTTTACCCTTAAGACTGTCATCACTCAATCCATCGTCGGGCAAAGCTCATCATGCATCATCACAAATTAAAATAAAAGCTACTAATAATAGAAACTAAACTAGAAGGAAAACATGCCAATCCATAAAACATGGGCACCATCAGGGTACCCAAAAATGTAGCATCTCAGAATAATATCCCAACCATCATCTCAAAACAATAACATAAAAGAAATAATGTCTAACATTAAGTCATCAAGACACCATGATTCCGAGCGTACAACCCTTAACTTAATAAAATGCAGTGTCTCTACCACGTGTATACTAAATCAAGAGTAAGAAGAGTCTCCATGAATCTTTCTCAAGAGTTGCTCTCCTTATTTGACTCTGTGCCATCATCACCAGTCTCATCAATCGACCAATCAGCAGGGGCCTCGTCTTCACTATCTAGCTTTGCAGAAAGTAATTAGTCATTTAGTTTGAGCACCTTAAAGATGAATTGTACTCCCTTCCACAACTTCTTGAAGAACTTGTCTCTTTTTGTACCATCTTCTCATGTGATTGTTTGAGGTCCCTATATGCTCTCGCTAAGGCTGAGTACGTTCTCTCTAGACTGGCGATGGTATCTCCATGTTTATGCTCCTCCTCAATGTACTTTTCAAAGTCAGAATGTGCTATAAATGAATGATGGGTTGTAGAGGGATTTCCCGGACCCTGATTTAATCTGGACACTAACTCTCTAACCATCCTCATTTGATCTGAAAGATCATTGAGTGGATTTGCTGATGAGGGTCCGCATGATGCTGGGTCCTACTAGGCTGCTTTTCCAAAATCTATATTTCTTTTCTTACTCTAGTCTGGGGAACCCTCGCCTCTAAATTTGAGTGGAAAGATGATAGAGCTCGGACACACCTAAGTATCTACCGCATACACCTCTAGTTCTGCCCTCTTACAAAGTTCAATGATAAGAGAAGGGAAAAGTAGGTACGTACCTTCATGGGTTTGGTGAAATCTCCATTCTGATAAAATAGTCTCTCCCACATTAAGAAGGATTCCAAACAAAATGTAATCCACTATTTGAGATCTCAAGTCTGTGACGTTGGTCAATGGTTGCACGACAATACTTGACTGCATATGATGTTAACCAAACTCTAGCCTCTGCTTTGAATTCCTTCATCAAAATGTCTTTCTTGGTGATGGACCAAGGAACTTCTTTACCAGGGCTTAAAATGTTGGCCATCCAGGACCCGAGCTCGTATGCCCTTGTGAAAAACTGCCTCATGTCGACATTTGGGAGCCTATATACCGCATTCACCTACTCCGCTCTAAAGTTTACTTGTATACCTTGAATTATTATCATGGGATTTATGATAGAGACTATGTTGAGGTTTGCATAGAAATCACACACCCACATTTCGTTGGCCTCACTGGGTTCTGGGGCAAAGCATATCCACCCGATCGCAGTGAGTCTAGCATGAAATTCTGGGAGATCTCATCTACCTTGTCTAAGCTGATGCCCCTCTAAAGGAGTAGCTTAGTCCTATGAAAATCATCATAATAGAGTTGGCGGCATTTGGAAATCATGAATCTGGTATCGTTGAAATCCTCCATCATTAAGGCAGAAAATTTGTAAGCAATGTAACTCAAACCAATATTAGTTTTCTCATATAAAAAATATGCTAAATCAAATAGAAAAACTCATCTAGTAGTGCTATGAGGACTTTGGGGGTGATAAAGGTTGTCCAAAAATTTTTATAACATATCATAGCCTGTCCTCAGGTATGGTGATTGCGGAGTATTGACTACGATCGCAGTGTAGTGATCGTGGTTATTGGGACCACAATCGCGGTACCTGAGACCAGGTTTGACAGATGTTGCTCAATGTCTCATTAACAGTTTTACCCCCAAATTTTTCTTCAACTAGGCATGCCAATATTATAAACAGTGAAATACATGCCTAGGGTGTGTGATTGCAGCTTCTAACTTAAATAATTAGAACATGGAATTTGTAGGGGCCTTCAACGTCACATATAGTGTACACTCCCACTTACGGGGTCTAGGGCCTAATATTTTGGTACTCAAGACTTCCCATCAGAGTGTGTACACTATATACAACAATGAACCACAAAGTAATAAAACTTTAGCATGAGTTTGATAATGCCAACATTAATTTAGGGTCTGCTTGTACATTACAAGATTAGATTATGCATTTATATTCAAATCAAAAGAGGTTTAACAACTTACCAAGTTAGTAGATGCGATTGTGATGAGATGACCCTTGGGTATGCAATGTATTATCAAAAATTGAAGAGAATTTTGAGAGAAAGCAAGGAAAGGGCGGGTGAAAAATGGGCAGTTGGATGGTCATGTAAACTGATTCAACTGCGATCGTGGTCGCGGTCACGTGGCCTCCACGATCGCATTGGCACAGACTATGGTCGTAGTAATTGATACCAGAAATCTGATGCTCTGCACTTCCTGTTCTATCTAAATTGCCAAATCCACACTTTCCTTCTTTAATTTCGATTAAAATTCCGTTGAATACCATCATCTCAAGGATTTTGCATGCTTAAACAAAACAAAAATCTATTCTACCATGCGTAATTAAAAATGATACGGTCCACTATAGGTGGCGTGATGTGTTGCCTCCCGTCGAGCACTTAGTTTAATGTCTTAGCAAGACCCCTTCACTATTCCCTTTTGTGTTTTCACTTAGAAAGTTTGAATCTCCTCCCCAACTTTCGATCAACATGAAGTAAGCGGCAGAGGGACAGAAGATTCAAATTTTCTAAGATGAAACTTGGAAAAAGTGAGGGCATGGTGAGTATGCTTTGATTTCGTCACTTTAAAGACTTGAACCTTTGACCTAAGTTTACGTCAAACTTTTGTTTTAGCTCCTTGGGGTAAAGTAGAGCACATCAATAGAAAAAATTCCTTGTACTTTGTGAATTGAGCCTCTTGACCTTTGATGAATGGGATTCCACATAGTCCTTTGGTCACCAAACTCCAAAATATAATAGTCGGACTCCCTTTTCCAACAATCCACCGCTTGCTCAGAGACATGGATTCTTATCACATCCTCTCGGCATATTGGTAAAAAGTGGCTTGAATGAGGCCCGATACATAATTTTGGGCTAGCCTCATCCAAAACATCTTTACCCCAAAATGAACTAGAGTAATCATAAGAGTTGAGCATTGATTCTTTTTGTGACTCTAGATTCATTACTTTTATTTTGGCCTCTTCTTCCTCATATGAGTCGGATGATTGGGAAGCCGTCGAGGTGTCTTTGCTACCAAGCTCATCATCGTAGCTTGGTTTCTCTTCTTGATGAATCTTCTCTAGGGAAATGGGCCATGGAATAATTGTTTCAAGCTCTGCTTCTTCACCCATTTCTCCCATCTTGACACTTTGCCATGCCAATGCCTCGTGATGCATCTCTTTTATATTTTCCCCCATTTCATCCACCCGATCCCAAATGTCTTGGAGAAACTTTCCAATACCACTGAGTCTGGTATGTTACTCCTTCTCCTTTTTATCATACAACCCATCAAACTCATAAAATGAACTAGCAACTTGGTTAGAATAAAGATGGGAGGGGGCATTTGGGAAATCGTCCCTATGCCCATTTTGACTTCCCCAAGAAGTGCAAATGTACTCCCTATAAGGTTGAGATGGGGATTAGATCTCTGTCCGGGGAGTATTGCTACAATCTTTTATGTAGTGTGGTCCATCACAATATAGACATAGGCCGTTGATATAGGCGTTCCAACCTCCAAATTCATATGTGCAGGAAGATACCATAGCAAGAAGCAAAATAAAAAAAAACTACCTATAAAAGAAAAATCATAAACAAATATACACAAGCTTGAATTCAAGTAACTAAGATTTCAAACTAACTTAATATGCTAAACTGTTCCCTGGTAAAGGCACCATTTTTTATAACGCTCAACTTACATGTCAATTTGAGTGCAAGGTGGTCGTCGTCAATCTATTTACCCAACTTTGGAGTCGGGGTCGAATCCATGAGGAACAATGTGAGTGACACTCAAATTAATTCAAAATGATAGATACAAGTTAAATTCAAACAAATGGTATAAAAAGATAAAAATGGGGGAGGTGAGTTCCTACACTAATGTTTCTTTTTGGGATTTTCTAGTATAAATTTGGGGCTACGAATAATTAGAGTTTTAACAACTATGCACGGCTCTTGGGATTATGCATTACTAAGGGAGTGACATATGAGAGTTAGTCATCAACATTGATTTAGTGAGTCAAATATAGGTAGGTTTGGTTATAGATTGTGATGTTAGTCTTTCAACGAAACACCAAACTTTCACCCATTGATCCTTTTGAATACCTAATGGATGTGTTCAACAATTAGCAACCACAACCTCAATCAAGGCATCCCTATTTATAGGATAACACCCAAAGCATAGTTAACCTCACTTTCACCCTTATTTATAAGATAGTAAGAATTTAGCAAACTACACACATAATTGGCTATCATTGCTTTGGTCTCCATATCCCGCTTTCGTGGATGATATGGATTCCTAAAGTTCACCCAAAAACCATCTTTCGAAGATGGCCTTGAACTTTCTAGATCTTGGAACTTTTGCCCATCAAGCCCATGTGGATATTTATGCTTTCACCTTTCAAATCCCAACCAAATAAGCATAGGAATGATAAAACCCATAAACATGAACTACCAAATAGATGCTAACAACAACAATCCACATGCTCTTTAACCCCTATTCACATATAATCCCAAGAGGGAGATTTAGCTACATATAAGACAAATAAGCATAAATATACCCATAATCTCTATTGATTTGATTTGTTGAAGATTTAACTGAATGTTACTTCAAACTTACTTCTCCTATAATATCAACAAAGAAAGTGGGCAAATCTTCCACTTAGTAAGTCTCCAATTAATTCTTCACCTAAAATTTATACAATGTTTTGTTCTCCAAAAGTGGAGGATACAAACCCTAAGATAAAAAACTAAAGGAATGGGGAAGATGGAATATGATGGATAAATTTTATCCCTTTTTCCCCATTAAGGTTTTAGTCTTTTTGTTCAAATTGGGATCAACAAGTCAAATTATAGTTTTTCCCTTGGGCTGAACATTTTCGCCAAGCCGCGATCGCGCAAGTCTGGCTGTGACTGCGGCTACACGACCACAATTGACTTTTGCAGTTGTGGTTGATTGACCATCTTAACTGAACGCGACCGTGGCCCATGGACCGCGGTCGCGGTGACTAAGCTAAGTCACTGCAGATATTCAGCTGCACTTTTTCTGCTTTCTTTTGATCATTTCATGCTCTATTCCATATCTTTTAATCTCCTCGACTTTTTGTCTGCAAAATGTGGATATTAGAGCATTCAATCACAACTATGGCTATTTTAGTCATTCAAATTAGAGTAATGAACATGAATAATAAGTGCGAATGGGTGGTAAAATTACTGCTCATCACACCCTCAAACCCTAGGCTATAGCACACCAAATTAGTTTGAAAATGACTCGTTCGTGCCATTTTTCTCTTTAGACCACCAAAATAGCCCCACCCACCCCAAGGGCCAATACTAGGCCACTTCCCAGACTGTCTGGGGTGCCCTGGTCAATTTTTGGACTAAATTACGCCCAGACCTCAGGCCCTCACCTGAAACCATGGGCTATAGCACACCAATTTGTCTAAAAATTGGCCTATTCACGTAGTTTTGTTCGATTGACCAACAAATAGCCCCACCTATCCCAAAGTCCCATACAAAGATGCTCCCCAGCCTACCATGTGGATCCTAATTGATTTTTGGACCAAAGCACGCTTGGAACCCATCCCACCCACGAAACCGTGGGCTATAGCACAGCGATTTAGTCTAAAAAAAGGGCTGTTCACGTTGTTTTGCCCATTTGACTAGCCAAATGGCCCCTCCAACCCCAGCAACACACAATAGGCTGCTCCTCAACCTGCCTAGGGTGCCTCGTATGAGTTTTGACCCAAAGTATTCTCGGACCCAGGCTCACCCCTAGAACTGTGGGCTATAGCACACCGATTTATCCTGAAAATAGCTCGTTCACTTCATTTTTCTCGTTTGACCACCCAAATGGACCCATCAACCCCAAAGGGACATACTAAGTGCTCCCCAGTCTGCCTGGGGCACATTGATTAATTTTTAGCCTAAAGCGTGCCTTGACCCCAGTACCACCCCTAAAACGTGAGTTTTAGCACACCCATTTGGCCCAAAAATGGCCCGTTCATGCCGTTTCACTTATTTGACAACCCAAATGGCCCCACCTATATAAAAGGACCATACTAGCTACTCCCTAGCCTACCTGGGGTGCCCCGATCAATTTTCGGTCCACAGCGCGCTAGGAACCTGGGTCCCCTGGAACCGTGGGTTATAGCTCAACGATTTGGCTTAAAAAAGTTTGTTCTCATTGTTCTGCCTGTTTGACCATCCAAATGACGTTGCCTACCCTAAAGGACTATACTAGCCTGTTCTTCGGCCTTCCTGGGGGGCCCTGATCGATTTTTGACCTAAAGCACACTTGGACACCGGTCCTACCCCCAAAACCATGGGCTATAGCACATCGATTTGAAATAAAAATGGACCGTTCACCCGTTTGACCACTCAAATTTCCCTGCCCACCCCAAAGGCCCATACTAGGTCGTTCCTCAGCCTGGATGGGGAATCCCAGTTGATTTTTGACCCAAAGTTCACCCAGACCCCGGGTGTACCCAGCCTGTACACCGATTTGACTCGAAAATGGCCCGTTCATGCTGTTTCGCCTATTTGACCACCCAAATGGTACCGCCAACCTCAAAGTCCCACACTAGGCTGCTCCCTAGCCTCCTTTGGATGCCAAAATTGATTTTGGGTCCACAATGCGCCCTAACCCCATGCCCACCCCCAAAACTATGGGGTATTACACATCAATTTATCCCGAAAATGTCCCGTTTGCATTGTTTTACTCGTTTGACCACTCAAATAGCCCCACCCACCCCAAAGGCCCACACTAGGCTGCTCCTCAGCCTGCCAGGGGCATCCTAATTGATTTTTACTTAAAGCGCACCTTGACACCGGGCGCACCCCCAAAATAGTTGGCTATAACATACAGATTTGGCCAAAAAATAGCTCATCACCCATTTGACAACCCAAATAGCCCAGCCTACCTCAAAGGCCTATACAAAGCCACTTCTCAGCTTTATTGAGATGCCTCAGTTGATTTTAGGCCCAAAGCATGTTGGAATTTGGGCCCACCCCAAGAACCTTTGGCTATAATACACTGATTTAGCTCGAAAATGGCTTGTTCCCCCACGTTCGCCCGTTTGACCACCCAAATGGACCTTTCCACCCTAAAGGCCCATACTAGGCCATTACCAAGACTGCCTAGGGTGTTCCGATTAATTTTTAATCGAAAGAGCGCCCAAACCTCGGACCCAACCTCATTACCGTGAGCTGTAGTACATCGATTTGGCCTAAAAATAGCCTATTTTCACTATTTCGCATGTTTGACCACCTAAATGGCCCAGCCCACCCTAAAGGCCTACTCTAGGTCACTTTCTAAATTTCTTGGGGTGCCTCGGTGGATTTTAAGACTAAAGTATGATGAACCCCGGGCCTACCCCCAGAACCGTTGGCTATAGTATACCGATTTAGCTAAAAAATGGCCCGTTCATGTTATTTTTCTCGTTTGACTTACAAAATGGCGACACCCACCCTAATGGCCCACACTAGGCCACTCCCCAGACTGTTTGGGATACCTCGGTCAATTTTTGGCCCAAAGAGCACCTGGAACCCAGGCCCATGCCTAAAATCATGGGCTGTAGCACACCGATTTATCTAAAAAATGGCATGTTTATGTTATTTCATTCGATGGACCAACCAAATGGCTCGACCCACCCCAAAGGCCAAAACTAAGCCGTTCCCCAGCCTTCTATATATGCCCCAATCGATTTTTGGACCAAAGCATGCTCGTAGACCATGCCCAACCCTAAAATCGTGGGCTATTGCACACCGATTTTGCCTGAAAATGGGCCCGTTCGTGTTATTTTGCCCATTTGACCATCCAAATGGCCCCGCCAACCCTAACAATACCTAATAGGTTGCTTCCTATCTTGCCTAGGGCGCCCTGGTTGATTTTCAACCCAAAGCATGCCTGGATCCTGACCCCCAGAATCGTGGGCTATAGCACATTGATTTGGCTAAAAAATGGCCCATTCACGCTGTTTTTCCCGTTTGACCACCCAAATGGCCTCTCCCATCCAGAGGCCCACATTAGGCCTCACCTCAGCCTTCCTGGGGCACCCAAATCAATTTTATACCCTAAGCGTGCTAGGACCCCGATCCCACCCCCGACATTGTGGGCTATAACACATTAATTTTGCTTGAAAATGGCCCGTTTACGCTGTTTTACCCTTTTAACCACCCAAATAGCCTCGCCCACCCCAAAGGCCTACACTAGGCCGTTCCCCAAACTTCCTGGGGCACCCCGATTGATTTTTTGCCAAAGCGTGTCAAACCTCAAGCCCATTCCCAGAACCATGGGCTATAGCACACTAATTTAGCTCAAAAATGCGCCCGTTCATACCGTTTCACTCGTTTGACTTCCCAAATAGCTTCGTCCACCTTGAAGGCCTATACTAAGCCTCTCCCTAGCCCTCCTAGGGTGCCCTAATCAATTTTTAGCCCAAAGCAAGCCCAAACCCCTCGTCCACCCCCAAAATCGTGGGCTATATCACACTGATGTGGCTAAAAAATGGCTCGTTCATGGTTTTTCTCCTGTTTGACAAATCAAATGGATCCACTAACCCCAAAGGCTCACACTACCCCAAACAATTTTTGAACCAAAGCACACTCGAACCCCGGGCCCACCCCCAAAACTGTGGACTATAAAACAATGATTTAGCCTAAAAAGTTTCACCCGTTTGACCACCCAAATGGCCCCACCAACCCCAAAGACCGACACTAGGATGCTTCACAAACTTCTTGGGAGCCCCAGTCGATTTTTGACCCAAAACATGCCTAGACCCTGGGCTCAACCTCAGAACCGTGAGTATAGCATACCAATTGACCCAAAAATGTCCCATTTGTGTTATTTTTCACGATTGACCACCAAATGGCCCCGCCAACCCCAATGGCTGACATTAGGTTGCTCCCCAGACTGCCTGGGCACATCGATCAATTTTTAAACCAAAGCATGCCTGGAACCTGACCCAACCCTAGAACCGTGAGTATAGCACACTGATTTGGCCCAAAGATAACCTGTTCGCACTATTTTGCCCATTTGACAACCTAAATGGCTCTACCCACCCCAAAGGCCCATACTAGCCCATTTCCCAAACTCTCTGGGCGCCCCGATCAATTTTTGGCCCAAAGCGCGCTGTACCCTGGACCCACCCCAGAATTATGGGTTATAGCACACTGATTTATCCTAATAATGTCCTATTCACGCCGTTTCGCTCATTTGACTACCCAAATAAACCAGTTCACCTTAAAGGCCCATACTTGTTCGTTCCCCAGACAATCTTGGGAAACCCATTCAATTTTTATCCCAAAATGCACTTGGAAACTCAGCCCACCACTAGAACCGTGGGCTATAGCACACTGATTTGGCTCAAAAATAATTCATTCGCGCATTTGGCCACCTAAATAGCCTAGCCCACCCCAAAGGCCCACACTAGGTTTCTCCCCAGCCTTCCTGGTGCAGCCCAGTTGATTTTTGATCCAAAGCATGCTTGGACCCCGGGACCACCCCTGGAACCATGGGCTATAGAACACCGACTTGGCTTGAAAATGGTTCGTTCATGCTGTTTCTCCTGTTTGACCAAAAAATAGATCTGCCCACCCTAGAGTCCTATATTAAGATGTTCTCCAGACTACTTGGGGTGCCTTGGTCAATTTTTGGCCAAAAATGTGCCCAAACCCCGAGCCCATCCTTGGAACCGTGGGCTATATTACACCAATTTATCCCAAAATGGCCCATTTATGCCTTTCGTTCATTTGATCACCCAAATGGTATCACCCGTCCTAAAGGACAACACTAGCCTAATTCCCAGCCTATACGAGGCACCCCAATTGATTTTTGGCCTAAACTGCGCTCAAAAATCGGTCTCACCCCTGGAACAGTGGCTATAACACTCTAATTTGGCCCAAAAATGGATCGTTTGCTAGTTTGACCACCTAAATAGCTCGGCCCACCCTGAAGGCCTATACTAGGTTGTTCTCTAACATGCCTGGGGTGCCCCTATTAATTTTTAACATAAAGCATGCCTGGAACCCGTGACTACCCCCAACATCGTGGGCTAAACACCCTGAATTGGCATGAAAATGGCCAGTTCACCCCGTTTCGCCCATTTTACCACCCAAATGGCCCTGTCTACCCTAAAAGCCCCCACTAGGCAGCTTCCCAGCCTGTTTAGGATGCCCCAATCAATTTTCGGCCCAAAGCACACCCATACCCTGGGCCTACCTTAAAATTGTCGGCTATAGCACACTAATCTAGCCCAATAATGGCCCATTTAGGCTGTTTTGCCTGTTTGACCACCCAAATAGCCTCACCTATCCAAAGGCCTACACTAGGACGCCTCTCAGCCTGCCCGGGGTGGCCTGATCAATTTTTGGTCCAAACCGCAATCGGACCCAGGGACTACCCCAGAACCGTGGGATATAACACATCGATTTAGTCCAAAAATAGCCCGTTGCATCGCTTCTTTTATTTGACCACCCAAATGGATCGCTCACCCAAAAGTCGATATTAGGCCACTCCCCAGCCTACCTAGGGTGGCCCAGTGGATTTTTTTCCCAAACGCGCTCGGCCTCTGAGCCCACACCTAGAATTATAGGCTATAACACGCAGAATTATCCAAAAAATGTCCCATTCGCATTGTTTCGCTCGTTTGATCCCCCATATGGACCTACCAAACCCAAATACCCATACTAGGTTGCTCCTCAACCTGCATGGGGGGCCCAGTCAATTTTTTGCCCAAAGAGCACCCTGACCCCGAGTCCACACCCTATATTGTGGGTTATACCATACCCATTTGGCCCAAAAAAGGCCCCCTTGCACTGTTTCACTAGTTTGACCACCCAAATGGGACTATCCATCCGAATGATCCACACTAAGCTGCTCCCCAGCCTTCTTGGGATGCCCCCATTAATTTTTGGCCCATAACACTCTAGGACCCCTGGAACTATGTGCTATAACACACTGATTTGGCCCGAAAATAGCCTGTTCTAATTATTTTGCTTGCTTGACCATCCAAATGGCGCCGCTTACCCCAAAGGGCCATACTAGCCAGCTCCCCAGCCTTCCTAGGGTACCTCAATTGATTTTCAACCCAAATATCGCTCGAATATTAGGCCTACCCACGGAACTATGGGCTATAGCACATCGATTGGACTTGAAAATTGACCATTTGGTCATTTGATTACCCGAAATGCCCAGCCCACCCTAAAGACCCATACTAGGCCACTCATCAGTATGGCTAGGGTGACCCAATTGATTTTCAGGCCAAAGCACGCCCGGACCCTAATCCCACCTAAAATAGTGGGCTATAGCACACTAATTTGGCTTGAAAATGGCATGTTTGCATCGTTTCACCCATTAGACCACCCAAATGGCCCCTCCCACCCTAAAGGCATACACTAGGCTGCTAGCCAACCTTCCTGGGGTGCCTCGATTGATTTTTGGCCTGCAATGCACTCGGAACCCGGGCTCACCCTTGGAATCGTAGGATATTACGAATTGATTTAGCCTAAAATAGCCTGTTCGCATTATTTTGCCCGTTTGACCACCCAAATGACCCTACCCACCCTAAAGACCTATACTAGGATGCTCCCCATCCTGCCTGGGGTGCCTTGATCAATCTTAGGCCCACAGTTCACTCAGAAACAGGGCCCACCCCCAATATTATGGGCTATAACATATCAATTTGTCCTGAGAACAACCCATTTGCTCGTTTGACCACTCAAACTGCCCACCCCACCCTAAAGGCCCATACTAGTCCACTTTCTACCCTACCTAGGATGCTCCAATGAATTTTTCACCCAAAGTGCATCAAACCCTAGGCCCACCCTAAAATCGTGGGCTATAGCACACTAATTTAGCTTAAAAATGGCTGGTTCCCCTACGTTGACCCATTTGACCACCCACATTTCTCAGCCTCTCCTCAGTCTGCCTAGGGTGCCTCGATCAATTTGTGGCCTAAAATAATCCTGGACTCTGGTCCTACCTATGGAATCGTAGGCTATAGTACACCGTTTTGGCTAAAAAATAGCCCGTTCCCCCATGTTTGCCTGTTTAACCACCCAAATGGCCTCGCCCACCCTAAAGGCCCATACTAGGCCTCTCCCCAGCCTGCCTGGGGTGCCTTAATTGATTTTTAGTGTAAAGCATGCCAGTATCCTGAGACCACCCCAGATCTGTGGGCTATAGCACACCAATTTGACTGGAAATAGCCTATTCATGTCGTTTCTCCTGTTTGACAACCCAATTGGCTCTGCCCACCCCAAAGTCCCATACTAGGATGTTCTCTAGCTTGCTTGGGGTGCCTCAAATGATTTTTGGCCTAAATCATACCTGAACCCCTATTCCACCCCTAAAATCATAGGCTATTACACACCCATTTTGC
Organism: Capsicum annuum; assembly: GCF_002878395.1. Taxonomy (NCBI): domain Eukaryota; kingdom Viridiplantae; phylum Streptophyta; class Magnoliopsida; order Solanales; family Solanaceae; genus Capsicum; species Capsicum annuum. Next base: position 210,873,443 of record NC_061120.1, read on the forward strand.
CTAAGAATGGCTCATTCATGCTATTTTGCCTATTTGACCACCCTATGGTCCCGTCCACCCCAAATCCAATACTAGACTACTTTACAGCCTTCCTGGGGTGCTCTGATTGATTTTTGGCCCAAAACGCGCCCGGACTCGTGGTCCATCCCCAAAATTGTGGGCTAGAGCACCCAGTTTTGCCCTAAAATAGCTCTTTCGCACCATTTTGCCCTTTTGACCACCCAAATGGCCCTGCCCACCCCATAGTCCCAAACTAGAACACTCCATAACCTACTTGGGGCACGCCAATTAGTTTTTAGCCTAAAGCACGCTCGAACCCCGGGCCCATACCAGGAACCATACAGTATAACCAAAAGAGTTGAAAGATAAGATATATTTAAATCAGATAAAAATATTTTATCATTTTAAGAATGCATATTTTTCTTGCTCCTATATAAATGCCTTATCTGAAAGAAATTTTTTAAAAATATTACTTAAGCTTTAAAAAAACATTTCAAAAGAAATCAAATGAATTAAGTATATTATTAATTGAAATGGAATTTCTTGGATAAATCAATTATAAAGCAATTTTATTTAAATGACCCCACCCTCTCCAAAGGGACATACTACGTCGCTCCCTAGCCTAGCTGGTTTGACGATGTGATTTTGGTGATACGTGGAATGAATTGGAGTAATTTTTGGTGTAATTGATGAAAACAAAGCTAGGTGGGGTAGAATTGAGAAATTAATAAAAATGGGCGAATCTAGCTTAAAGTTTGGTTTATTAATGTTGAATTCAGAATAAGCATGGATATCGTTGGAACACGATAGAATCATGGTATGTTGGAATGAATAGGCAAATATAGGTTCGGGTAGGCAAATTTAAAACTTGTGTTTTGATTGAATTTTGGAATGTGCGTATGTATGTTTCTCTGTAGTTTATTGTATTTAATTCAAATGTATTTATTTGGCTGGGGAATGCCCCAAAGTTCTATGTATTTATTCACTGGGGAATGCCCCATCGTACTATGTTGGTGGAAGATGTTCATGATCAAGGCCCGAGACATCGGGTAGAGCATAGTTTAGGACTAGTGTAGGTTATTTCAGTATTTTCTATTTCGATTTGTAATAAATTGGACTGGACACTAAATCTTAGATTATTTTATTTTGTTTTCTTGATGATTGTTCAACGTGTTTTGTGTGTTCTATACATTCGTAATGTCAGATTAGCCGATATGCTCCACCAAGTGACCGTGGTCGAACCACGAGATCGAGGGATGCCTAACACCTTCCCCTCAGTCAACAGAATTTCTTAATCAAAATCTCTATTTGCGGATCAGTTTAAAAGAGTCAAAAACAGTTTTGAAAAAGGATTTCCAAAGGTGACTTGGCACACCCAATTATGCCAAGTGGTGACTCTGAGTTTTAATGTAAATAATCCTTTTTGAAACAAAATTTTTCTCTTTTGTCACTCTGATAAAATCTCTTTCGAACCTAAATGAATCTTTTTGGAGTTAAAAAAGGGGTGTGACAGCTCTGGTGACTCTACTGGGGAGATTTTCAGAATTCGAGCTTATTTTTGGAGTTGTATCGGCTTAGTTTGATATTATGAGTGTATAAACATTGTTTGTGTTATTATTTGTGTTTATTTTATCATTGTTGACTGCTTAAGTGTTTACAGTTTTTCTCTTGTGTGTTACCACTTTATATATGGCATCATGTGTATAACCCGAGTCAATTCTTTCTGCAACAAGTGCTGGAGTGCACGTTGTGCACACAAACTCTAGTTGAGTCACCCTTATTTTATGAGAGGGAGCCGTTGGACATATGGAGTGGGTGGAAAGAAAAGTAGCCACTATCGACATATGCTCCCCCGAACGGCCTTGTTAGTAAACCTCAACGTAGGTCAGCCTTTAGGTCATGTTTATCTGCATCATATTGAGACCTAGCAGGACCCACTTGGTCCTTTGTAGGAGACTCACCTCTGAAGCATCCCTACGTGCTAAATGTTGCATCTTTGAGGGTAACGTGGTCATTTGATGGACCAATTTGAGGAAAGCATGTGTTAGAAGTAAAGTGTTGAAAAAAGAGAAAAGGAATAGTGAGTAAAAAAAAAGTTTCGTAAGTTTTTAGAGTTCTTTATGGGATTTGATTTTTTTCTTCACAATTCAAAAATTCAAAAAGATTTTTTACCTTTCACATTTATTTTGTCAAAAACATCAAAAAGATTTTCCTTTTGTTCCTTTATCATGCATTCATAATTCAAAAATTTCAAAAAGATTTTTTTTCAAATAGGAGCTTTTTATAAAAGGAAAATTCAAAAATATGGTAGAAGTTTTGTATATTTCATATTGAAATATCAAAAATATTTTTCTTTCATGGTTGTTGGTGTCATTTTTGTATGAAGTGTCAAATTAAAAATTCAAAAAGATTTTATTTTCATCGAGTACTCGTGTCTCTCAAGTCAAGGTTTTTTGTGTTCTACAATTCTTAATTGTCCAATCTGGACGAACTACGCACCCCTGATTCTCCTCTCTCAGGAGTGAAATACGTAGGCAACCTATTGTTGGTTTGAGGATCTTATTTAAAAAATTCAAAAAGATTTTCTTCAGTCGTTATTAGAGTAGGTGTTTCATATACATCTTTAAAAGAAAATTATAAAAAGATTTTTCTTTAATAGTTTCAAGTTTCATTTTTGCTTGAAATTCAAAATCGAAAACCCAAAAAATTTTTCTTTGGTAATCATAGGTTTCATTTTGTATAGGGAGTTTAAACTTGAAAAATGCAAAAAAAAAAATTCATCAATTCTTTTGGCAATATGTTATTTCTTTTTCTTTTTAAAGTTTCAAGAAAAAGATAAAAGAAAGGAAAAAAGAATTAATTGGCCATTTTGGGAAGACTTCACGAACTATGCACACCTGATTCTCCCTTTTCGGGGGTGAGATACGTAGGCTCCCTCATTGGGTTCGGTGATATTTTCTAAAAGAAAAAAAAGGGTTTTGAAGAAAAAATGTTAAACTCTAAAATATTTGTTGCCTCTTGTTCAGTTAGTTTAAGGTGGTTGGTTTGTGGCTTCCTGGTGTTCTTCCAAATCCCACCAAATCCAAGGAAGGGTTAGTTGTGTCCAACAAGGATATAGAGAGTGGCATCATAGATGAAACAAAGAGTCTGGAAATTAAGAGTTTAAAGAAAGAGAATTTGAGACTGAGACAACAAATGATGGAAATGTACTGAGCTTGGGCCAGTAGGCTGCCTTCACCTCCGTTCCCCACTTTTGACCTTGCAAATACCTTGATCTTCCACCAAAATTTCAAAGTTAGTTTTCTTCTATTGTTGATGCACCACAGCATGCCTCAGAATCCATTCCAAATCAAATTCACCTTAATACTTCTACCACTCTTTCTTTAGCTCCTTAGTATAATCTACCACATTCACAGCACCACATACCGTCTGTGCTTTTGTTGCTCAACCTCTACTAAGGATTCCACTTTGGCTATCAATCTAATGGTTGTGCTCCCCCAGTCCACTAGTGAATCCAAGTTCAATACTCTTGATGATCATTGTTATACTCTTGATCCTACCGTTGAATTAAGTGGACCGCCAAAATTTCTTACTAAGAAGCCTAGCATGTTAGAAGAGCCAGAGAAAATGGTTGGGAAAGTTAAGAGTGTAGAAAATGATATGAAAAGTTCCTTGGGACTTGTAGGCTATGAAGATGTCTCATACAAAAACTAGGGCATATTGTCAAGTGTTAACCTTCCTCCAAACTTTGAGATATCAAAATTTGAGGATCTTGGTGGACAACATGATTTTGTGAAATATTTAGGACAATATTGCAATCAATCAAGAGAAACTGAAGGAAATAAGAAAGAAAATGCATCTATTGTCGTGCCAGGACCAAAGCAGAGTTTAAGAGGTCCAACTTACCAATATTGTTAGCCTTAATCTCTAGCTTACATATCAAATCCACTTACTCATCTGCAATGAAGTTCCTCTTTTCAAACTCCAAGGAGTTTTATTCTACTTCCTCAATGTCTTTTGAACAATGCATAATTGTGTACCCATCCATCTTCTTATCCACAATGCATGTATCTATCCCTCAACATCGTCCTCGACCCCCACAAATTTACCAAGGAACCTCTAAATCTAAGTTTCATCCAAGGCTAGAGTTCGCAAAGAGTAAGAAGGAAAAGGAAAATTTCACTCTTAATGGGGAATCCTATGCCAGTTTGTTCCAGAAATTGAGATAGAGAGTCATGATTACTCAGAGAGTCATGATTACTCCTCTCCTTGGGCACACTCCTAATCGGCATTTAAGAAATTTTGATCCTAATGCATGATGTACGTATCATTCTGATGCTTAGGGTCATAGTATTGAAGATTGTTGAGATTTGAAAAGAGAAATTGAAAAGATGATTCAAGATGAATCAATTATGGTGCAGAACATTGACAGTGAGGGAAGCTCCAGTCATGCTGATAGTCAAACCAGTGGCTAAGTTGTCAGGCTGCGCAATTGAGAAGTCACCCCTCTCCCAACTAGGAAGAGGTCTGGTAGTTTGTTTTGTTTTCTTTTTTAGTTTTTGAAGTATTTCAGGGTTGTAATTCGGGATTTATCTTGTTTTGTCCCTTTGTCATTTATGTTCGAACCCTCTATCTTTTATTTCAATTAAATAGAGTGTCTCTTTTTCCCTTTGTGTTCAAATATATGTTGTTTGTTTGTTTTCTTCACATAATGCATTTTATGTTGATTCTAGTGATATGACATGATTGCAAAATTTTCATTCAGATCTTAAAATCCAGTTTAAGCATGAATAGGGAATCAGAGGGTTAAAGTTAGAAAAAGAGAGCATCTGAGAAAATAGGTAGATTAGTGAGACATTTGGTGACAAGTTCAAGCCTTCTTTGAGAATTAAGGCAATTATTTTGAGAATCATAAGAATAACTTGGCCATCAATTGAAGGACATGACTCAATTAGGTCAAATAGTGGTTGCGTGAATAGAAAGAAAATAAGCTCCACGAAAGCATGAGTCATTCAATGTGAGGAATATGCAACAAAAGTGGAGTTGTATGCTTGAAAAGCACAGAAGAAATAGTGACGTACAAACTCAGTAAAATTTAATGCTGCAAAAGATGTCACAAATGATCTTTATCTTTTACTTTCATATTGCATGAAATGTACTTGCATTTTTAAGGATTGATATGACGAAGGCATTTCATTCTGCTATCCAAACATTGTGTCATCCTTTGCTTACCCTATTTGAGCTTTAGTCCTATTTTCTTTCATACCCCTCTTTTGAAATCAAGATAGAGTCAGTAAAACTCAAAAGAAAAATATCGAGAAAAAATTGTGTCCAAAAGGAAAGAAAAGAGAAGAGTCTCAAAAATAGGGTCAGAAAAAAATCCCAAAGAGAAAAGAGAAAAAATGAAAAAAAAAGAAACAAAAATCAGAATCAATCAAAAGAACAAGCTGCCAGAACTACGCATGACCTGATTCTCTTCTCTTGAGGGTGACATACGTAGGCTGCCCTACTCAGGGCTCGGTTCAACCAAATAAAAATATAGAATTACCCAGTCAAAAATTGGGGCATGAGTTAATCCTCATTGTTTGAGTTGATTCCAAAATTTGTAAGTCCTACCCCACTTTTAGTATCATTTGGGCCCTATACCATCTTTTTTTTCTAACCCTATCCAAAAGCCAAGTTACAACCAAAGAAAGACCTTCGGATCAATCTTTGAGAATGTTAAGGCTAAGAATTCAAGGATATGATAGCGTATTTTGGGAACTACTTGTCTTCCTCAGCATAAGGAATCAGGAGAGAAATAAAAATAAAAGAGTCTTATTGGTGGAAAACTTCACGGGCACCATAAGGCGATGGTAAGTCGAGAGAGATAAAAATGAGAGAGTCTTATCGATGAAAACCCGCACGGCTACTGTAAGATGACTGTGAGTTGAGAAAAATGAAAATAAGAGTCTTATTGTCTAAAAAACCCTTATAGACACCATAAGACAATGGTGAACTGAGAAAAAGAGAATGAGAGAGGCTTGTTGGTAAAAACCCTTCAAGGTGTCACTAGCCGAATGAGGTCTTAAATGCAATTGACCTAAAGAAACAACTTAGTTTCATGGCCATTAACTCAACAACAATTGGTAAAAAGTTTGGATGGAAAGATCAGGTAGCTTAATCCAAAATGCATGGCATAATCATTAGAGTTGACTATCATTTCTAAAAAAAATTTTCATTTCTTTGTTTCAAATGGGGACATTCATTGTCTTTTCTTTCTTCTTTTGTTTTTATTTTGTTTTCTTAAGTTAGTTGTCTGAATAAAAGTCATCGTCATTTTTCTCTTGTCTTTGAGTCAAGTCCATATCAAAACAAGTGAGAAAAGATTTCAAAACTGGCTACCAGCTTTTTCAATTGCACAAAGCAAGAAAAAAGGCCAACACATGAAAGAGACATGATTGTGAGCCGAAATAAGACATGCAGAAATTTTTGCCAACTGACAAGTCTGGCAACTCATGGAAATACCAAGGTTCAAAGGGTTTATCTGAGAAGCATGGCAAAGCAGAAATACTGTGTTTGTTTCAGAGTCACTCTTAATAATCTAAGTTCGGATCAATGATGCAACGAGTCAATGACATATGCTAATGGTTGAAAGCAAGGTTAATTGTGATGGGGGCAAGAGTGATTGCCGCGAAAGCTAAAGCCACAAACCAACCACCATGTTCTTAAACTCACAAGTTTTCTTTGATGAAACAGGAAATATGTTACCTTTAAATCAAGGACTTCATAGCATAAATATCAAGGGCTGCAATGCCTCACTTCTACAAATGCTGGAAGTAAAGTTGCTGCACAGGTTTGATAATCAAATTATGGAAAAAAATCATCATCCTATATCCCTCGGAGATGCACTTCCTTGTTTGGGAAATTCAAGCAACATTTATAAGGAGACGCACTTCCTTGTTTGGTAATTCAAGAAATATTTGTAAAGATACACACTTCCTTGTTTGGATAATTCAAGCAACATTTGTAAGGAGACGCACTTCCTTATTTGGATAATTTAAGCAACATTGGTAAGGAGACACACTTCCTTGTTTTGGTAATATAAGCGGCATTGGTAAGGAGACACACTTCCTTGTTTTGGTAATTTAAGAGGAATTGGTAAGGAGACACACTTTCCTGTTTGGGTATTTCTAGCAACATTTGTAAGGATACGCACTTCCTTGGTTGGGTAATTCAAGCGGCATTGGTAAGGAGACACACTTCCTTGTTTTGGTAATTTAAGTGGCATCGGTAAGAAGACACACTTCTTTGTTTTGGTAATTTAAGCGGCATTGGTAAGGAGACACACTTCCTTGTTTGGACAATTCAAGCAACATTTGTAAGGAGACACACTTTCTTGTTTGGGTAATTCAAGCAACATTGGTAAGGAGAACTACTTCCTTGTTTTGGTAATTTAAGCAGAATTAGTAAGGAGACGCACTTCCTTGTTTTGGTAATTCAAGAGGCATTGGTAAGGAGATGCACTTTCCTTTTTGGGTATTTCTAGCAACATTTGTAAGGAGATGCACTTCCTTAATTTGATAACTCAAGCAACATTGGAGCCCGCCCGAAGCACAAGGAGAATAAATGGAAAGTCAAACAACAAGATGAAGAAGTTGAAAGTCAGGCAACAAGTTGAAGAAATTACAAGTCAGGAGCCCGCCTGAAGAATAGGGTGATGAAACTCAAGTCAAGAATCCAAAAGAAGCCTCATAGATAGGACTTTTGTAATTTTATTTATGTTTTTAATTGTAATTTTTGTTTTTGATGTAATGACAGAGCCGTAGACCAGACCTCGACAGAACCTCGGTCGACTCTCTAACTCGGTATAGTCCCTTCTCTTTCAGTCCTTGGGGATACCTGTGACTTGATTACCTCATAACTAGGGATGAGTATGATGTCCAAAGTCAAGATTTGGTTTCCTTCCTTCTTTCTATTTCTTTTTTTTTTGAATAATGGTCGGGACAAAATTTTGTCTAGTTGTCTACTTCTTTGTCTGAAAACACTCTGTGTTTACATCCAAAGGGGGCATGATGTAGACACCTAATTTTGTCCCCCTCAAAGTCTGATTTTATCCTTGTTTAGCTCATCTCATCAGGTACCCTCTTCCATGCGATTATACCCCACAAAAATACAAAAATAACAACCCTTAACAAAACTCCTAACAAATTTTATCTTATTTTAATCTATCCTAACAAACTTTACCCTAGTCACCCTCCCATTCCCCTACCCCACTCCCATCCACGTGACCTCCCTTTTATTTCTTGTCCACAAAGAAAAGAAAAAGGACCTTCACAATGCACTCTTAAGGGGCCCACAAGGAACCTTCCAGGAATAGGATACAAAAGGAACCATTCTGTTTTCATTTGGGGAAGGGAGAGAGATATACTCAAAAAATTCCACACAGGGGATGGATTTCCTTCCATTAGAAAATACCCTCACAAGTTATCTTCTTCATATACACAATCTCCATATTCACGCATAAAATCACACACAGTAACAACCATACAGGCGACATCGCACATCACACACGCAGATGGAGAGGAATGAATATAGAGGGAGATATAGAAGGAGAAGTATGACGAGAGAGAGAAAAAAAGAGCAGCTGACACCATTTTTGTATTTTTGTTCTTTTGTCCTCGTATGGGAAACACACACATACAAAGAACACAGTGAAAACAACAAGAAAAAAGAGTAAAAATGGCATGAGAATTGAAGGAGAAAATAGAATCTGGGTTCGAATTACTATTTCGGCGTCATAATCGCCGGATTTAGACTGGTTCCATCAGTTTTTGCCCCCTCATAGATCACCAAAGCTCGAATTTGGATTGTTCTTTTAGTTCTCTATCAGATTTTGGGAACTTTGGTCTCTTTTCTCATGATTTGTTTCTGATCTTGTATTTTTAGGGAGGGTTTTCCGATACCGGGCAGAAGTTGTTCATCTTGAGATTTTTCATCGATTCTTAAAGCTGTCCGGGTTGGATTTCTATACACTGATTTGGTTTGATCTTTATTGAGGTTCCCATTCGAGGATTTCAGTTTTGGATTTCTTTATTATCAACGAAAACAAGTTTCATTGAGGTTCATTCTCTTAACTCGTTCTCTTTTCTTTGCCTTGATTTGTTGAATTGTTGTGATTATGTGTGGTGTGATCATGGTTGGTGGATTTTGTTGATGTTATGATGTTTTATGTGTTTGACGATGTGATTTCGGTGATACGTGGAATGAATTGGAGTAATTTTTGGTGTAATTGATGAAAACGAAGCTAGGTGGGGTGGAATTGAGAAATTAATAAAACTGGCCGAATCTAGATTAAATTTTGGTTTATTATTGTTGAATTTAGAATAAGCATGAATATCGTTGGAACACGATAGAATCATGGTATGTTGGAATGAATAGGCAAATGTAGGTTTGAGTAGGCAAATTTAGAACTTGTGTTTTCATTGAATTTTGGAATGTGCGTGTGAATGTTTCTCTCTAGTTTATCGTATTTAATTCAAATGTATTTATTTGACCGGGGAATGACCCGAAGCTCTATGTATTTATTCACCGGGGAATGCCCTGTCGTACTATGTTGGTGGAAGATGTTCATGATCAAGGCCCGAGGCATCGGGTAGAGTATAGTTTAGGTTATTTCAGTATTTTCTATTTCGATTTGTAATAAATTGGACTAGACACTAAATCTTGGATTGTTTTGTTTTATTTGCTTGATTGTTTGTTCAGTGTGCTTTGTGTGGTCTATAAATTCGTAGTGTCAGATTAGCCGATATGCTCCACCAAGCGACCATGGTCGAACCACGGGATCGAGGGGTGCCTAACACCTTCCCCTCGGTCAACAGAATTCCTTAATCGGAATCTTTGTTCACGGATCAGTTTAAAAGAGTCAAAAATAGTTTTGAAAAAGGATTCCCAAACATGACTTGGCACACCCAATTATGCTAAGTGGCGACTCTAAGTTTAAATGTAAATAATCCTTTCCGAAACAAAATTTTTATTTTTTTTCACTTTAGTAAAAGCTCTTTCAAACCTAAATGAATCTTTTTGGAGTTAAAAAAGGGGTGTGACAAGCACGCCTGGACCCTGTGCCCACCCCCGAAACAACGGGATATAACATACTGATTAGGCCTAAAAATTGCCCGTTTGTGCTATTTCGCCACTTTGATCACCTAAATGGCCCCGTCCATTCCAAAGGCCCATACTAGGCTGCTCCCTAGCCTGGTTGGGGCGCCTCGATAAAATTTTAGCCCAAAATTCACTTGGACCCCAGTTCTAATCCCGGAATCATGGGCTATAGCTCCCCAATTTAGCCATAAAATGGCCCATCTACACCATTTTACCCATTTGACCTCCTAAGAGGCCCCACCCACCCTAAAGGCCCATACTAGGCCACTTCCAGCCTACCTGGGGCACCCCGGTATATTTTTATCCCAAAGAGTGCCCGATCCCCGGAACACCCCCAAAATCGTGGGTTAGAACACACCAATTTGGCCCGAAAAATGGTTCGTTTGCGTTGTTTCGCCCGTTTGACCACACAAAAGGCCCACAGTATAATGCTCTCCAACCTGCCTGCGATGCCCTGATCAATTTTTGGTCTAAAACACGCTAGGAACCCGGGCCTACCCCTAGAACCATGGGCTATAGCAAATTAATTTGGCTCGAAAATGGACCATTTGTGCTGTTTTGCCCATTTGACTACCCAAATTGCCTACCCTACCCTAAAGGCCTACGCTAGGCTGCTCACCAGCTAGAATAGGTACCCAGATTAATTTTTGGCCCAAAAAATGTTTGGAACCCAGTTCCATTCCCAAAACGATGGGATACAACACACAGATTTGGCCCGATAATGGCCCGTTCGTGCCGTTTCACCCATTTGACCACCCAAATGTCCTCATCCACCCCAAAGGACTATACTAGGCTGCTCCCCATCTTTCTTGGGGCACCCAGAATGATTTTACCCTAAAACACGCCTAGACCTCGGGCCCACCCCTGGAACGATTGGCTATATCACATCAATTTTTCCAAAAATGGCTCATTCGCACCATTTCGCCTATTTGACCACCCTAATTTACCTGCCTATCCCCAAATACCAGTATTACACTTATCCCCATCATTCCTAGGGTACCCCAATTGATTTTTTTCCAAAGCACGCCTGGACCTCGGGCCCATCCCATAATCGTAGGTTATAGCACACCGATTTGGACCAAAAATGGCTCGTTCGCATCATTTCTCCTGTTTGACCAACAGAATTGCCTCGCCAACCCAAAAGCCCACACTAGGCCACTCCCCAGCCTACGTGGGGAGCCCGAATCAATTTCTTGCACAAAGCAAGCCCGAGCCTCGAGCCCACCATAGAACCGTAGGCTATAACATAATGATTTGGCCTAAAAATAATCCATTCGCACCATTTGGACCGTTTGACCACCCAAATGGCCCCGTCCACCCCAAAGGCTTACACTAGGCTGCTCCCCAACCTTCCTGGGGAAACCCGATTGATTTTTGGCCCAGAATGTGCCCGAACCCCTAGCCCACCCCCAGAACTGTGGGCTATAGCACACCGATTTTATCCAAAAATGGTCCATTCATTCCATTTCAACCGTTTGACCAAACAAATGACCCCGCCCACCCCTAAGGCACATACTAGGCCACTCCCTAACCTTCCAGGGGTGCCTCAAACCATTTTTGGCCCAAAGCGCACATGGACCCTGGGCTCACCCCCCATAATCGTGGGCTATAAAATACCAATTTGGCCCAAAAATGGCCCGTTCACACTATTTTGCCAGTTAGACCACCCAAATGGCCTGTCCAACCGTAAAGGCCCACACTAGGCCACTCCCCATCCTACTTATGGAGAACCGATCAATTTTTGGCCCAAAGCGCACTCAGACCCTTGGCCTAACCTCGGAACCTTCGGCTATAGCATACCGATTTTGCCCAAAAGTGGCCTATTTGTGCCGTTTTTCCCGTTTGCCACCCAAACGATGCCACCCACCCCAGCCTGGTTGAGGTACATCGATTGATTTTTATCCCAAAGTGCGCCTAGTGCCCGAGCTAACCCCTAAAATTGTGGACTATAGCACACCAATTTGGCCCAAAAATGGCTCGTTTGTGCTGTTTCGCTCGTTTAACCATCCAAATGGCCCTGCCTACCCAAAAGCCCCACAGTAAGCCACTCCCCAGCCTGCCTGTAATGCTCTGATCAATTTTTGGTCCAAAGAGTACCCAGACCCTGGGCTTACCCTGTAACTGTGGGCTATAGCACACCGATTTGGCCAAAAAATGCCATGTTCGCACGTTTAACTACTTAAATGCCACCGCCCACCCTAAAGGCCCTTACTTGGCCACTCACCAACCTGCCTGGGGTGCCTTGGATAATTTTCGATAAAAAGCGTGCCTGGACGCCGAGCCTACCCCGGAACCACGGGCTATAACACACTAATTAGGCCCAAAAATAGCCCATTGCACTATTTTATCGGTTTGACCACCCAAATGGCCCCGCCCACTCCAATGGCCCATACTAGGCTACTCCTCAGCCTGCCTGGGGTACCCCAATTAATTTTTGGCCTAAAATATGCCTGGACCCCGATCCTACCTTCGGAACCGCGGGCTATAGCTCATCGATTTGGCTTTAAAATGGCCAGTTTGCACCATTTTGCCCGTTTAACCACCCAAGTAACCTCACCCACCTCAAACGCCCACACTAGGCCGCTCTCCAGCCAGCCTGTGGCACCCCAGTGGATTTTTTGCCCAAAGTGCACCCGGTCTCCAGGCCCACCCTAAAAATCATGGGCTATAGCACACCAATTTAGCCCAAAAATGGCTCATTTGCACTTTTTCACTCGTTTGACCACCCAAATGGCCCCGCTCACCCAAAATATCTACAGTAGGCCGCTCCCTAGCATGCTTGCGATGTCCAGTAAATTTTTGGCCTAAAGTACGTGCAGACCCTGGGCCTACCCCCCGTAAACCGTGGGCTATAGCTCACAGATTTGGCCTGAAAACAGTCCGTTTGCACTGTTTCGCCCGTTTAACCACACAAATGGTATGCCCCACCCCAATGGCCAATGCTAGGCCGCTCCCCAGCTTAATTGGGGTGCCCCATTTGACTTTTAACCCAAAATGCACCCAGGCCTTGGGCCCACCCCCAGAACCGTTGGCTATAACAAACCAATTATTTTAAAAAATAGCTCATTCATGCCGTTTTGCCCATTTGACCACCCTAATGTCCCCACCCATCCCAAACGGCCATCACTACACCGCTCTCTAGCTTTTTTGGGGTGGCCTAGTTGATTTTGTGCCCAAAGCATACCCAGACCTCGGTCCAACCCCAGAATCGTCGGCCATAGCACACCACTTTGGCCTAAAATGGCCCATTGGCATCATTTCTCCCATTTGACTAACCAAATGACCCCACCTACTCCAAAGGCCCATACTAGACCGCTCTTCAATCTGCGTGGGGTGCCCCAATTAATTTTCGACCAAAGCAAGCCTGAACCCCGAACTTATCCCAGAACTGTGGGCTATAACACACCAATTTGGACAAAAAATAACCCGCTCATGCCGTTTTGCCCGTTTGACCCCCAAATGGCCCCGTCCAACTCGAAGGCCTACACTAGGCCTCTCTCTAGCCTTTCTAGGGTACCTCGATAAATTTTAGGCCCAATAATCACCCGAACCCCATGTCCACCCCCAAAATTGTGGGCTATAGACACCAATTTTGCCCGTTTGACCACCCAAATAGCTCCACCTACCCCAAAGACCCATACTAGGCCGCTCCTCAGCCTTCTTGGGATGCCCCGATCCATTTTTAGCCCAATGCACGCACGGACCTTTGGCCCATCCCTAGAACCGTAGGCTATACAACACAGATTTGACCCAAAAATGGCCCGTTCACATCGTTTTGCCCATTTAACCACCCAAATGGCCCCTTCAACCCCAAAGGCCCACACTAGGCTATTCCCCAGCCTGTCTGGGGAGCAACGATCAATTTTTAGCCCAAAGCATGCCCGGACCCTGGGCCTACCTCCATAACTGTTGACTATAACAAACCAATTTTGCCCAAAAATGACCCGTCTGTGCTGTTTTACCTATTTGACCATACAAATGGCCCTGCCCACCACAAAGACCCATGTTATGCCACTTTTCAGCCTTCTTGGGGTGCCCCGATCTATTTTCAGCCCTTAGTGCGCTCGGGACCCAAGCCCACACCCAAAACAGTAGGTTATAACACATCGATTTAGCTAAAAGATGGCTCGTTTGAGCCGTTTTACTTGTTTGACCACCTAATTGGTCCCGCCCATGCCAAAGTCCCACCCTATGCCTCTCCTCGGCCTATTTAGGGTACCCCAATTGACATTTAGCCTAAAGCGCGCTCTGACCATGGGCCCACCCTCAAAACCATGGGCTAGAGCACACTGATTTGGCTTGAAAATAGTCCGTTCACACCATTTTGCTTGTTTGACCACCCAAATGGCCCCGCCCACCCCAAAGGCCCATAATAGGCCACTCTCTAGTCTTCTGGGGGCACCCCAATCAATTTTTGGCTCTATGCATGCCCAGACCCCGGGCCCACCCCTAGAATCGTGGGCTATAGCACACTGATTTGGCCTAAAAAATGGCCCATTCACACTGTTTCACCTACTTGACCACCCAAATAGCCTTGACCACCCCAAAGGCCCTTACAAGGCTGCTCCCTGAGGCGTCCCATTAATTTTTAGCCCAAAGTGCGCCCGGACCCTCCCCCCGAACCGTGGGCTATAACACACCAATTTGGCCTATTTACGTTGTTTAGCTTGTTTGACCACCTAAATGGCCTCTCCCACCCTAATCGCCCACAATAGGCTGCTCCCAACCTCCCTACGGTGCCCTGGTTGATTTTTATCCCAAGTACTCATGTTCTTGGCTTTAACTCCAGAAAGAGAGTTTTTAGCCACTCATAACCATAATCAACATCCAAATAATTATGACTGATTAAAACCATAAAAGAAGCTAATTTAAAGAATAAAAACCTAAAAAGAAGTTTTGGTAGCCTCCAATGATTTCCAAGTCGATCTAGGGTCTCCAAGATATCCAAAATGTGTTTTAAGACGTTATATTTATAGTATACAAGTCATAAATCGAATAGGATTAGGGATCCATATTTTCCTTCTTTATCTGGGCACAATTATTTCACTTGTGATGCTCATTGCATCGTGGTAAGGTGCTCATCGCTATTATGCCACGAAGCGATGTAATCCCAGTGAGCTACTGGTATGACAATTCTAAATTGGTGCTTCATAGCGTCGTGGTGGTGATTTTACTGGGCTAGGCTTCTCCATACAGCCTCATCTCTCAGACCTACTGTTTTGGGTACCTTAGAAAGCTCCTGGTATTTAGAAAATTTCATTTGGACCTGGTTTGGTACCACGATGTGCTAATGACATTCCAGGTGTCCAATTCGCATCAAGTTGTGTCGTGTGCTTCCGTTGATCCATTCTAGGACTTTTTGTATTATTTACACTTGATTTAAAGGTTTTATATCTTTCACATATCATCATAGTACCTTTAAAAATCATCCTAGAGCATTAAACAAAACAATTTAGAGCTCAAAACAACACAACATCTAAGACAGTGAACTAGAAACACTAGCTAAGACTAGGCTTGCCCATATTGATCTTAAGCTTATTATTTTGACTCTTGTATTGATCCGATCAACCCTTGAACATTATAACCAAGTTGTTTCACATATAAGTACACAAAAACCTTAGTAACTCATTAAACATATTAGAACCCAACACGATAGACTAGACAAACAGCTAGCTCAAGCTAGTTACATTAGTTTTCTTAATTGATTTCCAAATGATCAATTTGAATCAAAACTTGTGTTAAAACACCGTTAAACATTGTAAACACATACATGGACACTTAGATGCACATTTATATCATAGTCAACACATTAATCATACGAATTATCCTCAAAATAAGGCTAAAAAGGCTAGAATAGTAACGCTAGAATGCATAAATACACCCAACATCACCACCCCAAACTTAAAGCCTTGTCCTCGAAAAACCCTTAACTATAAGAATCATAAGCTAAAGAGACTCTACACTTCTACTACAAGCAATACGTTCAAGCTAGCACTACATTGACTACACAGAATGCCAGTTTACAACATAAAGCATGCTATACACAATTGAAAGCTCAAGAATCCTACTTCAAAACATCCTAGACTCAAGAATTGACTCCAAAAGTTGGCAAACTAATGTTACTTGATCAATCAAAGACATCACAAGAATCACCCATATTCATCAAACATGTGCCCTCATAAAAGAGAGTTTCCTATAATCGCTCACAATAATGTAATTTATAATAATGGGTACAAGAATCAAATTACGCTCACTCTCATAAGGAGTTCACAAGTTACACATAATGAACCATAAGCTTGCCCTTAGTGTAGTACTCCACTAATATAAGAATGTCAAGTATAGGATCAATTAGGTCTTTTCGGATTGTAATAAAGGCTAAGGGATGGGTAGGAACTATTTTGGAATAGTGACTATTTTCCCAAGCGTTTCAATACAACATATTAACAATTATAACCAATCTCCAACAACCAATTCACACCACTTTTATCTACCCATTTCTTTTGTTCTCACCCTATCTCATTAAGATCATTCAACAATACTATGGTGGGAGGATTTTTCTATTTATTCATGATTCAAATTTTAGCACAAATTTTCTTTTTCACTCCCAACCATAACATATCAATTTTAAACACCAATAACTATTTATTTGGGGCTTCAATTTCACCTTTTCCTTCCCAGATTTCACACTCCTTACTCAATTAATTTATACTAAAGCGCTTAGGAGCCTTTGGATCAAATTTTGGTCTATCAAAGAAGAGATTAGACTAGATACGTAGCTGCCAAAGAAAAAGCTAAAGGTTCAACGGGGCTTAATAGGATTATGCACAAAAGGTTGGTCAAATAGAAGGTAAAAAGAAGGCTATCAAAGAAATGCCTAAATCATCTTCTAAACTCAAATTCTTTATTTTGCTTTGCACACACACCGGGCAATTTTTAGATATCACATGCAACAAGGAATATGCAAACAACTTACACGCACATGGCACATGCTCAACTCACATAGGATCATCATAGACTCTTAACCAAACAATAACATGAATTCAAATTTGAGCCAACAAGTACAAGAGTCATAATCATGAGCCTAGGAGTATCAAAAGTAGTAATTTGCATAATTCAACATGCTTATGCAACTAAAAAAACTTGCACCATGTAATCAAAAATAGCACCAACAAGAATATCTTATACAAAAATATTTAAATTGAGCCAAAAATTTGGAATTTCCCCACCCCACTTAAAAATCTACTTTGGGCCCAAAGTGAACTTAAAAGTAAGAGATAGAAATACTCCCTGAGGCCTCTAGGCCTAGCTAGTATCATCTTTAAATATCAAGAAGGTCCAGGGGACCCCATACTCAGTCTTTGCCATGCTCCTTACTCAGGTTTCTGGTACTCAAACTTTTCATTAACCTGAGACTCAACAAAAACAAAAACTACGTGAAGTAAAAACTAAAAAAATTAAAAATAAAACATTCCTCCTTAACTTGGGTTGCCTCCCAAGAAACGCCTGATTTAGTGTCGTGGCACGATCTAACTCAACCTAACTAAGTTCCATCATCCTTTTTCTCACACTTGGAGGCTATCTTTTAATTTTTTTCACCCCTTTTGGGTGTAAACTCTCAAGGGTAACCGGTTTTTAAACTTCAATCTTTTCAGGCTCATCCACTTACATCATGTTGGGCTATGGTGATTGTGGCTTAGACAGCTGAATAAGGTAGTCCGAAGAGGTCTTTGGCGAACTAACTACCCCACACTTATCCCCTTCAATAACAATAATTATGCACAAGTCTTATAGTGGGATAACGTGTTAAGCGATTTGTAAACTTTGAAAACTGCCTCTTCATTCTCTAATCTGATTGTGAGCATACCCTCTCTCACATCAAGTAAAACTCAACCCTTAACTAAAAATAGATGCCCCAAAATGATTGGTACCTATTTGTCTGCCTAAAAATCTATCATAATAAAGTTAGTAGAAATAATTAATTTACCAATCTTTGTAATGACATCCTCTATCACTCCTTCCAAGCAAGCTATGGTCCTGTTTGCCAAGTGCAGTAGTACAGAGTTGGTCTAGGTTTCCCCAAACCCAATTTGTTGAACAAAGATAGGGGCATTAAGTTGATTCTTGACCCTAAATCACTAAATGCTTGTACCACCTCGCTATTGCCAATCTGAATGGGGAGAGTGAACTTCCCAGGATCCTTAAGATTTTTGGCATCTTTTAGGTAAACACAAAACTACACTTCTCAGTGAGTGCTACCGCCTCCACATCCTGCAATTTAGCCTTATTAGCAGCCACCTCCCTCAAGTACTTAGCATACTTGGCCATACCCTACAAAACATCTAAAATAGAAAGGCCAATACGAAGCTCTCTGAATGAGTGAAAGAACTTCTTAAAACTTGTATCCTCTTTTGTTTTTTGGTACTTTTGTGGGAAAGAGAGTGGCGCTATCTTGTTCTTCTCTTCTGCAGCAGCTTTTGTCTTTCGAGTACTCAAATTTCCTCAATTTTTCAGCAACTGTTCCATTTACCTGTTCAATCACCACATCAGCATCTACCCTTTTAGTTGCCTTTGGAGGTACTCCTTGAGGCTCTTTACCACTCCTCAAAGTGATTTTCATAACTTATTTTGGATAATCTGTATCTCTGGGCAACCCACCTTGAGGACTGTATTTAATGTTTATGATAACTTCCTCAGCTGTAACTCTAAACTTTTTGTGGCACTTACTGATTTTTTACATCCGCAGCCAACTGAAATTGATTAGCTAGAATCTGCTTCATCATCTCTTCCATATTGCTAGTTGACTGGTTTCCTTATGCCCGTGGTTGCTGAATTTGCTATTGTTAGGCATTCCAAGGATGATTTATGATACGCCCAAATTATACCTCTCTTATGAGAGAGTAAGCGGTCGTTGTCAAATATATAACCCAACTAGGTTAGGATCGAATCCCATAGGGAATATGGTGTTAATTAAGTTGTATGCAGATTAGTTGACTTTTAATCGTTCATTTTCGTAAAATAAATAGGGGGGATTTGGTTCAGCTCAAAAATTAATGGTTTCAGTTTAACAAGATGAAATATGTGTAGTAGTATTCAAATTCAGAGAAATAGCAAGTTAGAGTTATGTCCACCTTGTAGTTTTCAATACAATCTAACTATGGGCTTTAAGAATTCATACATGCATCGTGTTTACAGAGAAACGTATTGTATTTAACAACATAATCCTAGTGTTTCTCAACCATCAAGGACTAATTCACTTTAGTTCTCTCGAATCAAAAGCGTTTACCAAAAACAATACGAAATCTCCAAGTAGTTAATCCTGCTAAGGCATTAACTTATAAAATAGGGGTTGGTAATCCTATTTTCTTGTCATTACTCTCTTTTTCGAACATCAACCTTTCTTTCAAACAAGTTACGTTTAAGACATATCTTCTATGTTTGCAACCACAAGAATTCAAGATAAGTGAAGAGAGTATGATGTAAACAAATCAATGCATAATGAATTTAAAACCCAAAGTGATAGATTGTATGCTACAAGGATTCCATAACCCTAACTAATAAACTTAGCTATTCATGAATAAAATGAAAAGCATCATAAATATATTCATCATACCAAAAACTAGAAGACGATCTTGGTGTGCGAATAGTGAAACAAGAGAGAAACGTTTTTCTCTCTCCACCCTAAGCCGCTATTCCCTTCTCAGAATACTACAGAATAATTCAATAATGAATAAAAATTCAGC
This sequence comes from Capsicum annuum, assembly GCF_002878395.1. Lineage (NCBI taxonomy): Eukaryota > Viridiplantae > Streptophyta > Magnoliopsida > Solanales > Solanaceae > Capsicum > Capsicum annuum. The sequence continues at coordinate 210,893,326 of NC_061120.1, forward strand.
ATTAAGCCTTTTAATAATCTTTTCTCTCATAATTTCCTTCTAAGTCCCTGAACTAATTATAAATGACAAACTAGTCTTGGACATAGTTTCTAGGCACTACATTTGGTCCAGATTGCTACTCTCTCTTGTGTCATATGCCATCCGCATTCGATAGTCCCATAATGTCTTCATCTACCTCATTAATACCTGAAATCATGTTAATCACATCAGTTAGCTCAATTATATAGAAGTAGAGTAAAAACATAAGAATCTAGGCACTTTGTTCTCTAAACATAGCTAAAATATGGATAAATTATGGTGCTTAGGTGTATAAATACACCTAATATCAATTTAGAGGCTGAGTCTGCCACTTCATGTCATAGGTGTTCCCATAATTTTTCCTTTTAACATTTCCTACATATATCACAGACTCAGAATTGGCCGCACACATGGCTGTAGAACGACCATTGTTGCCACAGACCTCACACCAACCATTAGTTTGTTGAACTGTATTAACTTCTACTGTAGGTTGTGTAGCTCCCTATTTCAGGCTGCTGAACTAAGTGTTTATTAAATTTTGCAATGCTGCAACCTAAGATGATAAAGCATTGTGTTGGTCTACCTCCAAAAAACCTGCAAATTTCTTTGTGTCACCCTTAGAATCACCATGACACTTTGTATTTCCTTGTGTGATATGGTTCAATAAGGTGTACAACTCATCATAAGTTAGCTCCAATGCTTAACCACCTGCAGCTGAATCTAGCAAAATTTTTGTATTATGGTCAAGTGCTTTTACAAAAGTATGAGCAAGTACCTCATTGGACTGTTGATGATGTGGACAGTCCCTAAGAAGTTCCTTGAACAACTCCCAAGCATGAAAGAGGTTCTTATATGGCCTTTGTTTAAATCTCATAACCTCCTATGAAGTTTCGCAGTCTTTCCAGGCGGGAAAAATCTATTGAGGAACTTTTTACCCAAGCCGTCCCATGATGTGATTGAATTTGTTGGCTTAGAATTCAACCACTTTTTAGATTCCCAAATAAGTGAATAAGGTAAGAGTGTCATCCTCACATAATCAACATTCACATCTACCGGAATGAATGTGTCAGTGAGCTCAATGAAATTTTGCAAGTGGACCTGAGGATCTTTATGTGACAGCCCCGTAAACAGTCCCTGCTAATCAACAGCTATACCATATTACTTTTCAGCACGAACCTCCCTCCAGCAGCTGGTTTCTGAAAAGGTGAGGTCAGATTTGTCAGAAGTGGGATTGCCACTTCACGAAATGTCCTACGTGTTGCTTATTCTTCAGCCATAGGAGCAGAATTTTCTTAGTCTTTTTTGATTTGTTGGATACGAGGGAGAAGGGTTGCTTCTCTCCTTCTTTGATGGAACCTTTGCTCAGATTCGAGGTCTAATTCAATCAACTCTCGATCCCTTGCCAGTTTACTAGCCTGTACCTGTCTCCTAAAAATTCACAAACAAAGACTAGACGTAAAAACACCAACAAAATCTAAAAGTAAAACTAAGAATAAAATAGTTGCCAAATTACAAGTCCTTGACAATGGCGCCAAAAACTTGACAGCACCCAAGCGCACACGCAAGTGTACGTGGTCTACCGAGTGTTAAAGTTTCCTACAAGAAAATTGAGTATCAATCCCATAGGGACTTGTTCTAACAACTATTCAATTCTAGTTCACAATAGAGATTCAATTGATGCAAGCGTAACCAAAATAGAGTTTTGAATATTTGTAAAATAAAGTAAAGTAAACAATACGTAAAATAAAGGTCTTGAAACAATCAATTGGAGAAAACCCAAGGTTAAAGCACTTCGAACAATCATACTATGTTATTGAATTTCATTTGTTAACTTGCTTATCTTGGTTGTTGATTCGTAAGGTTAATTGCATGATCATGGTCTCCTGACCTCTAATCTTTTACCTAATATGGACATTACAAATACATCATTAAATGGGGATGAAATAATCCAATTAAGTGTTTTAAATTTATCATCCTACGTTGGAATCAAGTAAGGCATCTAGTACCTCCCTGTCCTAGACACTAATTCAAATTCCTTATTTTATACAAGAATACAGACCATACTTTGTTCATTCCCATGTTCTATCTCCCTATTCCCTTCTCGAGATCACAAGGGTGACAATAGATGTATTTTTCCGGGTGATAAATCCATCAAAGAGTCAAATCAAGAATAAAAAAACAATTAACAATGATAAGCAAATCAAACAAAATTAATTCAAAACAATAGTACTCATGTTCTTGGTTTTAACCCCGGAAAGAGAGCTTTTTAGCCACTCATAGCCATAATCAACATCCAAATAATTATATGACTAATTAAAACCATAAAAGAAGCTAATTTAAAGTATAAAAACCTAAAAAGAAGTTGTGGTAGCCTCCAATGATTTTCCAAGTTGATCTAGGGTCTTCCAAGATGTCCAAAACATATTTTTAGACGTTATATTTATAGTAGACAAGTCATAAACCGAATAGGATTAGGTTTCTATGTTGTCTTTCGTTATATGGGAGCAATTATTGCACTTTTGATGCTCATCGCATCGCGGTAAGGTGCTCATCGCTATTAGCCCGTGAAGCGATTTAATCGTGGTGAGCTAATGGATGTGACAATTTTGGATTGGTGCTTCATAGCATCGCGGTGGTGATTTCATCGGGATAGGCGTCTCCACACGCCCTAATCTCTTAGACCCACTGTTTTGGGTGCCTTAGAAAGATATTGGTACATGCACGCGCCATTTGGACCTTGTTTGGTACCGCAACGCGCCAATGACATTTCAGATGTCCAGTTCGCGTGAAGTTGTGTCGTGTGCTTCCGTTGATCCATTCCAAGCTTTTTTGTGTTATTTTCACTTGATCTGAAGCTTGTATATCCTTCATATATCATCATAATCCATTCACCAAGCATCCTATAGCATTAAACACAAAAATTTAGAGCTTAAAACAACACAACATCCAAGACGGTGAGCTAGAAACACGAGCTAAGACTAGGCTTGCCCACAATGATCTTAAGCTAATTGTTTTGACTCTTGTCTTGATCCAATTGACCCTTGAACATTATAACCAAGTTGTTTCGCATATAAATACATAATAAAAACCTTAGGAACTCATTAAAAACATTATAACCCAACACGATAGACTAGACAAATACCTAGCTTAAGCTAGTCATACTAGTTTTCTCGGTTGAATTCCAAATGATCAATTTGAATCAAAACTTGTGAGAAAAACACCATTAAACATTGTAAACCACATACATGGACACTTAGATGCACATTATATCATTATCAACACAGTAAGCAAATGAAACATCCTTAAAATAAGGCTAAAAAGGCTAGAATAGTAACAGAAGAATGCATAAATACACCCAACATCAGACCCCGATCCCACCCCCAAAAACGTGGGCTATAGCACACCGATTTGACCCAAAAATAGCCCATTCGCGCTGTTTTACCTGTTTGACCACCCAAATGGCCTCGCCACCCTAGAGGCCTACACTAGGCCACTCCCCAACTTTCGTGGAGCACCCCGATTGATTTTTAGCCTAAAGCATGCCTGGAACTTGGGCCCACCCTCGAAACTGTAGGCTATAGCACACCGGTTTGGCCGGAAAATGGCTTGTTCACATTGTTTCACCCATTTAACCACCCAAATAGCCTAGCCCACCCTCAAAGGCCTATACTAGGCTGCTCCCCAGTATGCCTGGGATGCTCCGGTTGATTTTTCTCCCAAAGCGCTCCCAGACCCCGGAATCATGGGCATTAACACACCAATTTAGCCCAAAAATGGACCGTTTGTACTGTTTCACCTGTTTGACCAACAAAATGGCCTCGCCTACCCCAAAGGCCCACCTAGGCTACTCTCTAGCCTTTCTGGGGAACCTCAATCAATTTTGGCCCAAAACACGCCCAGACCCTAGGCTCAGCCCCAGAACCATGGGCTATAGCTCACCAATTTGGTCCAAAAATGGTCCATTCTCGCTATTTCTCCCATTCGACCTCTCAAATGGCCCCGCCTACCCCAAAAGCCCATACTATGCCGCTCTCTAGCTTTCTTGGGTTGCCCCAGTCAATTTTCGACCAAAAGCACTCCCGGGCCTAGCCTCAGAATCGTGGGCTATAACATACCAATTTGGCCTAAAAATGTCCCATTCGCGCTGTTTCTCCTATTTAACCACCCAAATGGCCTCGCCTATCCCAAAGGCCCACACTAGGACACTCTCGATCCTGCTTGGGGTGCCTTATTCAATTTTTGTCCCAAAGCACACACAAAACCTGGGCCCACCCCCGGACCCTAAGCCCACCCTCAGAAACGTGGGCTATAGCACACCGATTAAGCCCAAAAATAGCCCATTCCCATTGTTTCACTTTTTAGACCACCCAAATGGCCTAAGGCACCCCAAAGGCCAAAATTAGGCCTCTACCCAGGCTTCTTGGGATGTCTCGGTCAATTTTTAGCCCAAAGCCACCGAGACCCTAGGCCAACCCCCAGAATCATGGGCTATGGCACACCAAATTGGCCTAAAAATGGCCCGTTCACGCTGTTTTGCTCATTTAACCACCCAAATGGCCTCTCCCAACCCAAAAGTCTACACAAGGCCGCTCTCCAGCCTACCTGAGGAGCCCTGGTTAATTTTTGGCCCAAAGAGTTCCCAGACCCCAGGCCAACCCCCAAAACCGTGGGCTATAACTCATCGATTTGGCCTGAAAATGATCCGTTAGCGCTGTTTTACCCATTTGACCATCCAAATAGTCCCGCCACCCTAAAGGCCTACACTAGGCCTCTCCTCAGCTTACGTAAGGCACCCCGGTTGATTTTGGTCCCAAAGCGCGCCCGAACCCTGGGCCCACCCTCGAAACCATATAGCACACCGATTTGGTTTGAAAATAGCCCATCCCCGTCGTTTCATCCGTTTGACCCCAAATGGCCCCGCCCACCCCAAAGGCCTGGGACACCCCGATTGATTTTTGGCACAAAATACTCATGGACCCAGGGCCTAGCCTTGGAACCATGGGCTATAGCATACCGATTTGGCCAAAAAATTGCTCGTTCATGCTATTTTGCTCGTCTGATCACCCAAATAGCTTCGCCTACCCCAAAGGCCCACAATCGACTACCTCCAAGACTGCCTGGGGCACCCTGGTTGATTTTCGGCCCAAAACACGCATGGACCCCGAGCCTACCCCGAGAACCATGGGCTATAGCACACCAATTTTGTCCCGATAACGGCCCATTTATGTTATTTTGTCCGTTTGACTACCCAAATATCCCCGCTCACCCCAAAGGCCCACACTAAGCCGCTTCCTAGCATGCCTGGGGTGCTCCGATTGATTTTCAATGAAAAGACAGCCCAAAACTTGGGCCCACCCCAGAACCATGGGCTATAGAACTTTTATTTGGCCCGAAAATGGCCCGTTTGCGCTGTTTTGCCTATTTGACCACCCAAATAACCCCGCCCAACCCAAATGCCCACACCAGGACACTCCCCACCCTACCTGGGGTGCCGCAGTCAATTTTTAACCTAAAGCACACTCAAACCTCGATCCCACTCTCAGAACTGTGGATAAGCACACCGATTTGGCTAAAAAAATAGTCCGTTCATATAGTTTCGCCCATTTGACCACCTAAACGGCCCTGCCCACCCCAAAGGCCAATACTAGGCCGCTCCCCAGCCTTTCTGGGGAGAAACGATCAAGTTTTTTCCATAAGCACACCCGGACCTCGGGCTAACCCCCGGAATCGTGGGCTATAGCACTCCGATTTGGCCCAAAAATAGCCCGTTCATGTTGTTTTGCTCGTTTGACCACCCAAATGGTCCCGCCCACCCAAAAGGCCCATATTAGGTTGCTACAAAGCCTTCCTAGGGTACCTCTGTTGATTTTTAGCCCAAAGAATGCCCAAACCCTGGGTCCAACCCCTGAAACTATGGGCAATAACACGCTGATTTGGACCAAAAATATCCCGTTCATGCCGTTTTCCCCGTTTGACCACCCAAATAGAACCTGTCCATCCCAAAGACCCATACTAGGCCACTCCCTAGCCTGCCTGGGGCACCTCGATAGATTTTTATCCCTAAGAGCGCCTGAATCCTAGGCCCACCCCCAGAACCATGGGCTATAACACATCGATTTGGTCCAAAAATGACCCATTCACGCTGTTTCGCTCGTTTGACGACCCAAATAGCCCTGTCCACCCCAAAGGCTCACACTAGGTTACTCCCCAACCTGCCAGGGGTGCCTCGATTATTTTTTGGCCTAATAAAAATGAAAACCCAAGCCCACCCTTGGAACCGTAGGCTATAACACATTGGTTTAGCCTGAAAATGGCTCATTTGATATTTGCTCATTTGACAACCCAAATGACCCCGCCGAATCCAAAGGCCCATACTAGGTCGCTCCCCAGCCTGTCGAGGGACCCCAATCAATTTACGTCCCAAAGTGCGCTTGGACCCCAGTCCCACCCCCAGAACCGTAGGCTATTGTACATCGATTTGGCCTGAAAATGTCTCGTTCATATCATTTTGCCTGTTTGACCACCCAAATAGCCCCGCCCACATCAAAGGCCCATACTAAGCCGCTCCTAAGCCTTTCTTGGGAGCCTCGATCAATTTTAGGCCCTAAGCATGCCCTAACGTTGGGCCCACCCCTAAAATCGTGGGCTATAGCACATCAATTTGGCCTAAAAATGGCACGTTCACGTTGTTTTGCCCATTTAACCACACTAAAGGCCCTGCCCACCCCAAAGGCCAATACTAGGCCGCTTCTCAGCCTTTCTGGGGAGCCTCGATCAATTTTTTACCCTAAGCACACCCAGAACTCGGGCCAACCCCCAGAACCATGGGTTATAGCACACAAATTTGGCCTAAAAATGGCCTTTTTGCACTGTTTTGCCTGTTTGACCACCCAAATGGTCCCGCCCATCCTAAAGGCTAACACAAGGCCTCTACACAGCCTTCCTGGGGTGCCTCGGTTGAATTCATCCTAAAGCACGCTCGAACCCTGGGCCCACCCTTAAAAGCATGGGTAATAGCACACCGATTTAGCCCAAAAATATCCTATTCATGCTGTTTTCCCCATTTGACCACCAAACTAGCCCCGCCCACCCTAAAGACATACACTAGGCCACTTTTCTGCCTGCCTAGGGTTCCCCGATCGATTTTTATTTGTAAAATCGTGCACATCGATTTAGCCTAAAAATAACACGTTCATGCTATTTCTCCCATTTGACCACCCAAATAGCCCCGCCCACCCCAAAGGCCAATACTAGGTAGCTCGTCAACCTGTCGTGGCACCCCGATTGATTTTTGGCCCAAAGAACGCTCGAACCCCGGTCCTATCCCCAAAACCATGGGCTATAGCACACCAATTTGTTCCAAAAACATCTCGTTTACATTGTTTCGCTCGTTTGACCACCCAAATAGCCCCGCCCACCCCAAAGGCCCATACTAGTCCACTCCCAAACCTTTCTGGGGAGCTTCAACTGTTTTCAAACCTAAGCACGTCTGGACCTCAGGTCTACCCTCAGAACCATGGGCTATAGCACACTGATTTAGCCTAAAAATGGCACGTCCACATCGTTTCTCCTGTTTAACCACCCAAATAGCCCCACCTACCCCAAAGGTCAATACTTGGTTGCTCCTCAACCTTCGTGGGGTACCTCATTCACTTTATGGCCCTAAGCGCACCTGGATATAAGGACCACCCCCAAAACCCATTGGCTATAGCACATTGATTTGACATGAAAATAGCCCGTTTGTGATTTTTTGCAAATTTGATACCCAAATGGCCCCGCCCACCTCTAAGGCCCACACTTGGCTGCTCTTATCCTACCAGGGGCACCTTTATCAATTTTTGTCCTAAAACACGCCCGGAACCCTGGTCTACCTCAGAAATCGTGGGTTATAGCACACCGATTTGGCCTAAAAATGGCCCGTCGTATCCTTTTACCCGTTTGACCACCCAAATGTCCCTGCCCACTCGAAAGGTCCATACTAGGCCACTCCCCAGCTAGCCAGGGGCGCCCTAGTTGATTTTTGGCCTAAAGTGCTCCCGAACCCTGAGCTCAACCCTAGAACCGTGGGCTACAACATACCATTTTGGCCTAAAAATGTCCTGTTTGCATCGTTTTGCCTGTTCAACCACCCAAATGCCCCCGACCACCCCAAAGGCCATACCAAGCCACTTGCCAACCTGTCTAAGGTACTTCGATCAATTTTGGCCCAAAGCACGCCTGAACCCCGGGTCCACCCCTAGAACCGTAGGCTATAGCACATCGATTTGGCCTTAAAATGCCCCATTTGTGCCGTTTTGCCTGTTTAACCACCCAAATAGCCCCTTCCACCCAAAGGCCCACAATATGCTGCTCCTCAGCCTTCCTGGGGTGCTTCGGTCGATTTTTGGCCCAAAGCACGCCCGAACACGAGGCCCACCATTGGAACCGAGGGATATAGCACACCAATTTGGCCCAAAAATGGGTTATTCGTACTATTTTGCCCATTTTACCATCCAAATGGCACCACCGAGCCCAAAGGCCCACACCAGGATACTTCCCAGCCTGCCTGGGGCACCCCGGTCAATTTTTGACCCAAAGTACGCTCGGGCCCATTGCCCACCCCAGAACCGTGGGCTATAGAACACTGATTTAGCACAAAAAAGGCCCATTTATGGCATTTCACCTATTTGACCACCCAAATGGTCTCGCCCACCACAAAGGCCCATACAAAGCTCCTTCCCAGCCTTCCTAGAGTGCTATGGTAAATTTTAGACCCAAAGCATGCCCGAACCTTGGGACCACCCCTGAAATTGTGGGCTATAGCACAATAATTTAACTCAAAAATAGCTCGTTCATGTCGTTTCGCCCGTTTGACCACCCAAATGGCCCCGTCCACCCCAAAGGCCCTTACTAGTCTACTCCCCTACTTGTCTGTGGCACCCGGATCGATTTTTGTCCTTAAGCACACTCGGAGTTGGGCTCATCCTAGAAACCGTGGGCAATAGCACACCAATATGGCCTGAAAATAACCCATTCGAGCTATTTTGCCCGTTTGACTACCCAAATGGAATCGCCCACCCCAAAGGCCCATTTTATCTTGCTCTTCAGCCTGCCTAGGATGCCCTGACAGATTTTTGTCCTAAAGAGCACCTAAAATCCATGCCTATCCCCAAAACCATGGGCTATAGCACACCGATTTGGCCCAAAAATGGCTCGTTCTCACCTTTTCATCTATAACCACCCAAATGGCCCCACCCACCCTAAAGGCCTATACTAGGTCACTCCACACTGTGGACTATAACACACCAATTTGTCTAAAATGGTTTGTTTGCGTCGTTTCCCACGTTTGACCACCCAAATGGCTCCTCCAACCTTAAAGGGACACACTAGGTTACTCCCTGGCCTGTCTAGGGAAACCCGATTGATTTTTGGCCTTAGGTGCACCCAAAACACACACCCATCCTCAAATTGTGGCTATAGCATACTGATTTGACCCAAAAATTGCCCGTTCATGCTGTTTTGTCCATTTGACCACCCAAATGGCCTCCCCCACCCCAAAGTCTCATACTACACCACTCCCCAGTATTCCTGGGGTGCCCTGGTCGATTTTTGGATCAAAGAGTGCCTGTACCCTGGAGTAACCCCCAAAATTAGGGCAATAGAACACCGATTTGGCCTAAAAATGGTCTATTTGCGCTGTTTTTCCCATTTCACTATCCAAATGTCCCCGCCAACCCTAAAGGCCAATACAAGGCCGCTCCTCAACATGCCTAGGGAGCCTAAGTCAATTTTTGGCCCTAAGCATGCCCAAGACCCCATACCCACCCTGGAACTGTAGGCTATAACATATAGATTTGGCCCAAAAATAGACCATTCGTGCGAGATAGCATATGTTGGCATCTAGGATATCATTCGCATTAAATATCTGATGATGCACAAGATAGCATACACTGATGTCAAGGATATCATTAACATTTAATAGCTGTTGACATGCGAGATAGCATACACTGGCATCGAGGATATAATCAACATTAATATTTGTTGACACGTAAGATAACATACGTTGGAGTTGAGAATATGTTATCATGAATCAGCATTTGAACACATCGAGAACACATGATTCAAACAACATATGAGATTTCCTAGAAATTAACAATTTGAGGGTCATATAGTCATATTGTTTGAAATAAGATAGTGTGCAAGATTACCTATGAATTGATATCTCATAGGTCATTCGTAAGCCGTAACAACATCCTCACCGGGTAATGTGCAAGGTTACCCAAAAAATTGATAATCTGAAGGTTATCCATAAGTCACAACTAAATCATTATCGGAGAATATGGGAGATTATCAAATTGATAAGTCCAAGGGTTCTCTATAAACTATGTCATATCCAAGATTGATTATGCGAAAGATTACCCAAAGACTACTAATTTGAGAGATATCTATAAGTCATATTGTATCCAAGGTCGGATAATGTGCAAGAATACCTGAGAATTAGCGATTGGAGAGATATCTGTAAGACATCCCTTATCCAAGGTTGGATAATATGCAGGATTACCTAAAGGCTAGCGTTTCAAAGGATATCCCTAATTCGCCTCATATCCAACATCAAATAATGCACAAGATTATCCAAATATTGGCAATTCAAGGAAAATCTATAAGTCGTATCAATACTGTTTTGCAGAGAAATTTTGACTTTTGAAAGAGTCGCCACTTAATTTTGAAAAGAAATTAAGAAACCTTTAGAGAGTTACTTCAAACTATTCAAAATAGGAAAATCATTTTAAGTTAGAGATTCTAGATAAGCGGTTCCTATTAACATTTTAGGAAGGTATTAGGCACCTAAAACATCCGCTAACTTGCGGTTATCCGGACTATTTAAAAATCGTCTTTTGATTAACTTTGAAAAAGTTTATTTTTTGAAAAGAAAAGTGATTTTAGGAATATTTTGGTGTTTATGCAAAACCAATGTTTTAGCGACTTGACTAAGGATTTTACTAAGTTCGCAAAACACACGTAAAACAAGTAAGCAAATAGAAAAAGAGAAAAGGAGAGAAGTAGTGATTTAGGTTTTTAAGACCAAACCATTGACCCTGTCCTAATCTAGTTGGGTTTTTGACCCATCTTTCACCTGTCCTAATTTTATATTTTTGAGCCTTTGACTCGAATCTTGCTCGACCTGTATTAAAAACAACTTTGGCTTCGAGGCCCAAATGAATGAATAAATAAGTAAATAAATAAAAATATAAATAAATAAATAAATAAATAAAACAAAGCTAACAATCAGTGGATACGGAAACAAATGAGACTTTTAAAGTCTCTTAGCTATTTTGCTAAAGGGTTTCAACCTATCTGCTTATTCTTCTGTCTTCTCGCAGTCATCTACCACGTCTTATCCTATTGAGCCATCCTCTTAAATTCTTCTGAAAGTGGGCCTAAATGGCACATAGCGAAGATGTAGAGAGAGAAAAGAATCCATTTGAACTCTCTTGCAGAGCAGCAAAATGGGATAACGAGTTAGTGTCGGATTCACAACCACCACCTACCTGAGAACAGAGTCGCCATCAGCTCGAAGTTCTCATTAACTAACCAACTTTCAAAAACACTATTCCTACTAAAGGATTGAGTTTTTCTCGAAGGATTTCTCTTCTCTTTTTTTTTTTTCAAAGAAATTTTTGCTCCAACTAAAATTTTTTCAACCCCTAATTTTCCAACCCCCAGAATTCCAACCAAAAAAAAATCCCCTCATAACAGTGACCCAATGGGTCCTTATATAGAAGACGAATTAGGGGTAATTTCGAGACTTGCAAAATAAGATATTTGGAAATTTGAAATTTGAATTTCCTCTTCCAGCTTGGGGTTTCATCAATAATTGTACCAATTTTGAGATTGGTGGACCAATATGATTTTTGCAAAATGACTTATACCCCCAACCAATGAAAATCCCCCAAATTTGCACGAAATTATACCATTGTTACCGAGATTTGCGAAATTGATCTGTTGAAGGGACACCTATACATCTTCTAGAGGATTTTCGAACATCCCATGGTATGAAACCGCATGCTACTCACGTAAGGAGTACGATCGAAGTAAGGGAGAGGAGAAACGACAGGTTCTATCGGGTCGGAGCTGGTTGGAATCGGGCTAAGAGGTTCATCATAGTTTTATTGTTGTTGTCGCGATGTTGCTGATAGTTGTTTACTGTTATGCTGAAGGCGAAAAAGACATATAGGAATGGGCCAGGTCAAGGTATGGCAAAGGTAGGCTGGGGTGGTTATTGTGTTGGGCCAATTGGTTGGGCTGGTTGTTGTTTTGTTGCTGAAGAGAATTGGGCCTGGGTTGGTTTTGTATAGGGAATTAAGGATTCATAAATGGACAAATTCGGCTTGGGCTATTTATTAAATAGCATGTTGATAGGATTTTGGGATTATTTAAGACATAACCCAATTAGGATTAAGTTTAAGCTATTTAATAAATAGCCTATTGATGAAAGTTTAGTCAATTGTGTTTAAATTTTGACCTAATTGGAGATTAATCGGTCACTTGTGTTGCAATTGTAGCCAAATCAACTTCGATTAAGTCTAATTTAATAAATTTACCAAATTGAATCAAGATTTAAAACGAATTTAGCAACTAGTTTAATCCTGAACTTCTTTGATTTGATAAAATCAAGTAAGCATTTTTCCAAATAAACTATTTTTTAAATAGATCATTTTTAAATTAAGATTCCAATTATTGTATTTATTTTCACAATAATCTTTAATTAAATCTGATATTCTATAGAATAAACATTTAAATAATCAAATTTTATAATATCGCATAATTGAACATGATAATATGTAATTGCTACTTAAAGTGACAAAATCACGTACAAATATGCTTTTCAAAACTCTTATTCGATGAAATAAATATTTCAATTTTATTAAAAATCGAAGAAACTCAGGATTAAATTTAGCCGTGGAGGGCAAGAATTAGGTGTCAACAACTGCCCCTTCCCTTCGGGTAGGATGGATGCAAGTAATCCTGGGCAAAGGAAGGTTGACGTTCCTAATTTTTGTCCGACCACAAATTTGAATCTGGAAAAGGTTGGCTTTCGCATGAGTTTCATAGAGTTATGGCCGAACCTCGGTATCAGGTTTCCTACATATCGCTGGTTTCATGAGAATTCAAGCCACTTGTAGTTCATAAAGCTTGATTTTAAGCACGATTTTTAAGAAAATTCACCAACTATCACATTTTAGAGTTTTTGATTAAATCGAGAAGCTGGGGAATAAAGGGATTTGGGGGAGTTTGGAATGCAGTCGAGTTTTCTACATAGAGCCCAGCCTACATATCTCGAGACTCAGGGAATCAGACTATCTGTAGTTTGACTCAATTGGTAGAAAAGATAGTCTTCTATTTCAGACCATCTTTGGCTCGGAATGAGTGACAAGTTGATCGAGTTGTGGAAAAGAGGCTTATAACCTATTAACCATGAATGTGGGATCCTTAACATCCATAGACAAGAACTTACCTAGACATAATTTCCAAAACTCTAAGTGTATTGTCACTCAAATTTGAAGAAAGAAGAAAGTTACCCTCAGCATAAGTTTAGAAATATCCCAAAGGTGAAGCGGAAACTATAATATCCCAAAATACCCACATGTCTTCTAACAGGGGTGTGGTTGGATGGTGGTGGCGATCATCCTTTAGCTCGCATCCAAAGAGTTTGATGCCCCTCTCTAGACTATGTCCCATTTTGCTGCTAAGAAAGAGTTCCACATTGTGCTGCGTCCTTTTTGGAGTCGTCCGCACCTGTGGGTTTGATTTGAGATTTTCATCCTCTCGGATGCTTTCGGCAATATCTCAAACAAAATTGTTAGTGCTAAATATAATTCACAAAAGAGGTATATACCTTTTACCATATCTCCACGTGAGTTGTGGCCTGAAAAGTGGAGTCATCTTTTCATGTACCTATATGGCATGAAATAACTAGAAACAACAAACACAACAACCCTCTTGATTGTTGTAGAATTATGACATTTGTCGGTTGAATATGTCTTCAAAGTGGGGTGGCCTTTTTGAACACCGATGGTACTTTATACAGAACGGTCCCTACAACTGTGTAATCTTGTACTGGTGTGCCAATCCTTTTGGTTACCTATATCACTTGTTGTATGTGGAATGATAACCTTTTCGATTATAGTCGACGATTGATTTATAAATTTTTCTTAAATTGTTAATCTTGGGATAATCTTGCGCATTATTTGATGCTAGATACGGGGCAACTTACAGATATCCTTTGAATTTCTAGCTTTTAGGTAATCCTGCACATTATCCGACTTTGGATAAGAGATGGCTTATAGACATCCCTCCAATCGCTAGCTTTCAGGTGTTCCTGCACATCATCCAACCTTGGATACAATATGACTTATAGATAATCTCTCAAATTGTTAGTCTTTGGGTAATCCTTCACATAATCGATCTTGGATATGACATGGCTTATAGAGAACCTTTGGACGTATCAATTTGATAATCTTGCATATTCTCCGGTAAGGATTTAGTTGCGACTTATGGATAACCTTTGAACTATCAATTTTTGGACGATCTTATACACTATCCGGTTAGGATGTTGTTGTGGCTTACGGATGACCTACAGGCTATCAACTCATAGGTGATCTTGCATACTATCCTATTTCAAATAATATGACTTACAGATGACCATCAAATTGCCAATTTCTAGGAAATCTTATATATCATTCATCCTTAGATAGTGACTTAAAGGTGTCCCTTCAAATTATGTGCTCTCGATGCATTCAAATGCTGATCCATAAAATGATGAGATATCCTCGACGCTAGCGTTTATGTCTTGTATTTTAATAGATATAAAATGATGATGATATCCTCGACGCCAGCATTGTGTCTTGCATGTCAACAGATATATTGAATGCTGATGATATCCTAGATGCCAGTGTTGTGTCTAGCATATCAACAGATATTGAATGATAATGATATCCTCGATGCCAGCATTATGTCTTGCGTGTCAACAGATATATTGAATGCTGATGATATCCTCGATGCCAGCATTGTGTCTAGCGCATCAATAGATATTGAATGATGATGATATCCTCAATGCCAGCGTTGTGTCTTGCGTGTCAATAGACATTGAATAGCCTTCTTGGGCAATGGTATAAGATGGCCCTCTTGGCAATAATATGCAATAACCCTTTCGGCAATGATATGCAATGGTTCTTCCGGTAAATTAAAAACAGTTTCACCTGAAATCATTTGTCAGGGTCTTGCTTTCTGCATGTACCTGTACTCAAGGTAGACGATTAGTAGACACAAAGTCACTTTTGCTAGCGACTGTTTTTTATAAAAATTCTAAATACAATATTTGTAAAAAAGACAAAACATTTTTGTTTGTCCTCTATGATCTCAAGAAATGAGATGGACACTTCAAAAGGTCTTCAATATATGGGTACTAAACCCATTTTTAGGGCTACCCAACAATACCGTTCTTGAGCATTAGTGCTCTGGTGTGGCTCCCAATTTTCTCGAAGATTTTGAAAGAGACTCTCATTTTTGTGTATTGGTCCCTGCGCCCACAAAAAATGATTAGTTTGAGTGAAACTACTCCATGTTGACCTCCTTCGATCCTTGATTTGCCCTTCACCATCTTTCAAGTATTTCGTCATGTTGGGACTTCCACCCATGACTCTCCGTCCTAATTGATGTCTAGGTAATCACTAAGTAAGAGATTTATATAGATTTTTTGAAAGTACTCTTAATTTTTAGAAAATAGTTTTGAGAACTCCTGCAAAACTTTGAAAAATCTCTGCCAGTCATGTCATGTGCTAGCTCAACAACCTTCTTTCTCTTGATTCTAACAATGTCCGACGTTTGATGAAGGATAGCTAGGGATTCAACATTGTTGAGTCTCTGTACCAGAGGTTTTATCAAATAAGGAGATTCAGTCTTCCTAGACTTTATCACAGGTGGTTATTCTCAAGAAGAGGTGCCTTGGTGTATGCTTTTTGCAGATGATGTAGTTTTGATTGATGAGACGCGGGGTGTGTGAATGATAAATTAGAGGTGTGGAGACAAACTCTTGAGTCTAAAGGGTTCAGGTTGAGTAGGAGTAAGATAGAGTATTTGGAATGCAAGTTTAATGACGTGAGGCTAGCGAATGAGGTGGTAGTAAAGTTGGAATCACAGGTGGTATGTAAGAGGGATAGTTTCAAGTATCTCGGGTTCGTGATTTAGGGTAACGGTGAGACTGACGAGGATGTCTTGCACCGTATTGGGGCGAGATGGATGAAGTGAAAGCTCGCTTTAGGGGTGTTGTGTGATAAGAAAGTGCTGCCCAAGCTTAAAGGAAAATTCTACAGAGTGGCAGTCCGTCCGGCCATGTTGTGTGGAGCAGAGTGTTGGCCAGTTAAGAACTCCCACATTTAAAAAATGAAGGTGGCAAAAATGTGGATGTTGCGTTGGATGTGTGGGCTGACTAGGGGTGACAGAGTTCAGAATGAGACTATCAGAGAGAAGGTTGGTGTGACTCCAGTGGAGAATAAGATACGGAAAGTCTGATTGAGATGGTTCGGACACGTGATGAGGAGGGGTATGGATGCCCCGATTCATAGGTGTGAGAGGCTAGCTTTGGATAGTTTTAGGCGAGGTAGGGTAGGCCGAAGAAGTACTGAGGAGAGGTGATTAGGCAGGACATGGAGCAGTTACAGCTTACTGAGGACATGACCCTAGATAGGAAGATCTGGAAGACGCGAATTAGGGCAGAAGGCTAAGGTCAGTTTGGGTAGCTAGTGTAGGGGATTACATGGTGGGGCATTATTCTTGTTATGATACTTTGTTTCATGCTTTATTACAAATCTGTTTACTTTTCTCTATGTACTATTACTTGTGGGTGTCGTATTTATGGTATGCCATCTTGTTCCATGGTTTACTATGAATTTGTTTAGTATTTCGTGTCTTGAGCTGGGGGTCTATCGGAAATAGTTTTTCTACTTCTTTAGAGGTAGAGATATGGACTGCATATATCTTATCCTTCCCAGACCTCACTATGTGGGAATAAACTGTGTTTGTTGTTGTTGTTGTTAGTTATTCTCAAATCTCAACTTCGACCTCTAGTGCTGGGGAATCTGAAATATATTCCAGTATTTGATTGAAATTTTGAGGCTTCCCTCAAAATTTCTACCCCAGTTTAAAGTAGTTTGAGATGATATCATCTTGAGTGGATCAGAAGTCTTTGCTGATCTTCATTCTCTTTGTTGGATGTTGATCTTCTCTTGTGAATTTTTGAGATTTCTTCTCGAAAATTCTGCCCCAGTTTTCATTTCCTGGGGTTATATGACTGAGCCGTTGGGGCGCCTACGTATCCCGTTGAAGCAGGAATCAGGTCAAACGTAGTTCAGGACTATGCTAGGGATATACAAAAAAAATTAATGGGTTGACGTAAGCCGACATAGGCCGCCTACGTATCCCTTTCTTGGGAATTCAGGTCATCACGTAGTTCATACATAAAAGGAAAGGAAAAATTTTCTAAGGGGTTGACCGAAGCCAACATAAGCCGCCTACGTATCCCTTTCTTGGGAATTCAAGTCAAACATAGTTCGTACATAAAGGGAAAGGATAAATTGTCCTAAGGGGTTGACCAAAGCCGACATAGGCCACCTACGTATCCCTTTCTTGGGAATTCAGGTCAAACGTAGTTCGTACATAAAGGGAAAGTATAAATTGTCCTAAGGGGTTGACCGAAGCCGACATAGGCTGCCTACGCATCCCTTTCTTGGAATTCAAGTCAAACGTAATTCGTACATAAAGGGAAAGGATTCTAGGCAGTTACATACTAGAAAACAACATTACTACGAACGCGATTACAAGTAAATTAACTAAAGAAACACGAAAACTAGAACGTCCTTCAAACATAATATCTCTTTATCGCATCAGAATTGATTGGTTTGGTCCACTCTGTGCCATCCATCTCAGACAAAATCAAAGCTCCTCCAGGTTGAGCTTCTTTTGATATTTATATTCCTTTATATCTACTACTAACTGCTCCTCATCACCTTATCTGTTCATCATTATTTCCTTCGCCTTGTTCGTCTAACCCTTGACATGACATGATATTGGCAGGTTTTTAAATCAATGCTACCAAAATAAACCATGCTAGATAATCATATTTTAAAAAATAATGTCTTAAATAAAGGGAGTTCTTTTGGAAAATAAATAAATAAAAACTATGGCTTATGGCCCATGCCTTTTTGAAAGTTGTAAAACATGAAACAAAATTTTGAGACATAAAAGGGTGGATCACGGGGACTTCTCCGGATCATCATCGATTTTAAAAACTATTAGTAATTGCCCTTCCATCTACTACGACGGGCGACGAATTAGGAGCGAAGTGGAAGTTCAATTTTGTAAAGCCTCTCCTGGTGCAACCTTCTTTACCCGAATGTGTTTTGAAAAATTTTTTGGTATAGCATTGTATCCCTCAAACAGATTTCCTATCCTATCCCCAAGACCATCATCATTTAATATCTCATGTATGGGAAATGATTGGTGCAGGATGGTGACGGTTTAGACAGACTCTCCTTTGAATTATCTTAGATCTCATCTTCTTTTCTTGGTTGGTACTCTACTCCATGCTTAAATGCTTTTTATGGGACCATAACAGGCTTAATAATTCCTTCCAAATCCTTACTTAAGGCGGCCACAACTTTCTCTATCTTCTCCATCTCTTCTATTCTTTTGAGTCCTTCTGAATTTACCTTAGTGATGGCCTTGCTAGACGTCCATTCAACCTCTATTTCAATTATGTTAACTGTAGGTCCCCCATGGTTGGGCAATGGATTACTGTTAACATTTGGTGTAGGTGTCTGGAGAGTGATGACCTTCTGATCGATTAAATCCTGAATCCTATGTTTCAGGTAGATACAATCCTCAGTACTGTGCCCCACTGCTCCTGAATGATAGGCACAATGTTGACTTGCATTAAAAAATTAAGAGTTGAGATTGACAGGCCTTGGCTGTATTGGTTGCAAATGACCAGCATTCTTCAATCTTTCAAATAATTGGGTGCGACTTTCAGCTAGTGGGATGAAGTTTCTTTTCGTGGTTTGGATGTGGGGGGTTATAATGGTTTTGATTTGTAGGAGGAGGTACTTGGTGATAATTTGGAGGCGCTTGGGAATTTGTTGGGTTATTTGGAGGAGTGGACTGGAAATAAGACTGATAATTTGGATGTGGAACTGGGTATTGGGGAAAGATATTTAGTTGTGGAGCTTGGTATGAGGATTGGAGATTTGGGAGTGGGGCTTAGTATTGGGGGGAGATATTTGGCTGTGGAGCTTGGTATTGGGGGTGGGCATAGAATAAATGTTGAAGGCTTGGTGACAACGGAGAAGAGAAAACATTCCTAGAGTTGATCTTCCTTTTTGTTTTTGCAACAGGATTAGCAGAAATCGTGCCTACATCTTTCTTTTTCTTCTTCAAAAACATGGCAGCCCCAGATGATTCCGGGGTCTTGGCAATTTTCCCTGTCTAAATACCTTCTTCCAATGATTCTCCTATTTTTACCAAATCCGTAAAAGTTGCCCTAACAGCTAACACCATCCTGGTATAATATTCTCCTTCTTGCGCGTGAGAGAACATGGATACCATTTCTTTCTCAAACATGGGGGGTTGCACTTTGGCAGCTTCTTTCCTCCAACGAAAAACATAGTCTCAAAAACTCTTATCATTCCTCTGTTTGATCCGATCTAGTGAATATCAATCAGGGACTATTTCAATGTTGAATACGAACCTGTCAAGGAAACCCTTGGCTAATGCTTTCCATCCAGTCCATCTTTTCAGCTCCTGAGACATGAACTATTCTAAGGCTTCGCCGCTTAAAATTCGACTGAATAGGCACATCAACAACGCCTCATTTTTTCCTATCCCTACCAGTTGCTCAAAGTACCTTCTCAGATGGGCCATTGGATTTTCGGTACCGTCTAACATTTTAAACTTAGGGACTTTGTACCCATCTGGTAGGTCTACTCCAAGGTGAACACATAAATCTTCATACCCCAAACTGTCGTGGTCCCTGGCTTCATGAGACTCTTTGATCCTCATGATCTCTTCCTTCATAGCTAGCGAATTCCTTTCATGCTTGGTCCTCCACTCTTTCTCCTTCTCCTCGTA
The DNA here is from genome assembly GCF_002878395.1 of Capsicum annuum. Taxonomy (NCBI): domain Eukaryota; kingdom Viridiplantae; phylum Streptophyta; class Magnoliopsida; order Solanales; family Solanaceae; genus Capsicum; species Capsicum annuum. Next base: position 210,913,504 of record NC_061120.1, read on the forward strand.
ATGGTCCATATCGGAATTAGAAAGGGGTTCATAGATATCAAGGGATATGATGGCCTAAGGGGGATTTGGAAGGCAGGCTTGATTTTATGGATGAAAGCAATTTGGTTGGTAAGTGGAGAGGACATTTTGGAAATTGGGAAGGTTCTGCGGACTTTGCAAGTAGTTTGGCCGAATCTAAGAAGGATTTTGCGGATTTGGAAATGAATTTGGGGGATTCGAAGGTAGGTTTGACGTCTTTTATGGGTTTGAGAGTGAATCTTGCGGATTTAGGAATGCATTTTATTGATTTGAAAATATATTTTGAGGATTTGGGAATGGATTCGGAGATGGGTTATGTGGGGTTAGAGATGGATTTTGCGGATGGTAGGCGTCTGGGTTATTTTCACGATTGGTATTTTGGACAAATGGAGGAGCGGAGACAGATGATACGTTATTTGGATGATCCCCAAGAGTAGGGGTGCTGAGGGGAGGAATTTAGAGTGGATTCCCATATCCTCTTGGAATGGGGGCATTGACGGTGATGGCCAGGTTACCCAAATTTCGAGTGCAATTTATTTCCTCCTGAAGCATTTCTAACTTTTTTGCGAGTTTCGCAATCACCTCACTTTGTTCTGCTATTACATTATCCCTGATGGTTAACGTGTTTTCTTCATCATTTCCAGTCATTATTGAATGATGATCAAAGAATGGGATTTTATGCGCTTTTGACCGGGTGAAATAGGGATGTTCTGCCAGCTTATATCAACACGGAGTAGTTTCTATTATTTGTAAAGTAAAACAACTCAAGGGCAGATGTGTTAGTTTCCGTATGTGATAAGTACTGCAAAATATTTGACAAGAAATAACCACATAGAGTTGTTTGAGTCATAGCCAAATTCATCCATAGGAGCATAGCGGATAAACTTGCCTTTGATCCAAACAAACACACATAAGCACATAAGACAATTATATTACACAAAAACATTATAATAATGCGTATTCTAACTAGGGTGACCCTTTTTGAGCCAAGGGTTCAGGCCTAACCAATTCTTATATTGGTGACGTCTGTAAACTGTGACTTAGATGCAACCTCCCAAATTGATCAATTTCTTGGTTAACTTGCTTCAATTCTTGTTACAAAAGTAAGCAAATCAAGCTTTTTCCCGACCCCCAAAGAATAATGGATTAAATTAGATAGGCATACATTTTCTTCAACATATAAATATGGTTCGTCTATAATTGACTCGAGGTCAATAGACGCAGGACAGGTTTTCTAATGGGCCCAATACCCCGCTCGGGTATTGAGTCGTCCTAGGCTCATGCCTAAAATAAGGTTTTGGTTTCGTTCTATCCTAGGTGTCTAGAGTGGGTTTGAACACCAGTTCTCAAGCGGACAACTTGAGTTTGAAAATACGAACAACCATCAGACGACTCACGTGCTAATAAGTCGTTCGTATTTCTAACACATTAGTGGAATTGAACAATAGGGGCTGAGACATCCACGAAATTCCAAAACAGTTTAAATAATGTAGGAATATACCATGAGATGTGATAGTTAAACTTTACAAAATCAAAACATATAAACATATAAACAGTTAATCAAAAGATGAAACCAAATATTTGGTTAGAACCTAGTTAAAGATCCCCAGCAGAGTCGCCATTTCTATTTTGCGGAGAAATTTTGACTTTTGAAAAGAGTTGCCACTTAATTTTGAAAAGGAATTAAGAAACCTTTAGAGAGTTACTTCAAACGATTCAAAACAGAAAAATTGTTTTAAGTTATAGATTCTAGATAAGCGGTTCCTATTAACGTTTTAGGAAGGTATTAAGCACTTAAAACGTCTGCTAACTTGCGGTTATCTGGACTGTTTAAAAATCATCTTTTGATTAACTTTGAAAAAGTTTATTTTTTGAAAAGAAAAGCAATTTTAGGAATATTTTGGTGTTTATGCAAAACCAATTTTTTAGCGACTTGACTAAGGACTTTACTAAGTTCGAAAAACACACGTGAAAAAAGTAAGCAAATAGAAAAAAGGGAAAGGGGAGAAGTAGTGATTTAGGCTTTTAAGCCCAAACCGTCGACCTTGTCCTAATCTAGTTGGGTTTTCTACCCATCTTTCACCTGTCCTAATTTTATGTTTTCGAGCCTTTGACTCGAATCTTGCTCCACATATATTAAATACAACTTTGGCTTCGAGACCTAAATGAATGAATAAATAAGTAAATAAATAACTAAAAAATAAATAAATAAATAAATAAATAAATAAATAAAACAAAACTAACAATAAGTGGTACGGAAACAAATGAGACTTTTAAAGTCTCTTAGCTATTTTGCTAAAGGGTTTCAACCCATCTGCTTATTCTTCCATCTTCTCGCATTCATCTACCACATTTTATCCTATTGAGCCATCCTCTTAAAGTCTTCTAAAAGTGGGCCTAAATGGACCATAACAAAGATGCAGAGAGAGAAAAGAATCCATTTGAACTCTTTTGCAGAGCAGCAAAATGAGATAACGAGTTAGTGTCGGACTCACGACCACCACCTACCTGAGAACGTCATCGCCGTCAACTCGGAGCTCTCATCAACTGACCAACTTTCAAAAACACTATTCCTACTAAAGAATTGAGTTTTTCTCCAAGGATTTCTCTTCTCTTTTTTTTTTTCAAAGAAATTTTTTCTCCAACTAATATTTTTTCAATCCTTAATTTTCTAACCCCCAGAATTCCAACCGAAAAAAAAATCCCCTCATAACAGTCACCCAATGGGTCCTTATATAGAAGACGAATTACGGGTAATTTCGAGACTTGCAAAACAAGTTATTTGGGAATTTGAAATTCGAATTCCTCTTCCAGCTTAGGGTTTCATCAATAATTGTACCAATTTTGAGATTGGTGGTCCAATAAGATTTTTGCAAAATGACTTGTACCCCCAACCAATGAAAATGCCCCAAATTTGCACGAAATGTACCATTGTTATCGAGATTTGCGGAATTGATCCGTTGAGGGGACACTTATTCATCTTCTAGAAGATTCTCGGACTTCCCACTGTACGAAACCACATGCTACTCATGTGAGATGTACGATCGAAGTAAGGGAGAGAAGAAACGACAGGTTCCATCGGATTAGAGCTGGTTGGAATCGGGCTAAGAGGTTCATCATAATTTTATTGTTGTTGTCGCGATGTTGCTGATAGTTGTTTGCCGTTATGCTGAAGGGGAAAAGGACATATGGGAATGGGCCGGGTCAAGGTATGGCAAAGGTGGGCTGGTCGGTTATTGTGTTGGGCCAATTGGTTGGGCTGGTTGTTGTTTTGTTGCTGAAGAGAATTGGGCCTGGGTTGGTTTTATGTAGGGAATTAGGGATTCATAAATGGACAAATTCGGCTTGGTCTATTTATTAAAAAGCGTATTGATAGGATTTTGGGATTATTTAAGGCATAACCCAATTAGGATTAGGTTTAAGCTATTTAATAAATAGCCTATTGATGGAAGTTTAGTCAATTGTGTTTAAATTTTGACCTAATTGGAGATTAATCGGCCACCTGTGTTGCAATTGTAGCCAAATCGACTTCAATTAAGTCTAATTTAATAAATTGACCAAATTGAATCAAGATTTAAAACGAATTTAGCAACTAGTTTAATCCTGAGCTTCTTTGATTTGATAAAATCAAGTAAGCATTTCTCCAAATAAACTATTTTTGAAATAGATCATTTTTAAATTAAGAGTTCAATTATTATATTTATTTTCACAATAATCTTTAATTAAATCTGATATTCTATAGAATAAACATTTAAGTAATCAAATTGTATAATATCACATAATTGAACTTGATAATATGTAATTTCTACTTAAAGTGACAAAATCACGTACAAATATGCTTTTCAAAACTCTTATTCGGATGAAATAAATATTTTGATTTTATTAAAAATCGAAGAAACTCAGGATTAAATTTAGCCATGGAGGGAAAAAATTAGGTGTCAACAAATACAAAAGATGTGTAAGACTTACCCGAGATCATATGCAAAAAATTATTAGCAATAACCAGAGAGGTTATCATTCCACATACAACAAGCATTATGGGTGACCAAAGGGTTGCCGCATCAGTATAAGATTACACGGTTGTAAGGACCGTTCTGCATAAAGTGTTGTCAATACCCAAAAATGTCACCCCACTTTGATAACATATTTAACTGACAAATGAGATAATTATACAACAACCAAGAAGGTTATTGTGTCTGTCGTTGCATGTTATTTCCTTCTAAATAGGTACATGGAAGGATGACTTTGCTTTCAGGTAACAACTCACGTGGAGATATGGTAAAGACTATATACCTCTTTCGAGAATTATGTTTAGCATTAACGATTTTTTTCTGAGACATTATCGAGAACATTCGAGAGGATGAAAATCTCCAGTCATAACCACAGGTGTGGACGACTCCAGATAGGACGCAACATAATGTGGAACTCTTTCTTAGCAGCAAAATGGGACATAGTCTAGAGAGGAACGTTAAACTCTTTGGGCGCGAGCTAAAAAAATGATCGCCACCACCAATCAAATCACACCCTTATTTTAAGACATGTAGGTATTTTGGAATATTCTAGTTTCAGCTTTACCTTCGGGACATTTCTAAACTCATACCGAGGGTAACCTTCTTTTTCTTTCAAATTCGGGTGACAACACACCTAGAGTTTTGAAAATTATGTCAAGGTAAATTCTTACCTATAGATGTGAAGAGCTTCACGTTCATGGTTAAGAGGTTAAAATCCCTTTTTCCACAACTCGATCAACTGGTCACTCATCCCGAGCCAAAGATCGTCTGAAATAAATGACTGTCTTTTCTACCGATTGAGTCAAACTACAAGCAGTCTGATTTCCTGAGTCTTGGGGATATGTAGGCTTTGATCTATGTAGAAAACTCAACTATATTCCAACCTTCCCCCAAATCACTTTATTCTCTAACTTTTTGGTTTTATCAAAAACTCCAAAACCGATATAGCTTGTGAACTTTCGAAAATCGTTCTTTGAATAAAGCTTTATAAACTACACGTGACCTAAATTCTCATGTAACCTAGGATATGTAGGAAACCTGATACCAAGGTCCGACCATAACTACAGAACTCGTGCGATAACTAACCTTTTCAAAAATAAATTTGTGGGCGAACAAAAATTAGGAACGTCAACCTCCCTTTGCCCAAGGTTACTTGCATTCACCCTACCTAAAAGGAGAAGGCAATTGTAGACACCTAATTTTTTCCTCCACAACTAAGTTTCGTCTCGAGTTTCTTTTAATTTTAAATAAAATCGCAACATTTATTTTATCCGGATAAAAGTTTTCCAAAGTATTTATCTGGTTAATTTTTGCCATTTTAAGTAAATATTATATATTATCGTATTTAATTATATGAAATTATATCATATTGTTACTTAAAATATTTATTTTATGGAATATCAAATTTTAATCAAAGTTTATCTTGAAAATAAACTTAAATGATTAAAGCCTTGATTTTAAATGTCATGTGTTCTTGAAAATAACTTATTTGAAAATAAAAATAATAATAATAAACAATAATAATAAACAATAATAATTTATTCGGAGAGATACTTGTTTGATTTTATGAAATCAAGAAAACTCGAGATTGAATTAGTTGTTAATTCATTTCAAATGTTGTTTTAATTTAGTCAATTTATTTAATTGGGCCCTAATTGGAATCAATTCGACCATGATTGCAGTGCAATTAGTCAATTTAATTTTGTTTAGGCTAACATTTAAATATAATTATTTATATTTTATTTATTGGCTATTTAATAAATAGCCCAAGTCAATTTTAGCCCAATAATACTTAAGTTACACAGCAGCCCATCCCTTTATTTTCATTACCAGCCCACTCTACCAGATCCGACCCGGCCCAATATTTCATCTCCTCCATTTAATAAAATAACAGCCGACACTTTCAACAAACAGTGATAACATCACAACACCAACGACGAACGATTCAGTACAAAACTGACTCGTGACCCGCAATCCACGACCCAAAATCGTCAACCAACTCTGATATCAGCGAAAACCTGACCCGACCTTGTACACGCACGTCTCACGCGATAGTATGACGAGGAAAGGTTCGAGAATCTTCTAGAAAAATGCCTAGGTGTCTCATCCAATGTTCGAATCTCGAGATTTTTGGGTTAATTGGTACTAATTCGTACACACTCGCTCAATTTCTATTGGTTGATAAAGGGAATTTCATCCCTCAATTCTATTGGTTGGCCAATTTTGAATTTCATCAAGAAAATTCCAAAATTCGTACAAGTTGTTGGTGGAAAACCCTATATTCAGCTCCAATTCGAATTTCCCCTACCAAAAATTCCGAGTTTACCCCCGTTGTCCTCTTTCCCACATCGTTCAAAGCCTAAGAAGGAACCTTCAATTCTCTCCTATAAAAGGAGCTCGTTGTCGAGCCGTGAAGGGGGTTGGAAATTTCTTTTGGGGGGAAACAAAAACAAGAGAAAAAGTCTCAAATAAGGGAAGGGGGGAAAACCTGAGAGGTTCGAAAAAGCTTTTGGAAAAAATAGTTTTTGTAGTATAAGTTCTTTTGTTTAAGAAAGGTCAACGATTGTTCGGATTTTTTGGAGTCACGGCAAGGTCCTCCGGTGGTAATCGAGATTTCGTCAAAAGTTCGAGTCCTGTTTTGCTGGCCCGAGAGAGGTAAATATACCTTTTCCCATTTGATTTTATCAGCATATTTCTTCTTCGTCCCTTTTCTCTATAGCAATGGTTGGTTGTTTGGTTATAATTGTGGTGATGCTGTGATTATTCGCTGTAGAGGCTCCAAATGCCATAAGTTTGAATGATGAAAGTAAGGTCTATTGTATGGTTATGATAATTTTTCTTAAGTGTCTAATTCTTTGTTCATGGTTTCATCTCTGTTTGTTTGGCTTTTTTCATTAAAATCTGCGACCTCGTGCTGGTTTGACGTTGTCTGATTTTTGTTCACAAGCCTAAAGATGGAGTTTTTGTAAGGGCATAATCAAGAAAATAGCATCCTGTTCTTTGTTCTCATGTTCAATAATGCAGGAAGTTTTTCCTTATATATGAATGATATTAATATCTGTTCTTAGCTATGCTTTGTTTTGCTTTGGTCTGTGTGTGAATTTCTTTTGTCAAGTAGGAATTTGTCCTTGTTTTCTATTCGTTATCGTGAATAAGAAACCCCCCACCCCACCCCGTCTGTGAATAGCTAAAATAAAACGGGATGAAGATGTATTCATGTGATATTTGTTTGGGTTCCCTTTCTGATTTTGCTATCGATAATTTGATTTTGATTGGAGACCATGTTCTTGGATAGCTTATGTTAAGTCCAGGATCGACAGTTTGTTTTCTTTATCATCTCCTTCTGGTTTTCTCCTTTCGTCCAATTGTTGTCCTTTGCTTTCAGTAATAATCTTTGATCATTTGCTTAAAAATATTAAAACCTGCTTTTGATATAGTATAACTCACTGAAATTTGCCCACTCTCTTAGAAACTGTATGCGAGAACTATGTTGGTTGGTCTCTCTTTTGGGGTTTGGGTTTATTTTTGTCATTAAGTACTAATTTAAGGATATGGAGATGACTACATTATTTCTCCTTGCCTATATTGTCGTTGTTCTGCGCAATTATGGTATACTGATGTCGGCTGGCTTGATCACCTTTAGTTTGTGTGGGGTTTAACTCGTCAAAGAGCATAATGTTTGTTTCTTTGTTTTCTTTTTCTACTTGTGAATTGATCTAAAAGGAATTTATTCTCCTCTCTATCCCGAATACTAGCATGTGCCTCGTTTATAGATCTGTTTCGTCTCTTTGATTTTGCATACATTCAGTCCATAAAATGTTGTTGGATTCATAACATCCAAAGAACTAGTGAACTAGACAATGCCTAGGAATGGTTTAATTTAGGATTCCTTAATGATCTCTTGACTTTTGGTTCAATATAATCTCTCGAGGAGAGGAGGAAGCTAGTGCAAAGCTATTGTCGTTTGTCTTAAGTGTTATAAATCTGAAAGTTTTTACCTTTACTGTATGTCGATGCTTTATTAAAAGTATTACTAGATTGTTGTGCTTATGTCTTTTCTTGGTAATGCTATAGTTTTGAATTCACAGATTTTTTAGTATGCACTTGGCCTTAGTTCCTTTTAGAGCAGACTGTGTCCTTATGATATGGTTTGGATTAATTTCTTTTACCTTAATCAACAATGCTTGGGTGTCCAAATAAAGGGTGACTTTGTTTGGATCTTTTATTTAGCTCGATAGAATATATTTGGAACACTAACAACTTGTTTGGATGGTGGTTTGACATGGTTTCATAATGTATGGTATGGTGTAGTATGGTGTGGTATAGTATGGTATGGTACAGTACCAGGTTTGGATGGAATGTATCGTTCACTGCGGTTTAATAATAGATTTTTTGTTTGGTTTGATGGTATGGTACGGTATGGTAACAGGTAAATTTACTAAAATGCCTCTAATTGTAATACATTTGAGATATCAACTCTTTTATCCATATCAGTGCTAGTGCTAGCGTACCAGTTGTCCTTTCTTTCTTAATGCTTCTCATAGCTACCCTATGATCCTTTTAAGACGCCAAATTCACAAGGGTATTTGCTAAACAAAGGTTTGACAAACGCAAACTAATGCAATCGGGAAGTACTTCCCAATCAATAAAACAATTGGTATACATGCATGTATCTTAGAGTTCGAAAATCACTTCCCATGTATATGCTTTTTGTGCATTCACTCTGTTTTCCTCCATTTCAATTTTCAATTTTTTTTTGATCGAATTGAGTTTTTATTGGCATTAAAAACTACTACTACTAAATAACTATGATCATGAAGTCTTGCAATCTTCGATCTTGTTAACAAATGCGTAGTCTTATCATGTATTTTGTTGATAAGGATAAAATAGGATTAAAGAAAATTATACAAGGGTATAGTTGGAAAAGAAAAATGAAAATCATGGCACACCACCAATTTGGTGGTTCAATAACAGCCTATTTGGATGGTGATTTGCCATGGTATGGTATGGTTACCATGGGAACCTTGTTTGTTTCCATGGTCTTCTAAAAATGGTGGTATGGTATGTTACTATTTCATGGTTTGATAACCATGGCAAGAGGCAATTTCTTGAACCACCAATTTAGTGGTGTGGCATGGTTCTCCTTTTTTTTTTTTTCCAACTTTGCCCTTATATAATTTTATTAAACTTATAACCCATTATACCCTTTTACTCTTCTTAACCTTATATACTCTCTTCTTTAACTTAACTCTCTTCTTGACTACAACATTCAACTTCGGCACCACCCTAGCATTTAACATAGTAGTATCCTAGAAGAAATAAGAGACACTGCTACCCCATTGACGCCTTTTAGGGTTTTTCCATTTCCGGGTAGAATAGATATAGGTATAGGTATTTTGCGAGGCCGACAACGACGAGGACGGTGGGAAGTGGAAGAAGGAGGTGGGTCGATGAGTTCAACGTAGCTGACAGAGAAAACGGCGTCATCAATACCCTCATTGAAAACAAGTAGGGGTATTTTAGTAAAATTACCCATTAACATACAATACCATACCATCAATCCAAGCAAAAAAACTATTATTAAACCATAGTGAACGATACAATCCATCCAAATATGGTACAAACCATATCAACCTTTTTTCTTCGTATAAATAACATAAATATTAACCTTTAAAAAGTAATTACTCTCTCCCACTTTTTTAATTACTTTACTCTCTCTCCCTATTAATATACATAACATAGTCAACATATACATAACATTTTGTGTATATGTGAGATTTTTGTAAGATGTTTAGGGAGTTGAGATTTTTTGTAATATTGAAAACGTAAGTTGTGTATTTGTGTAATTTTTAGTTTTTCTTTTGCATGAATCCCTCATGGTTGAGTCCAACAGGCTCAATTTCTCCTTGCATTTTCCTCATAGGCCATTGAGGCCCACTACCTCTATTGAGTCAACTCCTAGAGAAAGTTCAAAAGTCGATCATGTGGTGTACAATTATGAGAAGTCAAAAGAAGAAAAATGGGTTAATGTCTCATATTTAAAAAGGCAAAGAGACTCGAGTCTCATTTTTCTTTATTTATTTATTGTTGTCTTATTTATTTCTTTATTTATTCATTTGGGCCTCGAAGCCAAAGTTGTAAGCTAATACAGGTGAAGCGAAACTTGAGCCAAAGGCTTGAAAAAATAGTTTAAGACACGTTATGGGCCGAAAGCCAAATGCTTAGATTAGGATCGGTACAAGTGAGTCAAAAGCTCAATTAGAATAGGACAGGGTTTGTTGATTTGGGCTCAATGGTCTAAGTCTTTTACTTTCTCCCCTTCCCTTTTTTATGTGCTATTTGCTATTTTATTCACTTAGACTTAGTTGAAATTTCCGCTAAGTCGCTAAAAATGATTTTGCAAAAGCTTTTAAAAAAATTCCTTAATCAACTTTTTTTCAACAATCGACCCTTTTTTAGAATTAGTCAAAAGGAAAACTATTTTTTCAAATAGTCTGGATAATCGCAAGTTAACAGACATTTTAGGTGCTTTAAAAAATCTTCCTAAAATATTAATAGGAACTGCTTATCTAGAATTTCAACTTAAATGATTTTCTTGTTTTGAATCATCTAAGTATTTTATAAAGATTTTTTTAATTTCTTTTCAAATAAATTAAGTGGCGACTTTAAAAGTTAAAATTTTTGCAAAACAATTATTATAGATGTTTTTTGCAATATGCATCACATCAATGTTAGAATTCTAGTATGGTAAATCTCAAAATATGCTTCGCTTTTTCCACCCAAATGTCTTACATATTGTTTTATTAACTTGTTCTGCATCTAATTTTGTTACATTTCATATCCCCAAATTATAAATTTGATTCAAAATTTTCTCTCCTGTTCCATATGTTGATGGGGTCTTTTGACAGTTTGACCTTTAAGAAAGTTCTTTCGATCTCTCCTAAATGAGTGATATTGGTCAAGGAGCATTTTGTGGCAATCAAACCATGATTGTTTTCTTCCATGCTGTAATCTAAGGGATTGTGTTTCCTTTATACAATAAGGGCATGCTAATTTACCCGCAATACTCCATTCTGATAACATAGAATATGCTGGAAAGTCACTAATTGTCCATGCCAAAGTTGCCATTAATTGAAAGTTTTGCCTTTTTGAGATGTCAAATACTTCTACACCTGTCTCTCACAATAAGGTCAGTTCCTTTATTAGAGGATGCAAATAAACATCAATTTTATGTTTGGGATTGCTCGGACCGGGAACAATGATTGTTAAGAATATATAAGCCTTTTTCATGCACATTCTTAGAGGGAAATTGTATGGAGTGACATTCACTGCCCACGAAGAATATTTCCTTCCAGACTGACTGAATGGTTGAAAACCATTCGTACATAACTCCAACCTAACATTTATTGGTTCAGCGGCAAAAAAGTGATTAGTTTCATTGAAGTACTTCCAAGCCTCAGAATCTGATGGATGACGCATCACACCATCCTCTTTTTTATGATCATGATGCTATCTCATGTCGGTAGCTGTAGCATGGGATGCATATAATCTTTGCGATCTCGGAATCAAAGAAAAATAATACATTTTCTTGTAAGGAACCAATTTCCTCTTAGGAGAGCTAACACAACGCTTATACATTGGCTTGCTACAAAATTTACAAGATGTAAGGTGTTCATCATCATCACCCCAATACAACATACATCCTGATTCATAGCAATTAATATTTTCAACTGGCAAACTCAAAACTACACACTAGCTTCTTCGCCTGATTATAGCTATCAAGCACTATGTTATCTTTAGGTAGAGCCTCTTTAAGCAATTGCATCATTTGGTTATAGGCTCTCTGCGAAATATTATTCTCCATTTTAATATTTTACATTCGAGAGACAACTGCAAGTTGAGAGAGGGATGAAATGGGATATAATTTTGCATTAGCAAATCATAAAATTTTTTAGATAGGATTAGGATCTTCCGACATTGAATGTTCAAAAGGATGAGATGACTTAGGTTCAATATTGTTATAAGATTGCCAACTTGAACCCTGACAAAATTTGGGACCATCTGCATGCAAAACATTTGTCGGTATGGATTTTCTCCGAATATAGGTTGACCATCACCATGCAAGTCATTACCATAAGAAGTCCCACTTATAAAGGTGACATTTAACAGTTTCAACATCCACGAATTTATAGTTCTGACATTTTGTACATGGACATCTAACTTTGTCACCACTTATGCGATTTTGTTGAGAATATGCGAATTGAATAAATTCATTCACAGCAGTTACAAAACTAGAGTATAAAGCCCCTCGACCATCTAACCTCTCATACATTCAATCACGCTCTAGATTATTTATGTTCCTATTAATGTTGAAATAAAAAATAGGATAATCAGTGTAGAACTGTGCTCTTCAATCAAAAGTTCACAACAAAGCAAAAGTCATCAATCAATATTAATGTAAGAAGGAATTAAGTTACAATTCTGATGCGAGACAATAAATCAATATCAAGGTAATCAACTACTAAAATAAAGTACAATTAAACACATTCTCTAGCCAATCAAATTATCAAAAAACTGCGAAAAAAGCAAATGGATAAAATAAATTATCAAAAAAAATAGTCGGAGAATAACAATTGAAATAACAATAGAAATTTCTAGGAACTGAACTTTGTTCATACAAAATGCAACAAGAAATTACAATATCCAGAGCTTTACAGAAAACAAAACACAGCAACATCAGAAGTACTCACTGAATCATATAAAATTTCAAAAGTTGTAATATTGGATTTCCACAAAATCCAACTTAAATAAGAACCAATAATACTACTTTAACATAGCTAAATCCCCTACTAGAACCACCATACTAATTATCGAGAATATTTTACCTGATAGGTCAAATTATTGAACTTCAAAATTCCAGTCAGCTCTAGGACACACCTTTCCCATACTTTTTCACTTATCCTTCACTTTTTCAACACTTCAATTTCTGCGATATTAACCGAAAAAAATCATAACTTTGATGAAAAAATATACAGATTTAGTACCAAATGCTTGCATGTGTTACCGAAAAATCTGCATTTAGCTAACATTAGAATAATTGATAGCTTTCACATTCACCAGTTCAATTAACAGATCAAAGAGCGAGTGTAGGAAACATTGGGCCGACATTTAAAAAACTAAGACAAAAAGGTGATGTCTTTAAGGATTTTTCAAGTACAAATACAACAACAAAACCAAACTGGAACCAAACTAGACTTCTTTGAACATAATTTAGAGTAAAAATTATAGAAAGAAAGAAAATACAAATTAAATCTCTACCTGATTACATCTGGGCATAGAAATTTTAGAGAGAGGAAATTAGAGAGTGAGAGGCGGCATAGAGAGAGAAAATGAGTGAAGAAATGAGCCCCAATCTATTTTTGAGAAATATTTATAATTTATAAATAGTTGCGACGAAAAATTTCGTCTCTAATAATAAATAAAATTTGTAAAAAAATATTATAAATGATATTGATGCTTAAATCTGTTGCTAATCCGTTGCTACAAATTAATTAAAATGATTACACATAATTGGTTGCTAAATTCGTCACGAAATTAAGGCGTTAAATTTTTGCGCCGAAAAAAAATTATCTCGTATCCGTTGCTAGATCATAAATTAAAAAGAGACTTGCTATGCTTGCGATAAAATTGATGTTTTCATCGTTAATCCGTCGCTAAACTGCGAAGAAAATTGACCTGTCTTTAAATTTTATCACTAAATATTATTTTTTTAGTGTAAACTAGGGCTTTGAAATTTGAATTTTGGGAAAAAAAAAATCTCTATCTTAACTTTCTTGAGGTTTGAGAGGAGGGGAACGAGGGATTTGAGAGGTACTCTGCATATTTGGGATATTTCTAGGATATCAAACAAATTTGGGGAGGTTAAAGGACAAGAATATCCCTCTTGAAATGTAAAAAGAAGAGAAAACTTTTAAAAAATCGGAGAAATCGTGCGCGGCCGCACAATTGGAGCTCAGGTCGCACGACTGTTCGCATAGCATTGGCGGAGCCAGTGCCTTACCCGCGTGATTGTGTGGCTGACGTCCTCTTCGCACGACGGATTGCATAGGCTGCATAGTGCCTGGTAAAGGGGACATAACTTTTAACAAATAACTTGAAATGACAAACAATTAGTGGCGTTGGAAAGAAATTCGAAGCCCTTTAATTTGGTAGATCTTGAGATAAAAAAATTTTCATACTCTATGAGTTATGCTTGTTTGAAACTGGCTTTAGTAAAATCTTATACGAAAATTCAATCGTAAAGAAGCTTTTAATTTAACTTTGTGCTAAAGGTTCCTTATAGCCTTAATTCATAGACAAAGCTCTTCCCACACTAAGCAATTGGTATTTACGCCTATTTACAATTAAAAATCATCAAATTCGTATCTATACGCATTTGAATGACGATTCGTACTCGCTTTAGAAGTTCGATGTTACATGCTTTTAGAATAATATTTTTTCTGTACCGAACATATTGAAAAACATTTTCTTGAAAACATTTTCTTTAAGAAGTTAGGATTACTAAAATCAAATAAACTAAATACAATATACATTTGTCTGGCTTTTTCTGTTTTCTCATTTGTAATTTATATCACAAACTTAAATTTAATGCATAAATTATTTTAGTGAAGTGATTATACTAGCTACACCTTAATTGGCCAAACCTAAATTACCAGTGCTATTCACAACTCACAAGTTACATGAGTTATTTGTCATTTCCTTCAAGAAATTGTCTAATAATTTCAACTAGATTTCAAAGCTGCTATCTAGTGTAGGGTTGCTAATTAATTCAAGAAATTGAGGTGTTACTGATTTTGAATTTACAATTGGATTTCTTTAATTTGTGAGAAAATATCATTTATTTTTACAGTATTAGATTTTTGTAATTAAGTATTAACTATTATTAATCACCAAGTGAAATATTTATAAAGCAAAATTGACTCACACAATCTACTCAATTTAAATAGCTATCTCTGCTATACCAAGTATACTTCTTTTCCTTTTTTGGATTTTTTATCGTTCAATGTTCGACAATCATATTGAGCCTGTCTAAATTCGGATTCGTGCCTAGAAGTCTCACATTAGGGGTAAGACACTCCCTACCAAAGGTGACTCCATACCAGGAGAATTTAAACCCAAGACTTCAGATTAAGAATGAAGGAATACTTACCACTCCACCACCTCAACTAAACTCTACTTCTTACTTTACTAGTATTTATTTATCTATCGGACTTCACAACTAGAAGCTATAAAGTTGCATATACTAACCAGGTCATGTTGTTAGGTTGTGAAACATATACCCAATATGATAGTCTACTCCATACTTGCCTCGTATGCTAAATACTCCATAAATAAGTGATCCTTATTATTTGGTGTTTCTATTGCATGAACTGCATAGTTAATCCACGAGTAGATTTCATTCATCGTCACTTAGCTTTGCGTTTATTACACAAAGTCAATTTTCTTTCATTCATTACACAAAAGTTATTTCACTTTGCTCCGACCATCACAAAAGTCACTATGGCCAGATTTTACAGTAATTCCACCGGAAAAATGATGTGGCGACCTTAATTAGTTCTTAATTTAAATTTAACAGAATGTAATTTATTATCCATATCTTGACCCTTTTTATATGTGCCTAACTCAATTTTCCTTATGAATTATATAACAGAAGAATATCAATTTCTCAATAGATTAGACTACCTAGTGAAGACTATTTTTAAAAAAAATAAAAAAATCGGTTGATATTTTTATGAAACTAAAATTATTATTTTAATTAATATATATAAGAGAGGATATCAATTTTGGTAGTCCTCACAATAGTATTTTAGATATTTTACTTTTTTTTCGTTAAGTAAGATTATTACACATAGCAATTAATGATATATGTTTCTAATATATTTTCATTTTTGTCCTTATTATTTTGGTTAAGACAATTCCCACTTGGACTTTTATTATTGGTCCCTTCTTGTCACTTATTAAATTATTTTTTAGTTAAAACTCCATTTATCTTTAATTGACAATCAATTTAGCTCAAAAAAATCATTCCAAATAATTTTAATACAAAATTAAAGTTTGCATTAATAACTATACTCTTATAGTTCTTATAAATATTGTATGATTCTCAAAAAATATATAATAGAGTAACTTAATAAATAATACCTTGTATATACTTTTCTTAGTAAACATGAAAAAAGATAAAACAATGATTGAAATAGGATGAGTAAGATATTCTTTTAGGGGGAGTGCAGAACATAAATACGATAAGTAAATTCACTGAATGGAGTAATCTAGTAATGTAGTTTAATTATTATTTAGTATCCTTATAAATTACTATGAATTCAATTTGTATAAAACCTCTAAATTAAAGTTATAATATGTAATATAAACTTGAATTGACTGGAGAAAATTGAAGGAAAGGTGTCTTTTACGTCTTGAATGAAGGATTGGTGACATTGATCAACTTAAAGGGTCAAACATCATTAGGAAACTTGATTAAGTTAATTATGGACTTGATTAATATTTTTAAAACTTTCTAATCTTTTTAAAAATACAAATCAACCCACACCCCTCTTCAATCTAAATCAACCAGTCTCTCCCCCCCCCCCCCTCTCTCTCGACAACTTCTCTCAACTCTCTCCCAACCAACAGTTCTGCAAAATTCTCCCTTCAATCCCCGGCGACTTCAACTACTGGCGAAAAATAGTTGGGTGAGTTCCCTTTCAACTTTCAACCGTCAATCGATGTGAAGACTTCTCCGACGACAACAACTTCGAGTTCTTCGTTGTCCCGTTTTCTTTTTTATAGGTAAAAAATTATGAAGAAACAAAGGAACTTGAGCCAACTACTCTTCTAGTATAGAATTGTGGACTAACTAAAATCCTAATTTCTAGCATTTTTTCTTCTTGTTGTCGTACTGTTGATTCAAATTTTTGGTGATTTTTATTCACAGTTGATGTTCTTAGTATGTGTGTGTGATGTGTTGGTATTGCTGGGTTGATTTGTTATTTGTCTTCGTAAAAATGGTGGTGCAACAGATGAAACATATGATGCAACAGATGAAAATATTTGATGTAACAGATAAAAACATCTGATGCAACAGATTAAAATCTGATGCAAATATGAAAATCCGATACAACAGATGAATAATATAACAGATCATTCATCTGTTGCGATAGACGACTCTTCCGTTTGGAAGAAATCTAAGCAATATTGATCCAACAGATAACTCATTTTTCAACATATGCGTGATATGTTTCAATAGTTTAGTGATTTGTTTTTATTATCTCCAACGGTTTACTCATCTGTTGTAACAAGTCAGTTATATGTTGTAACAGATAACATACCTGGTGCAACAGATCAATAATTTATTTTTATTGTTTCCAACGAATTACTCATCCGTTGCAACAAGTCAGTTCTACGTTGCAACAGATAACATACTTGGTGCAACAGATTAGTGATCTATTTTTATGGTTTTCAATGGATTACTCATCCGTTGCAATAGGTTAGTTATATGTTGCAATAGATAAATTACCTGGTGCAATAGATTAGTGATCTGTTTTATGGTTTTCAACGGTTTACTCATCTGTTGCAATAGTTGGTTATATATTGCATCAGATAACATACATGGGTGTAACAGATTAGTGATCTGTTTTTTATGTTTTCCAATGGTTTACTCATCCGTTGCAATGGGTCGGTTATATGTTGCATCAGATAAAATATCTAGTGCAATAGATTAGTGATCTATTTTTATTGTTTCCAACGATTTACTCATTCGTTGCATCCGAGTCGGTTATATGTTTCATCAGATAAAATACCTGGTATAACAGATTAGTGATTTGTTTTTATAGTTTCCAAAGGTTTACTCATCTATTGCAGTGGGTCGGTTATATGTTGCATCAGATAAAATATCTGGTGCAATAGATTAGTGATCTATTTTTATTGTTTTCAATAGTTTACTCATCCGTTGCAACAGGCCGGTTCTATGTTGCAACAAATAACATAACTGGTGCAACAGATGTCTGGTCTTTTGGAACTGTTATTTTACCATTATGTATGTTAGATTTATTGTTTTCCCTTTTTAACGATACATTAATCAATTATAATATATTTATGTTCCTATTAATTTAAGATAATATGGCTCCCAAAAGAAAAGAAACCGCATCAAGTCCAAGTAAAGGAACAAGTGCACCAGCTCAGCTATATCCACCACTCTATGAGCTTGCTTTACAAGCGTTATCTCAATCAGGAGCAGAAGATAATGAACACGGGGAGGAGAAATGTCTCAAAAGAGATGATCCAAATGCTAATAGCCCTTTCGCTGAAGAGTTGGTCAAACCTTCAACATTGATTTTTATCTTGTGAAAATGCAGTCGATGGTGCCACAGATTTAACGGGTGATTTCGTGGTTAAGTCAGTCATGGGAAAATCTTTCGACGCCTTCAGAAAAATACTTTGAGAACAAAAATTGGATGCTAATTTTAGGAAAAACTGCTTTGGGAAATATCTTGATTTGCTGGAGGACAACAATGCTCATTTTCAGATGAAAATGGTATACGATCTTCTCAAGCATAGGTTTATGTATGAAAACAAAGACAAGATGGATGAGGTGTGGATTCTTCTTTATAAAGTAGATTGGAAGGCTAGGTTAGCAAACGTAAACTTACATTGTCCTCGTACCAATCACACATATTTGCCATATTCGTGAAGTCTTTGGAGGCAAATAAATGGATGGTGTATTCTTTTCGAACCTTTGTCTTGGCATTTATGATTTCTTCCAGTTCTTTCTTCTTCTGCTTGCCAAGCTTCGCGAATATGTCCACCTTCTTCAGTGGCTCCTGAACTTCAACAACTCTTGGAGCGGAAGGAGTTGCAATTTTTACTGATTTCAGAACGAATAGAATTTGTCTAATTTTTCTTCTCTTCCTCCTAACCACCACTGTAGGAGTGCATGGCTTCCTCACCTCATTGAATGGTATGATATCCCTCCTGGATTTTAACTCCTCGGCAGCTTCAGCAATAGCCTCTATATTTTCAAGGAGTTTATCATCTCTATCCTTTCATACTTTGCATTTGCAATGAGAACATGAGGGTAAAGAGGGGTGGGAGGGACCGGTGTAGGGATGAGAGGGACTTGTGCAAGAGGTGTTTCAAAAGTATTTATTTTTTATTGAGCACCAACATTCTCATAATCATGACTGGCAGTAGCAGAAACATCAGAATGACTGTCACCATCATAAACAACTCCACCAGCAACACCCCCAGAAGAAGCACCCAAATCTATTGCAGTTTGAGGTTGGTTGTGAAGAGCTTCTACATTAGGATGACCTTGCCTAACTGCCCTTCTTATGGATATTGCTCCAATCAATTCCTTCTTTATTAAATCTACTGTTGGGTCTTCTTTTATATTAAAAAGACCTAGAGTAAGAAAAAAAGTCATCCCCAACTCATCAACGGTAGGCACGATCCAAGGATGCACAACCTAAAAAAAAGGATAGAAGGCATTTAAATCATATAATAATAATAATTTATAGTCAGTTAGGTTACATAGATTTTAACACAACCAACTCATGCAACACACGATCTAGCTGTCGCAACAGCTGATCTGTATGTCGCAACAGATTGACAATATGTTGCATCAGATTACATATATGTTGCATAATTTGCATTAGATGGGTAATCTGTTGAGTCGGGTTCAGAGAACTAGAGAAACAGATGGTTAATCTATTGTGAAATATGGATCATCTGTCGCAACAGATTACCCATCTGTTGCACTAGTTAAGTTGACGGGTAATCTGTTACAACAGATGACCCATCTGTCGCAACAGATGGAACATCTATTTTAATATCTTTCTTTGAGAAAAATTATTTTAGTCGAAGAAAGATGTACTGCATTATCCAGAGGGTTAAATAGATAAGCCTCCTGCTCCTTAATATTTATTTTGCTGCCCTTTGCAGCCTCCAACCACCTAAGGATCCTTGGATGAGAAACCTCATCCGGGTAATCCTTGAACTACTTTTGGAGGGGAGGAATGACTTCACATGCCCAAGCCTAAAAAATGTAAACAGAAAGCAAGCAAAATAAAAAGTCATAATAAGTATATTCATCATAAATTAATGAATAAGTAAAAATAGTGATCAATTTTACCATGAAAGGCCAAGGAAAGCTGTATAATGTGATTGTCCCTGTGGATAGCTTTGTCAGTAAATATTGGAAAGTCAAGTAGTAGCTGTCATATCCCTAGGGATAGTCATTAAATTTGTGAAAGTCATCAACAAGTGCCAAAAATTCATCTTCTATGACTTTCCTAACGTCTCTTGCCAATAAAATAAAATGGACAAACCAAACTAAGCACAATTTCTCCCTGCATTGCTTTGGTATGTCTTTATCCTCGAGATCTGCCATCAAATCCTCCGCTTTGTATCTGCTACGTCCAACGATGCCCAACAACCCATCTTTTTTTCCCTTGTATTTGTTGGACCCTTTGTGGGGTGTTTCCTTAATAAGAGGTTCTTCTGGACGATCGCATTTCAAGCCCGTCACTATGGCAAACTCTTTCAACCCAAAACAAACCGGCATGCCACAGTAGTTGATCCAGATTTTATCCATCTTTTTTCGGCCTCCTTTGGATCTTTATCATCCCCCGCATACTTAATTCTGCTGTTGAGAAGGTCATATACCATGCTCATTGGGAAACAAAGAGTCCAGTGCTAGGTAGCTTAAGAAAATATGCAAAACAGCTCTTGTTAAAAAGTTTGTCTATGTTTTCATTCTTCATAATTCTCCTTAATTCATCAAAACATTTCCCCAACTGACATTTAAGTACAAGATCATCAGTTACTTTGCCAGGGCTATCCATTGGCATCGCAACTCAAAACCTGTCGATACTAATGGTTTTGACAGAATCATGCTGAGATTTTGATATTATTTCATGCCCCATTGGTGAGAAGGAGTTATCACTTTCCTCGGCTTTATTTTACCCCGACTGAGATTGTTCAAAAAGTTTCTCCGAATTTATCTGTACTCTAGCCATTTTTTTTGGGTGGTTATAAGTTGATCCACTTTTAGTTTCTTTTTTTTGGGAGACATCTTTTAACTAAAAAAAATAGAAAAACAAAAAATACATTGCATTTGTTTTCTGCATAATTTAAAAAAAAAGGTAAGACGAATTTTAATAAATTATTCTACGCCATATTACAAAAAAAAAATACTCCAATGGATAATCAATCAGTTGGAACAGATGGGGAATCTGTTTGAAGACCTATTTAATATCTCCCAATAGATATCCCACCTGTTGCGATAGATGGACCTCCAACACCACAACCAATGCCACCACCAATGCCACCAATACCAATACCAATACTAAGCCACCAACACTACCACCAAAAATACAAATACCGACACCAATAACAACACCCACCATCAATACCACAAACACCATCCAACAATACCATAATAGTTAAAAAAAACACTGAGACAAAAACTAGGGTTTTCTCAGGTGCTTCCTACTTTTTTAACGTCAAAACACAAAATTGTTAACCCATTCTCGAAGAAAATACAACTAAAAGTATTATTTTTCATCATTAACTAAAAATACCTAATTTTTAGAATAAAAAAAATGTAGAACTCTTCTCAAACTCTGTTACCTATGAAGACAGAGAAAATGACATATACAAGCGAGAATTGAGTCAAAAATAACAACTATGTGGTCAAAAATGGGAAGAAAATCAATTTGTTTTGAAGGGTTGTGTAATATGTTGAGTAGTTGTTATCTGTATTGTTGAGAGAGAGAGGAAGGGGGAGCGAGAACTTGAGATTTAAAATGAGGAATAGTTTTTCCCGCAAATGGATGATTTCTATGGGTTGATTTATAATTTTGGAAAAGAATGACAAGTTTTAAAATTGTTAATTTGGTTCGAATTGATCTTAATTAATTTTTAAAATTTCAAAAGATATACTAGTTTTTAAAAAGTTAATGAGAGTTTGTTTCAACTCAGAGTGATCGATCGATGACCGGAGTCGGGATGAACGCAATACCAACACCATGCAATTGTGATGACTCAATTGAAGTTGTAGTTGACCCTATGAGCTCATTCATTCATCCCTAGTTCCACCTAAATCAATTTAGATACTATTAATCCTAAGATTAAGTTAATGATATCCCATTTCAACTCAGAGTGATCGATCGACGACCCGGGTTGGGATGAATGCAATACCAACACCAATTGCAAGGACTCAATTGAAGTTGTAGTTGACCCTATGAACTCATTCATTCATCCCTAGTTCCACCTAAATTAATTTAAGTACTATTAATTTTAACATTAAGTTATTGAGAGCTCATTTCAACTCTGAGTGATCGATCGATGACCCGAGTTGGGATGAAAGCAATACCAACGTCATACAATTGCAAAGACTCAATTGAAGTTGTTGTTGACCCTATGAGCTTATTCATTCATCCCTAGTTCCACCTAAATCAATTTAGGTAATATTAATCCTAACATTAAGTTAATGAGAGATCATTTCAACTCAGAGTGATCGATCGACGATCCGGGTTGGGATGAACGCAATACCAACACCAATTTTAAAGACTCAATTGAAGTTATAGTTGACCCTATGAAATCATTCATTCATCCCTAGTTTCACCTAAATAAATTTAGGTACCGTTAATCTTAACATTAAGTTATTGAGAGCTTATTTCCACTCAGAGTGATCGATCGACGAACCGGGTCGGGATGAATGCAATACCAACACCAATTGCAAAAACTTAATTGAAGTTTTAGTTGGCCCTATGAACTCATTCATTCATCTCTAGTTCCACCTAAATCAATTTAGGTACTATTAATCTTAACATTAAGTTATTGAGAGCTCATTTCAAATCAGAGTGATCGATCGATGACTCGGGTCGGGATGAATGCAATACCAACACCATACAATTACAATGACTCAATTGAAGTTGTTGTTGACCCAAAAAATTCATTCATTCATCTCTAGTTCCACCTAAATTAATTGCAATGAAATCTGTTGGAACAAACGATTGAGCTGGTGGAAATTTTTAACAAATATTCACATCTGTTGCAACAGATGACATATCTTATTTAATTATCAAATAGAAATTTGTATCTGTTGTGACAGATGACTGAACTATTGAAAATTTTCAAATAGATATTGATATTTGTTGTAATAGATGATATATCTGATTTAATTATCAAATGGACATTTGCATCTGTAGTCACAGATGACTGAGCTGTTGGGATATTTAAATAGATATTGATATCTATTGTAACAGTTGACATATCTGATTTAATTATCAAACAGCCTTATCAATTCGAACTCATCAAACCTAACTGTACAATGTAGGATCTTGTTTGAATGATTAGTGCTTAATCGGTTAAAAATTGCATTAACAAAAATATTGTACTTTGTGTGTGTTGTCTCGGTGGCCTTATCAGTAATACTTTTTAACTCCCACACATATGATAGTGGATCCATCTGCAAGCACTTTATTCTTCCTAGCCCATCTATGGCTTAAATTGAATAAATAGATGACTAGAAAGTTGCAACAGACGCCACATCTGTTGGAAAAGCAAACTGATATATCCATCTGTTGCAACAGATTGTCAATATATTGTAAGTTATCTGACAGATGGAATATATTTTACAATAGATTACCCATCTGTTAGATTTATTTTAAAACAATTTTCTTTTCTTTTTGAAATACAATAAAAATATAAAATATTTTATTTAGATCATTTTTTTAATTTACATATTTGAAAAGTCACCAGTTTTATTTAATTAAGGGATATGAACATTCGTGGCTTTTTGTTTGACTAAGTCATCCCTTCCAATTCAATCATTTATAAATAGGTCCCTCCGGACTCCTTTTCTTACTCTCACTCGTTCATTCTGTTACACTTACAATACAAATATGGCTAATCCAGATTCGTACAAGAAGATTCATATCAAGTCCTTGTGGGAACTTCAAAGGCAGTTTGATGAACTCTAGAGGAATTTTGCCGACTTCGGAGCAAGGCTGAGGAGGGTCTTGCTGTTGTCGGATGAAAATTGTCCGATTGACAATAATAATAGTAATAATAATAATAATAATAATAGTAATGATAATAATAATAGGAATAATAATAATAATAATAATAGTAATAAAAATAATAATAATAGTAATGATAATAATAATAGTTGTAATAATAATTAGGTTATGTTTTTTTCTTTCTTTTAGCGTATGTATTTTCCTTTTTTATATCGGATCTACCTATAAGGGATTCAAAAATCTATGTATATGTTTGGTTTGGTTTGGTCGACTTTAAATTTTTAATTCTTATTTAATATTTAATTATCATTCTATTTATTCCCTATTCTCAACATGTCGACGGTTGGAGGTAGGATTGAGAACTTGTGGCAAGAGAGGGTGGTGAAAAGTGATGATTCTCTTAAAAATGGTTCGTTAATAAATAATAAGGAACTAAATGATATACATAATTTATAACTGTAAAAGAAAGATTATTTAATTTAAAAAAAGTCACAACATTGGATTAATTAAGTTATATGATGATTGTTAAGAAAAAGGTGAATAGTTCTGACTATGACTTTTTGTCTAAACACATTCAACAAACAAACAACGTTGCTGATGCATCAAATTCCTCATTTGTTGCGACTGATGAATCAGTTGTTAGAAGAAATAAAAAAAGCTCCTAAAACAGATAGTCAATTTGTTGCAATAGATGGTATATTTGTTGTAACAGATGAGTTATCTGATCCAACAGATATACAATCTATTGACATAACTCAATAAGAAAATGGTTATTATTTTATTAAAGAAACTGTTATTGAAAACCAGGTGTCTTTAATTTTTAAATTAAGAAAAAGGTTATTTAAATTTAAGAACTAATTAATAATAATAAGCTGAAAAGTCATTACTTGTCACAATAATAAAAAACTCACCAGCTTGATTTAAGTAAGTCATTTCTTTTCACAGAAAACAATAAAGAAATAAATGATAAACACAATTTAAATCGTAAAAAGCTCACCAAAAATATTTTTGTTTTTAAATCCATTTTATTAATTTATATAATAAAAAAGTCAGCAAATTTAGATTAATGATATGATGATAATTTTTTTTAAAAAGATAGATTATATGTTGCAACAGATAGATTATCTGATGCAACAGGTTACCTATTATTGCAACGGATGATATATCTGTTATCACAAATAAGTTATCTCATGCAACAAATATAGAATCTGTTGTCACAACTTCAATATAAAAACAGCTCCTAGAAAGAACTAATTATTAATAATAATAAGCTGAAAAGTTATGACTTATCATAATATTATTTAATTTAATTAAGTCATAACTTTTTACAGTAATCAAGAATGTCATTAATAAATGGAGTTGAATAGTTGCGCCTTTAAATCTGTTTTATTAATTTATATAATTAAAAAGTCAGAAAATTTGGATGTCATGATGATAATTTATAAAAAAGATATATAAATTATATGTTGCAACAGATAGATTATCTGATGCAACAAGTTATCTATTTATTGCAACAGATGATATATCTATTGTCACAGATGAGTTATCTATGCAACAGATATATAATCTGTTGTCACAACTCAATATAAAAATGGTTTCTGAAAAGAACTAATTATTAATAATAATAAGCTGAAAAGTCATAACTTATCACAATATTGCTTACTTTAATTAAGTCATAACTTTTCACAGTAAGCAAGAAATGTCATTAATAAATGGAGGTGAACAGTTGTGACTTTTTGCCTAATAGATTCAAGTCCAATCCTCTATAAATAGGTCCCTCCTTACTCAATCATTCATTCTACTACACTCTATTTATTTCTTGCTTTTGTTACACCTTCAATTACTTTCTCTTCAAGGACTTAATAGCTTTTTCCTGTCTCTGGTAAGTTTTTTTCTTGATTTTTGTGTAAATATACATTGTATTACATTCAAATTCTTTCTTTTCTTTACTTTTATTTTTACGCGTGTGTTTTGTCAACTTATGCATTTTCTAGATATGGTTGATCCAGTGTGGGATGTCTCTATTTTATAAGACGTCATGCGGGAACTGCAGAAGGAGGTTTGTGACTTGCAGTGAGAGTTGGCCAACGTCAGACTAAGGATGTTGCAGGAGATCCGCAGGCTGAGGAGGGCGCTGCTGCTGCCGGTTGAAGATTGGCCGGTTGGCCTTACAAATAATAATGATAATAATAATTAAGCTTTTTTTTTTGTTTTACCTATGTATTTTTATTTTTTTTGTTTAATAAAAAATTTATCTTTGATGCATTTGACATTTTAATTCTTATTTACTTTGCATGTAGTCTATCTCTTTTTCTCAACAAATGACATGTCTACAATTAAGAAATAATTTGAATCCAGCATCAATAGCAAGAGATCAACATATGAGTTGAGTTATTTATTAGGTTTGTGACAGGAGCTGTATTTTACTGTTTGAAACAAATTATTCATCTGTTGCAACAGAATAATTATTTGTTGCAACAGATAAATATTCTTTTGTAACAGATATATATTTTGTTGCAACAGATTACTTGTCTGTTGGAACAGATAACTAATCTGGTTCAATAGATTATTTATTCGTTGAAATAGATTACTAATCTGGTGCAATAAATTATTAATTTGTTGAAATAGATAACTAATCTAGTGTAACAGATTATTGATCTATTGCAACAGAATACGCATCTATTCGATTCATATTACGAGCACCTAGAACCATAAACATGAATCCAACATGAGTCTACTGTTGCAACAAAACATTTATCTGGTGCCACAGATAATGGATCTGTTTAAACAGATTGCTCTTATGTTGCATTCATGTTCGCGTGCTAGCTATTGTTTTAAAAACAACACACTAGCAGTTACTCAGATGACAAATTCAACTAAAAAACATAATTTGACTTACCAAAGTCTCCTCTCAAGTAAATGTCAAAGTTAAAAGTGATGTACGAAATAAAATTTGACATAAGAAACTGGTCAAAGAGCAGCAGTTGCCGTAACAACAACAACAACAATAGTCAACAAGAAGAATATGAAGATGATAATGAAGTAGAAGATGATGATAATGAATCAGAAGATGATGAATAAAGCATCAACAATAATGAACAACAAATATTGCGAATAGAGAAAAATAACAACGGATGAGAAGAGAGAAAAACGCGCCTTTTTTCTCTTCATTTTCCATTATATTAACTGACATTTGAATCAAAGTGTAAATTTAAAAACTTATGGGTTATTTTAAAATTTTTCAAATTTTCTTAATCCATAATTAAGTAATTGTCACCTCTACTCAATTATTAAGACTTGTGTCACTTACACCTCATTTTAAAACTTTTTTGTCACCTATAGTCCAAAGACCTAAGTGACTGAATATTTTATTGTATTAGATGATTTTATAAGATTAGAAAAATGAATTATGCAAAAACTCTTGCACATGAAAAGAAGAATGAAATTAAAACTCAATAAACATCAAAATAAATTTATTTCTATATATAGGTAAACAATTAGATACTCACAAATTCATAAAAATATAAATATTTTTTTATTTATGATCTTCGTCAAATGATAATTATTTAAATATTTTAAATCATGTTATTTTACAAAATATTGAATTGTTTTTGGTCCTTTGATATATTCTAATTCTCAGGTAATACTTTCTTTCTCACAAATATTTTTTTCTTTAAAAATTATCTAATTATGTAATTGAAAATTTTAATAATTAGAAAAACGTATTAACAAGACATTTTGGCATGTCATTAGATTATATTAATTATAAATTAAAAAGTATATAAAAAATTATATTTTCAATTAAAAATTCTATTTTTATATTTTGAATTTGGGTCTAGGCTTAGCACAGGCCTTGTGGAACTAGTATATATTACTACTATATATAAGAGAGAATGTGAGATTTTGGTAGTCCTCACGTTAAACCTTTTTGTCAATTTTATTACTAAATTAAGTTTTAATTATTTTTCAAGTTTTCATCCATTTTAGTAAATTTGAAAAATTATATGGGTTTATTAAATTCTATAAAAGTGATGAGTTATGAAAAAATGATAGTCAAACCATAAAAACTATTTATACAATCAAATTCAAACTTGATCTAAAAGTTTATTATGTTTCTATTTTCTAGAAATATTTATTAATTTTATTTCAAATTATTATTTTTTCTAAAAAATTTATCATGAACAAGCAAACAAAGTATCTTGACATCCCTATCTTAATATAGCCTTAATTATTTGAAAAGATAATTTTAAAAAAATACAATTTAACTATCCAAATATTAATAATACTAAATAATAAAAAATGAGAGTAATTATTTTTCACATATTTTGATAATGAACTTTTTAATTAAAAATGGGATAATCAATAGTTTATAAATTTAGGATAAAGTAATTAATTTAATATGAAATATTAAAGCTTTATACATGTTTAAAAAATTTCAATATAAATTTTTTAACATGTATTTTTAGAAAAAAAACTATTAAAGTTAAAAAAACTTAGTAACTTTTCAATTTATTTCGTACGGTTTAATATGAAGGAACATTTACAAGAGTATTTTGTTGAATCAAGCCTTTTAGTTATTTAAGTTAAATTCTATCTTTATTTATAAGTTAACTTTATTGATGTTATCATCCAAAAATTTGCAGTATTAAAAATTTATTATATTACTTTGAATGTCAGAATATATTTATTATAATAAATGAATGAATTAGTATAAGTTTAATTGAGAAAAACTTAATGAAAATAGGTTAGTCAATATAATTGAATTGAGAAAGAAATGGTGAAGTGAATAACATAAGGTAAAACTTGATTTGGGTCATTAAAGTCTTTAATTTCCAAAATTATCATTAAAATTTTTTTAAAAAAATTGTATTGATGCATGCATGTGTTTGAAACTAAAAAGAAAATATAAAATAAACTCTAAGAAAAAAATTATTCCTTTAGTTTACAAAAAAATATATTAATTAATTAATATTAAAAATATTGAGATATTATGAAACTATCTTTACAATTAATATAATGTCACACAAATAATATTAAAAAAAAAAATAGCAACAAGATATAAAAAAATTACAAATATAAAATTTAATATTAATTTTGAGTCCGGGCTCAGCACGGGCCAAATGTGACTAGTTATACTTATATATAAGAGAGGATCAAAAGTTTTGGTAGTCTTCACAAAACTTTGATCCTCTTAAGATGCTCCATGTGGCTTTATTTTTAATTTGTCTTTTTTTTTCTTCCTCTCTTACACTCATCTTGTCTTTTGCTTCTTCTTTTTGGCACCAAATTTCTTTTTTCTTTTAAGTCTATTTCTATATGGATCTCCATAATTGAAGTATCTTGACATTGTAGCTTCTTTCATCTCAATTTAAGTATTTTAATTTGATTGGATAAAAAACATAAGAAATAAAAGGAGTTTTTTTTAATCTTATGGTTTTAATTAAAGATATACTTCCTTCGTCTCATATTGGTTGTTTGATTTCTTCTTCATACGCCATTAAGAAATCATAAATGGGAAGGATAGTTTCATTAATTTAACCCGCAAGACATTCTTTTTACACTTTATAAACTTTTGCATGCTTTAAAAAAGAATCACAATTGTTTTGTAAATTGACAAGCAATTTAGAACTATTATTTTTTACGGATACTAATGTGAGACATATGTGAAAGCATTTTTAATAAATGGTTAGAATGCAAAATAAAAATCTAAAGCTTCTTTAAGCTTATCCAAAAAGAGAAGTCCAAATACATTTAAAAGATACATTGTTAGAAAATCTAATTTATTAATTCTTTTGTAACTGTGTGTTTTCAATTCTCCTTGAACGTAAGAATTCATTTGATGAGTTAGTTCTTGATAAGTTAATTCATCCCTTGAACGGATGAATCATTTGGTGAGGAGTTAATTCATTCAATTCACCATTAACTCACTCTTGTAACATCCTTTGTTCTTCACCTATATAAACCACTCTATTTGAGAACAAAGAGACAACACCAACAAAGTAAAAGAAAAATATCTTCCTCCTAAGTTCTCTACTTTTGGGCAATAGTTTTGAGCAACCTCCAAACTTCCAGCCACAAGTGCACGTGTTTGGAAGTAGCTTGTAGAACTTTGGGGAGCGACCGGCTAGAAGATTTGCACCGGAGTCGGGCCGAAATCACTTTCAAGGCAGTGGCTTGCCACGACATAACATTTGTGACTATTTTATTATAATTATTAATTTCAGTTCCATATCAATATTGTAGTACTTTTTCCAATAATTTGAAAGCGATTTTGTTACATACAATAATGATAAATGGCTCTTTCTTTGAACAAAATTTTTTCTAATTTGTCAAAACTTGAGCCATTGGACGAAAATAATTTTAAACGTAGGTCACATTTAATTTTATTCGAACAATTAGAAGTTGATTATGTTTTGTTTAATGAATCTCCTACTGATAACTCTAACAATATTGTGATTGATGATGTTGCTAAATGAAAATTTGAAAAAGATAACAAAACAGTTAGAGGACATTTGTTGAATCATATGACTAATCATTTGTTTGATTTATTTGTTACTTACAAATATGCTAGGGAAATATGGGACAGTTTAGAAAAAAATATGGTGCCGATGATGCAGGAAAGAAAAAATATGTTGTCGGACAATGGATTAAATTTCAAATGGTTGACAATAAATCAATCATGGAACAAGTTCACGAATATTAAAATTTAACTGTTGATGTTCTCGATGAGGGTATGAAGATGTGTGAGATTCTTCAGGCGAATGTTCTACTTGAAAAATTTCCACCATCCTGGAGTGATTACAGAAATTAATTGAAACATAAGAAAAAGAATTTAACTCTCCAAGAACTTATTAATTACATGAGAACAGAGGAGGTAAACCATCTTAAAGATAAGATGGAAGATCTTTCTCTTAATTTCTAAAGCTAACCTTGTGGAATCTTCTGGTACTATTGCAAAAGACAGGTACGAAGGCAAACAAAAGAATGTTCAGAATAAGAAACAAGTGAAAAATAAAAATAACTTCAGCAAGACAGAGAGTCGAATTAAAAAATCAAAGGGGCCTTGTTTTGTCTGGGGAAAACTTGGCCACAGGACTGTCCAGTGTTATCTAAGAAAAGGACAAAAGCCAAAATAGGGAGGACAAGGTGATGCCCAAGCTCATCTTACAGAGGGTGATGAAGTAATTGCTGCATTAATCGTCGAGGCAAATCTAGTAGCTAAAAAGATTGATTGGGAGTTGGACACAGTCGCTTCAAGACATTTCTGTGCTGACAAAGAATTATTTCATGACTTTGAGGAATCCATCGATGGCGAGTGCGTCTACATGGGTAACTCCACTACTGCTGGAGTTATGGGTAAAGAAAAAATTTTACTTAAATTAACTTTTGAAAAAAATTTAGCCTTGAACAATGTTCTGTATATTCCCTCGCTCCATAGAAACTTAGTTTCTGTAGCACTTCTCAATAAAGTAGGCCTTAAACTTATTTTTTAAGCAGATAAAATAATTATTTTTCATGGAGGAGACTTTTTTGGGAAGGGATACCTTAATGGGGGCTTATTTATACTGAACATTGATCAAGAGATTGTCAATGCAAATATTTCTAATTCTGCTTATATTGATGAGTCTATTAATTTATGGCATGATAGACTAGGTCATGTTAATATTGATTCTATTAAAAGACTTAGAAAAATGAAATTAATTCCTATAGTAAATATTGATGATATTTCTAAATATCCTATGTGTGTAGAAGCAAAGATGCCAAGAAACCTTTTAAATATGTTACTAGTAGAAAAATCGGGTTGCTTGAACTAGTACATTCAAAGTTAGCATATTTTAAGAACACTATTAGTAAAGGTGGAAAGAAGTATTATATTACTTTTGTTGATGACTTTTCTAGGTACACTAAGGCATACTTCCTTAAGTCTAAAGATGAGGCTAAAAGCATGTTTTTAAAATTCAAAATATAAATAGAAAATCAATTAGACAGGAAAATCAAGAGATTTAGATCTAATAGGGGTGGTGAATATAGTACTAAAACTCTAGAATATTTTTGTGAGAAAAATGGTATTATCCATGAGTTTAGTGCTCCCTATACTCTCTAACAAAATGGAGTAGCCGAATGAAAGAATAGAACACTTAAGGAAATGATGAATTCTATGCTTTTAAGCTCGGTTCTACTTAACTATATGTGGGGGGAAACTATCTTATCTGCATGTTATATTCTTAATAGAGTCTCTCATAAAAAGTTAGACAAGACCTCATATGAGTTATGGAAAGGATATGCCCCTAACTTGAAATTTCTGAAAGTGTGGGGGTGTTTGGCTAAGATTGGTCTACCTGATTTTAAACGAGCAAATATAAGTTCTAAGACCTTTGATATTGTCTTTATTAGTTATTCTCAAAATAGTGCTGCATATAGATTTATGTCATTAAATGATTATTCAATTTGTGAATCTAGAGATGCGGAATTTTTTAGCATGTTTTTCCTTTGAAAAATGATGTTCCTAGTGATGTAAAAAATAATACTTCTATATCTATGTCTTTTAACTCTCATGTTATGCCTGTATCTGATGTTATTGCTAATGAGCATGAAAATGAACTGAGAAAGAGTCCAAGACGTAGAACTGAGACTGAATTTGGTCCTGCTTTTATCACCACCTTCTTAACTGAGGATTTTGATATCAATACTTTAAATGATGAATTAGTAGCTATCTACTTAATAGAAGAAGACCCTAAGACATATGATGAAGCAATGAGTTCAATAGATACAATATTTTGGAAAGAGGCTAGTAAAAGTGATTTAGACTCTATAGTTTCTAATCACACATGGGACTTGTATGATTTTCCTAAAGGTTGTAACCCATAAGTACCAAGTGGATATTTAAGAATAAATTGAGGTCTGATGGTACAATTGATAAATATAAGGCTAGACTTGTGATTAGGGGTTTTAACCAAAATAAAGGTGTTGATTATTTTGATACTTATTCTCTTGTGACTAAAATAGCGACCATTAGAACTCTTATTGCTCTAGCTGTTATTCACAGTTTAGTGATACACCAAATGGATGTCAAAGCTGCATTTTAAAATGGTGATTTAGAGGAAGAGGTCTATATGACTCAACCTGAGGGTTTTGTGGTCCCAGGATAGAAGGATAAAGTATGCAAATTGAGAAAGTCCTTATATGGACTTAAGTAGGCACCTAAGCAGTGGTATGGAAAATTTAAATTCACATTAATAGATAATGTTTTGGTTGTTAATTCATCTGATACCTGTGTTTATTCTAAAATGATAGGATCGAACTGTGTGATTATATGTTTATATGTGGATGACATGTTAATCTCTGGCCTAAATGTAAATGTTGTAGATAAGACTAAGAAATTTTTATTTTCTAAATTTGAAATGAAAGACCTTGGAGAAGCTGATGTGATTTTAGGAATAAAAATCTAAAGAACTGTTAATGATTTCTCTTTGTATCAGTCTCATTATATTAAAAAAATGCTGAAAAGGTTTGATTGTTTTGATATAATTTCAGTGAGAACTCCTTATGATCCTAGCATACACTTGAAAAATAATAGAGATTCTAGTGTTTCTCAAACTAAATATGCTAAAATAATTGGGAGTGTAATATTTCTCATGAACTATACTCGGCATGATATAGCTTATGTTGTTAGTAGATTGAGTAGATATACTCATAATCCCAGTTGTGAACACTGGAATGCTCTTCATCGCTTGTTAAGGTATCTGCGAGGTACTATGGATTGGTGTTTGCATTTTAATAAATTTCCTGCTGTTTTAGAAGGTTTTTGTGATACAAACTGGGTTACTGACAATGATGAAGTTAGCTCGACCAGTGGCTATGTTTTTACTTTGGGTGCAGGTGCTATTTTGTGAAAGTTTTCAAAGCAGACTTGTATAGCACATTCTACCATGAAATCTGAATTCATTTCTCTCGAGTTGGCAGGGCAAGAAGCTGAGTGGCTGAGAAATCTTTTGACAGATGTGCCTTTATGGAGAAGACAAATGTCACCAGTCTCTTTACATTGTGACTCACAGGCATCAATTGGGATTACTAAAAATAGTGTATACAATAGTAAAAAGAGACATATTCGCATCAGACATGGTCCAGTTAAATAATTGTTGAAACATGGTGTTTTTCCTTGGAATATATAAGATCTGAAAGAAATTTGGTGGATCTTATGACCAAGGGTTTGACAAGGAAAGTGGTTCTTGAATCGTCGAGGGGGATGGGGCTAAAGCCCATGGATTGAGGTAATATGGTGGATACCTATTTCTGGTCAAACGAAGCCATATAAGCCGTCAATAAACACTACACATCCTATCCCTATGGCGTGAGGTAATGCATTATAAGGTTGAGCTTATTTTTTCTCTTAATGATCGATAGCCTTAAGGTGGTCTATGAGATAGACTTGATGGATCACTTACGTGAGTGTAAAAGGTTGGTTACCTTTTTATGAAAGACTTGAGTTATCTTTCTAGAGCACTCATGAGTCCCAAGGTTTGTGTGCATGACCATAAAAGCACTTTGTAGTAATGCGGATGTTGCTTAAAATCAAGGATATGGTATGTGTTGTGGGGGTCTTAATTTATGTCCATCTAATTCAAGAGTACTTCACTTTTTGGATATTTGTTGTTGCCTCATATCACTACGTGTCAATTCAAATCGAAAGATATTGACACTTAAGTACATGTTCCTTTTATTTGCCCAAAAGTGTTTCTATTCTTTTGTCTTTGCATTTGTGGGGGATTGAAAGCATTTTTAATAAATGGTTAGAATGCAAAGTCAAAATCTAAAGCTTCTTTAAGCTTATCCAAAAAGAGAAGTCCAATACATTTACAAGATACATTGTGAGAAAATGTAACTTATTAATTCTTTTTTAACTGTGTGTTTTCAATTCTCCTTGAACATAAGAATTCATTTGATGAGTTAGTTCTTGATAAGTTAATTCATTCCTTGAACGGATGAATTCATTTGGTGAGGAATTAATTCATTCAATTCATTATTATCTCACTCTTGTAACATCCTTTGTTCTTCACTTATATAAACCACTCTATTTGAGAACAAAAGAGACACCACTAACAAAGTAAAAAAAAAATATCTTCCTCCTATGTTCTCTACTTTTGGGCAATAATTTTGAGAAACCTCCAAACTTCGAGCCATGAGTGCACGTGTTTGGAAGTAGCTGTGGAACCTTGGGGAGTGACCGACTAGAAGGATTTGCACCGGAGTCGGACTGAAATCGCTTTCAAGGCAGTGGCTTGCCACGCACATCATTTGTAACTATTTTATTATAATTATTAATTTCGGATCCATATCAATATTGTAGTACTTTTTTCAATAATATGGAGTGTGAAATTTTAAATTTTGTAGTCTTAAACTTACTGTGTAGAATGTTGCAATTGAAAAACTTATTAAATATCGTAACAAACTCTCTTTTTAAAATAGATAAAAAAATAAAGAAAGTAACACACTTAAATTGGGATGAAGCAGTAGCAAAATTTTATGAATTATTTTAGTTTTTCACTTCCTCCGATTTATATCATGATTTATTTTAAATTTTATACTTAATTTGAATAATTATGTTTTATATAATCATGACAATATTAATAGTTTTTTTAAGAGAAAGTTAAATATAGATGAATTCTTATAAAACGAGAAAAATCTTATTAAATTGAGACTATGTAATTAAGGCACCGTAGTGAAAGCTGCATTTTTATAGAGGAAAAAAAGTGTGCCAAAACTAAAAATGTCATAACTATGTATCAGAAAATCAGTTAGATTACTCTCTATTTTTTTTTCATTATAGATTTTCAGCAAAATTAGTAGCAATGAAAATTTATCAACAATACCTATTAACATGTCATTAGATTTTATTTATTATGCAGTAAAAATGATACAATTTAAATGTTTTTAATTAAAATATTATTATTTTATATTTAAAGTTTGGGCTCAGGCTTTAGCACGGGTCACGTATAACTAGTATATATTATATTATATATAAGTGAGGATGTGTGAGTTTCATCGTCCTCACGGTATCACAAGTAATTTTTTATGCTTACACGTAGTTGCTGACTTTTTACTGTTTAGTGTGTTTTTGTCCTTTTTTGTCCTAAAAATAGAAAGAGTTTTTTACTTTATTTTTTCCTTAAACACAGATACTATTTTAATACTACTTTTGCTTCTTACTCAACCCCCTCTCCTTGATTTTTTTTGAAGTCAAAATAAGAAATGATTTGATAATATTAACGTGATATTCTCAAATTTTGGAATATAGTGTAATTCTTTAAGGCTTTTTCTTTTCACTTGATTATGATTTATTTATCATACATAGAATTTTTAATTTGGACATCATACATAAAAATTGCTTTACCTTTCAAAGTGAAATATTTTTATATATGGTAAATTTGGACATCATATATGTTTATATACTTCTCCAAAGTAATTTTTTTTAATTAATTGTCCTTGATTAGATGTAATATTAACTTAATATAGTTTCTTGAAGAAAGTTATGTGAAGTAGTGAAGTTGAGGTTTTGGATTGGTAAAATTGGCACTGTCATGAGGTATTCGAAAGAATTTATGAGTGAGTTTGGTGTGTTATTGAAAGACTCACATTAGGAGTTAAAATCTAGCCTACCCAAGTCTTTGGCTAAGAAATGGACTAACCCTTAAACACCCATGCATGTATGACCCCTAGGATAAGCATAACCTTAAGACTCTTCTTTTATTGGATTCTAATCAATAATTGTTGTTCTCATTTAGTGTTACAAGTTAACTTTGTTCAAACCATGTTTTAAATCATACTCCCCAATTTAATTTATGTTTTGCTTTAAGTGTACATTACGGATCAACGCTTAGGATTCGAAGACTGAATTACACTCCTCGTAGATTCGACCCCAACCTAAGTTGGGTTATTGTATAGACAACGATCGCCTTGCACCAAAATAATGATTTAAATTGAGTGTTATCATATAAAGGCTCATGTAATCAATGCACCTTCAATCAAATAATAGAAACACCCTTAAGTGGAGAGTATAAAAGATTAATATTTGAGTTGGAATTGAGGTTAGGATCAGGGTGGTGTCTCGAGTTGGGGTCTATACATTGGTCTAAGTTTGTGTCAAAGGGTGGGATCTGGATGTTGTATCATTGTATTTACCAATATTATATCTAAAAGTTCTTAAGAGTGAATCCCCCTCAAATGCCACCTCCACGAAGTTTTTGACTTTTGAAGGATTTCCAAAATTTCATATATATATATATATATATATATATATATATATATATATATATATAAAAGTTTATTTTGAAGTTGAATTCACCTTTAAGTTTTAATTTCAAATCAATCACACTACAAAATTAATGATTTAAGTTCATGTCTAAACACCTATTAATAAAAATAATATTAAAACAACAATAATATATCACAAAGTGGGGAGGAGGGATGCAACACAAGGAGTTTCCGAGAGTCATCCATCTAGATTATTTTTATCAAAACACTCTTAATTTTAGAATTTTAATGAAATTTAATGCGTTAATACTGATATGATCGAATATGAGAGCTCAACAAAATTAAATACAATTCATCACTAAAAGAAACAATTCAAAACAAGCCACCACTAAAGATAACTCTTGCATCATTAACTCGTTAAGTAGCAAATATGATCAATATCACTTCACCACAAACAACAAGTGTAAGCGAGTGACATGTTATGAAGACATAGAAAAAAGGTAAAGTGAAAATGAAAACCAAATGAACTCCTAACAGGTGCGCAACTTTCATCTTCTCTGGAGTGACAAATTACACCATTAAATCAAAGGAAACTTTTCCAATGCCTGATCCTCAATGGTCGGGAATCCTGCCCTTCCAACCAGTAGATCTACCAGAACCACCAGACCTAATGGCCATTGAACCCCCTATTATTACTAAATCCACAGAGCTAACAAAAGATTTCTTCAAAGAGATGCTCATGAACAAAAGCAACTCCATAAACAAGAGCTACAACTACACAATGAGAAAATACCCAATGCACCCAATTGAGGAAGGAGATATTATCCAGCTGACAAATGAGGATAATTTGAGGAAATATCAACCATGGCAACATTCGGTAATTGTGAAACTTTTCAACAAACGCCTAGCCCATAACTACCTAAAAACTAAATTGGTTGACCTATGGAAGCCCACTAAAGCACTTACACTAATTGACTTGGGATGTGACTTCTACATAGCCAAATTTAATAAGCCAGAAAATACGATGAAGTCTTTGAACGGCGTACCATGGTTTGTAATTGGTAATTTCCTCTTTTTTAGGTAGTAGGAGCCAAATTTCGTGCCAGACGAAACATCACAAACTCATACAGCTATCTGGATTAGACTCCCCTAACTTCCAACCAAATTTTATGACCAAAAGATTTTGAAAAGGATTGGATCGATATTGGGAGCACTATTAAAAATAGGCACATGTACCTCTTCCACATCCGGCGGCCGATATGCTAGAATTTTCATCCAAGTACCTCTCGAAGTTTCTCTTGAAACTCAGGTTAACATAGGTAGCCACAAACAAAGAGTGGTATACGAAGGTGACTGGATTCTATGTACAAGATGTGCAGGCTTGGACATGTCTCTAGAAAATGCCCCATTCTACCACAGCCACTCTAAGGATGTGGAACCATCAACCTACAATACTGACTCAAGACATAAAGACTCGGACGAATGGAAAGTAGTCTCTTTCCCCATATGAAGGCATAGTCCTAAACAACCACAGGCCCACTAAGAATGAAGACCATCACACCAGGAGGAACAAACTCAGGTAAAAGTGAATGATGCTGCCTCGGGTAAGAATCTAATCAAATTCTCTTATTCTATAATTCCTACTAGTCCTCGCAGTAGAGCTAACAACTATTCCTTTATGAGCACGAGGACTGGTAAGAATCTTTTCAATGGAAAAAAAAACAAAATGGAGGCAGGACCATTTCACCACCGTGTTAATAAAGTTATTGACACTAGCAATGCTTTTTTAGTCAACCCTAGCTGCCAACTAAACCATAGCTTTAAATACTTCAACGACCCCACTCCCTTCATTAAATACACCAACTCCATCAAATTTAATGAGGATAGGACAAAAGGGGACCCACCCTCCTCCAACAATAACGAGGCTTCAATGGAGGCCTCCATCTCTGCGTATTCTGGGTAGATAACTAATGTCGCTACCAGGGATAACTATCATCCTGAGAAGGTTGACATGACCGACACAGTCATGTCAATTAACTACCCTACCCTTTTTAGCTCTAATCAAGAGCCTAATCCCCTTATTACCACCTCTGAACAACCTAATCTCACTTTCAATTCTAATGGTAAACCATCTTTCTCAACCACAATAAATTTAAAGAAGCCACTTATATTTATCTCAGCTCCTCATCCACCCAACAAAATGCCAACGTCCTGGGCAGAACTTGTACTTAGAGAAAAATCAATCTCTCATTGCATCATAGTGGGACACTAACTAATAGTATTGGTTGTACAAGACCCGACGTGGATGACACGGATCATCAAGAAAAGGGTAGAACAGATAGCAAAAGGATTGAGGTACCAACTAAGGGCTCAAACAATGTTGCAAGCCCAGATATTGGGTACTCTGAAAATAATAAACTCAAACGAGCTCAACTCCCTAATGAGTCACATGTTCAAGCGGCTACCCTTTTACCCTAATAGTCCCTACGTCTCAGATTTGGAAACACTGAGTTTTTGTAATGGACTCTTCCAACTACCCCATCGCATACCAATACTACCCCAGAACATGGGGGGAAGGGATATAGAGGGAAAAGACGAAGGAAAAATAAACCCTCTAAGCTAGAGGAGCTCTAACAAACAAATGTGGAAATGGATCAATTCTTGGCAACCTTCGAGGATCCCAGCACAGACTTCTACATAAAGCCCTTCAACACTGCTACTATAGTGCTCTGTACGAAGGAGATAAAGACATTCAAACTAGTGTTGAGGAGCATGACAGACTATATGAATACGACAGTCTCCCTAAGACCTTATTTGGAATAAGGACAGCCTCCCCAAAATGACAAAGGGGAGAGGCCAATAGTCAACCACCCACCCAACCTAGCTGACCATATGAATTTTATCATCCGGAATACTAGGAGGGCCGCCAACAGTGCAAGCTTTAGGAGAAAATGTGAAGCTCTTGTCAAAGATCACAACCCCACTTTAGTGGTCCTGCTAGAAACCAAGATGGTTGACCATAAGCATCTTACTTAAATCTTTAAGTTTGATTCTCATCTTGAATCAAGTGTCGTTGGTAGGAGGGCTATATTGCTATTATGTGGAATAAGAAGGATGTTAAGCTTCAAAATTTTTCTATCTCACCTCAGGGAATCCACACCATTGTCAAGGTAAACTCTTAC
This sequence comes from Capsicum annuum, assembly GCF_002878395.1. Classification (NCBI taxonomy): domain Eukaryota; kingdom Viridiplantae; phylum Streptophyta; class Magnoliopsida; order Solanales; family Solanaceae; genus Capsicum; species Capsicum annuum. The sequence goes on from NC_061120.1 coordinate 210,954,046, forward strand.
CCTAGACCATGGTTATTTTCTGTTATTTATGCTAGTCCAGACCCCAGCCTGCGTGCCACCCTTTGGGATGATCTTTGTCACATCTCATCCACTTACAAAGAGGATTGGTTGATTGGTAGGGACTTCAATGAAGTCCTGAGAGCTAACAAAAAATTAAGAGGGGCTCTCATCAATAATGTTAGGGTTAGCAGACTTTATTTAAATTTTTGTAATATAGTGGACCTAAGGTTTAGAGGTTGCAAATACACTTGCAAATACTCATGGATAAACCACTTCTCGGAGTTACTTATAGCACACTTACCCAGAATAAAGTCTACCCATTTCCCTTTGCTTGTGTCCTTACCCAAAAGAACCCAAGGTACCAACAACAAACCCTTTAGGTTCGAGCCTTTGTGGTGCAATCACCATACTTTCAATAATTTTGTCCATGATTGCTTCACCCAAACAATTGACCTCTAACAAGTTGTCCAAACCTTCCAAACTCAGGCCTCCCACTGGAATCATACTGTGTTTGGCAATATCTTCACCAAACTCAGAGGCATTTAGAAATCTATAAAATACCACACTAGTACTTTCCTTCAGAAGTTGGAAAATGATCTCCTTTATGACTACGAAGCTCTTCTAAAATGTAAGTAGGATTTTTCAAAAACTAAGTCCAGAATCACTTGGCTCACAAAAAGGGATTCCAACACATCCTTCTTTCATGCCTCTACCATAAATAGAAGAGGAAAAAATAGTATTAATGAGCTTCATAATTATGTGGGCAATGTATATAGGGAAAGGACATTATTGCTTCTCATGTGCTCCAACACTTCACTAATTTTTATACCACCAGTCAAGTTCAATGCCCGAATAATCATTTTATTCCCACTCTCCCTATCAATATGATCACTGCTAAGATGAGAGCTACTTTAACTGCCCCTTGAGGGACACTGAGTTTTTACTAGCCATCAAGTCCTTCAATCCCTTGAAAACCCCTGGACCTGATGGCCTCCACCCTTTTTTTCAGAAATTTTAGATTGAAGTTGGTCTAAAAACTATCTTCTTTTGTAGAAAAGTCTTTTCTAAAGTGGACTATGCCTTTTAAAAATAACAACACTCTCCTTTGCCTCATACCAAAGTGTAGGAATGCCTTTAGCCTGAAAAATTACAGACCTATTAGGCTGTGGAACAATAGTTATATGATTGTAACAAAGATCATTGTTAATAGAATCAATCCCCTTCTCAAATAAATCATAGGTCCCACTCATCCTATCTTCCTGTATAAAAGGAGGGTCTCTGATCATGCCATCATCATCCAAGAGTATATCACTTATTTTGGAAGAATGAAGGGCAAGCATGCCAATGTGATCCCCAAGATTGACCTTGAAAAGCTTTTAACAAGCTAGAATGGTCATTCATAAAGGATACTCTCCAACTCTTTGGATTTCCAACCAATCTTACCAATCTCATCTTATCTTATGTGTCTTCTTCCTCCATAGTTATCCCGGTTAATAGATGAAAGATCACCTTTTTTAACCCCTTTAGAGGCATTAGGTAGGAGGACCCTATCTCCCCTTACCTATTCATCATGTGCATGGAGGGACTGTCCAGGGGAATTGAGGCAAAAGTTAGAGCCAAAAATTAGACCCCCATAAGTACCTCTACTAGTGGCCCAAAACTCTCTTACTTTTTCTTTGCTGATTATCTCACTCTTCTTGCTAGAGCCAATGCTACTAACTTTCATACCATTGTCAACATCCTTGAAACCTTCAATCACCTATCTGGACAAACCGTTAATCATAACAAGTCCAAAGTGATCTACTTTAAAAACTGCTTATCTTCTCACTCCACCATGTGTTCCCAGACTCTAAACATCCAAACTAGTTCAAACTTTGGGAAATACCTTGGCTATTCCATTTTTAACAAAAATCCTAAAAATAGTGACTTTCAGTTCATAATTGACAATATGAACACTAGGCTAGCAGGGTGGAAAACCAAGTTCCTTAACACGACTGAAAGGACTATTCTTATCAAGTCTACCCTCAGTGCCATGCCTACTCATGCCATATATTACATCAAAATCCCTAGCAAAGTCACTGAATCCTTTAAAAAAATTCAAAAGAATTTTATTTAGGGTAGCTGTGCATAAAAGAAAAAAATCCACATGCTTAGCCAGGATGTCCTTATCACTACTATGAAGTAGGGTGGCCTTGGCCTCCATAAGAGTAAGCTCAGAAATAGGGTCGTTCATGCAAGCTTGGCATGCAGACTATTCCATAACCCTAGTAGTATTTGGGGCTAAGTCCTTTTTGCAAAATATTACAAATATCATGGACACTTTTCCATCAGGAAAATCACTTCCAGAACCTGGCATAACATTCATAAAAGGGTGGAAAGACTGCCTTAAAGGTATCAGGTGAAGGGTGGATAAAGGGGACAGAGTAAACTTCATGGAAGAAATCTAGATCCCCTATTTAGGCAGCCTCAGAAGTATCATTCAAGGCCTTATTAACAACCAAGAAGCCAATATCACTGTAAGGAAGTGTACAACAATGGCAACTGTAATTTTACAAAACTTTCTTTTGAAATCCCTAATGTCGTTAAAAGACATTATCCTTAGCACCCCTTTTACACCCAACTGCAATGATGAAGACAAAGCTATTTGGAACTGCAGCCTCAATTCTATATTTACCACTGGTAGCATGTACTCTTGTCTTAGGAGTACTAATTTAGTTCCTTTACAAGACAAGAACTTCTAACTTGTATGAAGGACTAACACCCCCAACAAAAAAAACCTTCCTTTGGCTGCTGATGCATAACAGGTACCCTACCAACAAATATCTTAACCACATGGGCATTAATATCCCACTCCAATGTCACTTCTGTAACAACAACAGTGAAGACATCAACTATATTTTCTTCCAGTGCCACAATGCTTCATAATTTTGGATCAAAATGGTTAACAAAAGCCTATTCAAACCCTTCTTTCCTTGGACACCATTAATGTCTCTAATTGGCATAAAATGTGGATTAACTTGAAGGGGAAAATTTCAAATCCTGGTTTACTTGGGACACCTTGTTCCCTTATTGCTTATGGGTCATCTGGCTAACAAAAAATGATAACCTTTTTAAAAATAACCACAATATCACCATGACTGATGAGGTAATTATTGCAGCCACAGAATTCACTCTTCTGGCCAAGGACAAGAATACCCATGGTACTACTACCATAGATACTATCAGCATCAAGTGGAACCCTCAACTACCAGATGCATCAAGCTTAATACCGATAGATCATCCATGGCTAACCCAGGCCCAAAGAGCACAACATCATCTCTTTCGACATTGAAATGGACTCAGTTGTGGCTATTCACATCTTAGCTAATGATCATCCTCTTTATCATAACATTATCTCTGAGTGTAGGACATTACTAGCGGAGCTGGGAGCAACAACCCCAATACAGATATATAGGGAACGGAATGCAGTAGTTGATTGCTTAGCAAAGAAAGGAACCAAGATGGAGTTTTTGGAGCACCCTATTGTTGTTGAAAATGTGCCCCTTTTGTTGTTAATTTAGTTATGAATGATTGCTCAGGCAAAACCTTTAAACGTATTGTGAAACATTCAAAGATTAACCTACAGGGCCGAGATGTGGTTCCGAGCAATTTTATTTTGGCTCCTACAACTGATAGGAGCACCAACCCACCCCCTCCTCCTTGATGATTAATGAAATCATTATCCTTTCACCAAAAAAAAGACATGTTATGAAGACAATTCATTTAACTTAATAAGGTAATAGAATAGAAAGAATGAAGACAGTTCATTTAACTTAATAAGGTAATAGAAAGAAAAAAAACATACTCCTAATTGTTTATACATAAAAATAATTGAATCTCTTTAATATGAAAAAAAATATATAAATTAAAATGTCTGCTTTGTTTTTCTAAAAAGAAATACTCTTATAAGAATATCCAACTCAACCATGCATTGTAACCTTCACTGCTTTGCCTAAAGGACAGTGAAATATAGGGGCGAGTATACCTTTTTCTCGATGGCATTTCATGGGATACTGTTGTGTCAAAAATTTTATTAAATATGTATATCTACTTACGGGAACAGATCTAGAGGCCTAGTTGGGGGTTTTAAAAAATTTAGTAACTTTCGTGTAATTTAGTATTTATATAGAGAAATCTAGTAAATATATAAAAAATTTAAGTTGGAAGTCTACAAACAAAGTTTATTATTGATCTAGTGGAATAGAGGACCTTGTAAAAGTTTTATTGACTTCTTGGTTGTGTGTTCAAATCTCCTTAGTTACTATTTGATATTATTTTTATCAAACATGGGAAACCCATAAACTTTAAGTCCACCTCTATTACTCAATAAGAAAAATAAAAATATTGAGCATAGTTATTTAAAAAATGACAGTGCTTCAATATATTGACCTATTATTTGTTCAACTTTTTCTAAGTACTAGTATTTTAAACTACGTGTGTTGCACGTGTACATCATGTCAAGTCGTTAATCACTATAAAATGTATAGAAGATGAATAAATTATTGAAAAATTGCAATTGACTTTAACCAAAATACAGTATTTTGTTCTTTGATTTCCATTTTTATCTAACATGGGAAACCCATAAACTTTAAGTCTGCCTCTGTTACTTAATAAGCAAAATAAAAATATTGAGTACAATTATTTAAAAAATGACAGTGCTTTAATATATTGACCTATTTATTTGTTCAATTTTTTCAAAGTACTAGTTTAGAATACATGTGTTGCACTTGTACATCATGTCAAGTCGTTAATCTCTATAAAATATATAGAAGAAGAATAAATTATTGAAAAATGGTAATTGACTTTAACGAAAATATAGTATTTTGTTCTTTGATTTCAATAACAAAAAAAAATGAAATATCTTGTTTTGTATTAAATATAATAATTCAGATTTGCAAGTTAACATATTTACAACCCTATCTTGTTAATTTTTTTAAATTTTTAAACAGATAACTCCTTGATATTTACCACTCCACTCAGTTATACAACATTTCCATGAGATTGGTCTTTACCATTTCAAGCATAGCTACTATAATTGCTTTGGATCTTGCATAATGAACATGCAAATTAAAGCAGTATAAATAATTATAGTGCCTAAGCCATTAAATAATAAAAAAGATCAAGTTATTAAGGATCTATTGAATTTTTCGCAAACATTACTCAAGAGCATATCACATTTGCTATGTGTTTTGAACAATGCTTTAGTCTATGACTAGAATGTTCTTTTAGGATGATCAAACTATTTTCTTACATCTCTATCCTCTTGTTCAAGTTGTTCCATGCACATCTAGAACTTCACCTTATTACTTGTCATTGTTGTCGTTCATCCTTTATCATTTGATACATGGGATAAGGTAGAATATCTTATGAATAAGTTTCGTACTAAATTTATATCATGTTGATTGATAGGTAGTTTGATAGAAAAATCATTAATTTAGGAATCAAAACAGGGAACCTAATAAATTAGAGACCCATAAAATAACGATTATCCCACGCACACATAATCTCTCTAAATGACTCTCAATAGGAGTAATATGAATTATCGTTGAGTGGAGGAGAAAGAAGGCATACCATGAAATTTTTCTACCAACCGATATGTAATATGGATGTTAATCATCCATTTCTCCATTAAATTAATGAAAAAAGAAGATTGTGTCTTTTATTGCTTGGAACATCCAAAAACATCATATATTTGGCTTCGTTACTTTTCTATTAATCTCCATTGGATGTGTTCAACTCTCCTAATTAAGAGTTAGCTCTTTTTGTCTCAAGGATTATGAAAGGAATCTCAGTAATGCTTTCTATCTTTGCATGGCTAATAAAAAATAGATTGACATAAAAGAAAGAAAATTCCTACATCTACCTGTCCTTGGCTATGATACGAATACACAAGACCTAAAAACACAACAAGGGCAAAAGCAACAATATTTATATTTATAGAATTACCATCTACATCTACACTCAAACAAATTCATGAACTTAAAGATATGCGAAATTAGCTTTACTCATACTTGTTGAGGAGAGATCGAGATTTGATCATGACGAACAATAGTTTAAACCTGAAAATTTGAATCAGTAATCAATTCCATTAAACAAACAAAATTGCAATCATAAAGTTAAATATCACAAAGCTAAAAATTTATACTAATACCACACTAATAATATTGAATCTTTACAAGAGTATTCACGTTTTTTAAAATTAGTCTACTTTACAAAAAGTCTCCTAATAAGACAAAAATTATTAATGCCTAAAATAATAGTCAAAAAGCCTAAAAAGTCTAAAACCTAAAAGTTTAGCCTATACAAAAGTTTTCAATACTTTACGTAAAATAAATTATGAAAGTTTATATGTTGCTTTCACAATTTAATAGCTTTTCTTCTATTATTACTCCGTTGATATCTTATTGTTGTCGTATCTGCTACTTTTCTATATCTCCATTTTTTAAACTAATGGTATCAGAGCCCAGTTATTCAAAAAATAAAGCAGTAGCATATATATGTTTGAATTTATGTTTGAATTTAGGTTTGAATTTATGTTTGAATTTAGATTGGATTGGATTAATTATGAGAAGACCATTTAAAAATAGAGAAACTTTTAGAAAAATTAAAGAATCTTTAATTAGTAATTATTCAGAATATATAAGCCTAAATAAAACAAAAGAAACCCCACAGAGATTAGCCTACCTAATTACTTAATATCTAGTATTGAAGCAAAATTAATAATCCATTTAAAATCTAGAAGAATGAGACACATACCACCTAATTATGATAAAATCAGATTTAGATATCTACCAAAATATTATAAATATGGTTTAAATGAATAAAGTACAAAAATACAAAGAACTAAAACAAATTATTTCAGAAAAACATAAAGAATTAAAAATAAGAATAAAAAGACTACATTATAATATATTTGCCGGAGTTAGTGAAAACTTAATAAATACACAAAAAAAATAAAATATCAAAATTAGAATCACAAATAGATAGTTTAGAATATATATATATATATCAATATGAACTATTCACAATAAAATGAACAAAGAAGAATTTATAATAGATGAAAAAATATATGAAAATCACGAAGGATTAAAAATAAAAATAGTATTTTCTAATCTAGGAAGATGATATAAGAAAATAGGTGAACATTTATATTTAATGTTAGAAAAAGAAGAATTAAAATTAGAAAATAAATTGACAGCTATGGTAAGAATAGAAAGAAAAAATGAAGAAATAGATAAGAAAAAAAAATAGAAAAATAAAACAACAAACTACAGAAGAAATACGAAAAATAGAAGAAACTAAAAATAGTAAGATTGCTGAATTAGAAAAAAAACTACAAATATTAAAAGATTTGTATGAAGAAAGACAAAAGGAAAAGGAAGAAAAAGATAAAGAACAAAAATTACTAAACGAGATAAATCAATTTAAAGAAAAATTAGAAATAAAAAACAAGGAATTAGAAATAAATAATATAGATGTTGAAGAGACAGATAATTATGATTCAGAAGATAGTGAAACATATACAGAAATATTAACAAATATAAAAAATTTAGAAATCAATGAAAAACAAGAAGTAATTAATGAAGAAAACTTAGAAAATATCAACACAGAAATAAATACTCTTGATAAAAAAAAAAAGATGAAAGTATAATACCTAGAACATCAGAAATAAGAAAACCTACATATTATAAGAATATATTGAGTAAAAAATGAAGAAATAAAAACTAATAATGATATATGCCCAAATCTACCAAGAAGTTTAATAAATAGTAAAAATATAGCAGAAAAAGAAATAATAATAGGAATTAGAAAAATAAAAATAGAATTTGAAGTAAAGGAAGAAATGCAAAAAGCAGACATAATATTAGGAATAAAATGGCTAGAACAAGTAAAACCATATAATATAGAACATACACAATTAACCTTAACATATAACAGAGAGAAATTATTCTTAAGAAGAGCCTTAACATAAAATGAAAATATATGTATTAATGAAGATAGTAGTAGAAGGATATTACAGTAGATATTATACGCCTATGATAGATACAGGAGCAGAAGCTAATTTATGTAGATATAATTGCTTACCAGAAAGCAAATGGGATAAACTAAAAACACCAATAATAGTTAAAGGATTTAATAATGAAGGAAACTTAATTATTTATAAAGCTAGAAATGTAAAAATACAAGTATGGGATAAGATATTAACAATAGAAGAAATTTATAATTATGAACTAACATCAAAAGATATACTTTTAGAAATGCCGTTTTTAGATAAATTATACCCACATGAATAATTAGAATAGATTGGTGGTTTACAACACCATGTAAACAGAAAGTAAAAGCAAAAAGAGTTAATAATAAAATAAAAAAGAAAACTGATTGGATAAAAGGAAGCGAAAAAATTACACAAAAGTTAAAAAATATAAAAAATACTGAAGATACAATAGAACTAGTTGTATTTTTTATAAATAAAACAGAAATAACTATATTTTCAATAAATAAGATAGAAATAATTAAGAAAAAATTAGAACAATTATATAGTGAAGATCCATTAAAAGGATGGAAAAAAATATAAAAATACTATAAAAATTGAATTAATAGATAAAAATAGCATAATAACCCAGAAACCATTAACATATAATTTTGACGATTTAAAAAAATTTAAAATGCATATAGATGAATCATTAGAAAAACAATATATACAAAAAAGTAATAGTAAATATAATAGTCCAGCATTTATAGTAAATAAACATAGTGAACAAAAAAGAGGAAAAAGTAGAATGGTTATTGACTATGGAAATTTAAATGCAAGACTATGACATATAATTATTCAATACCAAATAAGATATTAAAAATAAAACAAATATAGGGATATAATTATTTTAGTAAATTCGATTGTAAATCAGGATTTTACCATTTAAAGTTAGAAGAAGAATCTAAAGAATTAACTGCATTTACGGTACCACAAGGATTTTATGAATGGAACGTATTACCATTTGGATATAAAAATGCACCAGGTAGATATCAACATTTTATGGATAGTTATTTTAAATAATTATCTAATTGTATAATATACATAGATGATATATTATTATATACAAAAACTAAAGAAGAACGTTTAAAATTATTAGGGCAATTTACTGATATAATAGAAAAATCGGAAATAAGTCTAAGTGAAAAGAAAATCGAAATTATGAAAAATTAGATAGAATTTTAGGCATACAAATAGATAAGAGTGGAGTAAAAGTGCAACAACATATAGTACAAAAAATAATAAATTTGAAAGAAGAATTAGATATGAAAAAAAATTACAATCATTTTTAGGATTAGTAAACCAAGTAAGGGAATATATTCCAAAATTAGCAGAAACTTTAAAACCACTACAGAAAAAATTAAAAAAGGATATAGAATATAACTATAATGAAGAAGATAAAAAACAAGTTTAGAAAATAAAATTACTTTGTAAAGAATTACCAAAACTACAATTTCCAGATGAAAATAGAAAATTTATATAGTAGAAGCAGATGCTAGTGAATGTAGTTATGGAGGAGTACTTAAATATCGATATGAAGCAGAAAAATTGGAACACCATTGTAGATACTACTCAGGTACGTTCAAGAAACAGAAATAAAATGACAAATAAATAGGAAAGAATTATGTTCATTATATAAATGTTTGTTAGCATTTGAGCCATATATTGTATATAACAAATTTATTGTACGAACGGATAATACACAGGTACGCTGGTGGTTAACAAAGAAAATACAAAATTCAGTTACAACAAAAGAGATTCGGAGATTAGTCTTGAATATATTAAATTTCACATTTATAATTGAAGTAATTAGTACTAACAAAAATGTTATTGCAGATTACATATCAAGACAAAGCTACACAGACTGATATAATAGAAGAGGATACTCTAGAAAAAATACTCAACACCCTAACTACGCTTTCAATGAAAGTGGACAGTATAGGTAATGAAATAGAAAAGCTAAAGACTAATGAAGTTAAACTGAAGTCTATAGCTACAAATCAGCTAACTCAGCAGTGTGCAGAGCTATGTCAATCGGAAGACATTAAAGTTCCAGAGCTAGAAGGAGACGATGGGACACTCCATAAAACCCATAACGTTTATCAATCTACTTCTGCACAAGCAAAGGAATTAGAAAAAACACAAATATAAACCTAAACAAGCTATTTGATAAACCATATATACCAAATACATCAAAAGATCCTATGTTTATACCCCTACAAATTACCACATACCGAGATAGTTTAAACCAAGACAAAAAGACTTACAACTACACAGCCCGGACATATATAGAAAATATCTACAATGTACAAACCTTTTTAAATACTAACCCCAGAGCTATAAACATCCAAGAACCAGATACAAACTATATAACCCAAAGATTGACCGGATATAATAAGCTAATTGCTTTACCTAAAACCAAACCAAGTCTAGTTAAAACTTGCTACGAATATGGACTACTCAGTACTGTATATACCTCTGACGGAAATGAGATATCCACTATACCGGAAATATATGAAGCATTTATCATTTTTAAAAGAATAACAAAAGGTACTCTATTTTTTATAAAAATTTACACGGCACCAGCAGAGATATTATATGATGAAGTTAAAAAACCCATACAAGTTGTAAAGATAGGAATGACACGAGATATGATTATACCATAAGATGTTATTTCACAACCAGAAATACCTAGAATTGAGATACCAAAATTTTATGCGAATAAAAGGATTATCAAACTATCTACAATTTTGCAAGAGCTAGCGAACACATATTGCAACCAAAATCCCATATGGAATTATTATTCAAGAAATCGTGTACTAATATATTCAAATTCAAAGGAATTACGAGAAACAGATATGGAAACTATTAGGCAATGGATTCTGACGTTACTCAAACCAGAGACAGAACCTATCGCCAGAGCTATCAGAGAAAAATTTATTTCAGAAAAATTATTAACCAGATATTGTAAGACAATTGGACATAAATATCCAGATCATAAATGTTCAAAATATAATGGAGGAGATAATGATATCCCAGAAGTTCAGCTAAACTAGAAGAAAAATCAACCAAGTAAATAAGAACGCCAGCTGAAAGATACAAGATAAGAAGCAATAATGGAGATATGGAAAGGCAGCAGATACGATAATGAGAAGATATCAACGGAGTAATAATAGAAGACAAGCTATTAAATTGTGAAACAACATGTAAACTTTCACAATTTATTTTACGTAAAGTATTGAAAACTTTTAGGTTTTAGAATTTTTAGACTTTTTAGGCTTTTTGACTATTATTTTAGGCATTAATAATTTTTGTCTTATTAGGAGACTTTTTGTAAAGTAGACTAATTTTAAAAAACGTGAATACTCTTGTAAAGATTTATTCAGTCTATAAATAAGATGAACCGAAGACATTGCAAAGCAAGCCTTCATGTGTTGAAGCAAAAACTCTCTCCTGTCCACAACAAATATTTTGCTTAGTTATTAAAAAACAGATTTATTTCAATGAAAAAAGCTATGGAGGAACAAACCTTAGAAATATCAAACCTACCCGAACATGTATATTTATTATGATTATGAATAGCTAAATTCATAATTCCCAACAATCATGGTATGATAAAATAAATTCATGTTAGTTACTTTATAGTAGAATTATTCGAAGAATAATATGTTAAGAAGTTTATTAGCAAAGTGGAAAAGGAGGAAAATCCCTATGAACTATGTCATCCTAAAGGTGAAACCAATGAGGGCAAGAAGCCATGGTGGGGAGTAACCAAAGTAGAGGCGCTGTTTAAGGGCAAATATCCAGATTACCATGCTAATAGTGACCGAAGAACATGTTATTTAAGAATAATCTAGTATATAGTAATCTAAGATGACCATATTTTATTATGTACATGATTGAAGGGAATATTTTGAAAATAGCAATTTTATAAAAATGAATAATTATTTATCTGATGTAATGGTAGATAAATTTAAAATACTTATTTTGTATGCACTTAAAGATATAAAAGTAGTAGATATAAGAAAAATTATATTAGAAAAAGCATTTGGTAAATGTTATATGACTAGAATAAATTACATACCATACCTACCCAACTACTCTTACAAATACTTACCATGATAAATTACATATATCTAGAATTTTTAGAAAAAGATATGAGAAACATACAGTTAATAGAAAAACAGATGAAAGCAAATTTAGACAAATACATGGAAACTAAAGATATAAAATATATAGAATTTCTTAATGAAAATATGCAAGAACTACTAAGACTAAAACAAACAACTACAAAATATTATAATAAAATATTTAGTCAATTTTAAATGATAGATAATCTTAAAGTCTTAATCTTATATATACTTAGAGATATAGAAATTATAGATATTAAGAAAATAATATTAGAAAAACTATTAGACTATGAAATTGAAACTATAAATTGGATAACACAGTTATACCTGGATAATTACCCAGACGGATATTATTCAGACTAAGAGATGTTAGAATATATTAGAAAAACTAGAGAAAATCAAGATAACCTAAATAAAGAAATTAATTATAGAAACCGAATTAGAAAAATAATGGAGAATCTAAAAGAAAAATTAATATGGATAGAAGAAACCTTAGAAAATTTAGGAAAAAGTACATGTGATAGTTTATATAATTTAAAAAACTCGCTACGAGAAGAACAACACAAAATAATAAATAACATTGAAAATCTAGAATTAGATATACATTACAGTACAATTAGGATACATTATTATACAAAAATCTGTAACTCTGCAATTACTACAGGATAAAATGATAAACTACAAATATTTAAAATATTGAAGAGAAAATATGGATGAAATGATATCACAAAGTAAAACATATCCATTATATATAATAGATCTATTTTACTTTTTATCTTTACAAGTTAGTTATCCGCACCCCCCTACTAATGGTATGCTCAAATGCTAACAAATATTTATATAATGAACATAATTCTTTCCTATTTATTTCCCATTTTATTTCTATTTCATTGAACGTATCTGAGTAGTATCTACAATGGTGTTCTAATTTTTCTCCTTCATATCGGTATTTAAGTACTCCTCCATAACTACATTCACTAGTATCTGCTTCTACTATATATATAAATTTTCTATTTTCATCTGGAAATTATAGTTTTGATAATTCTTTACAAAGTAATTTTATTTTCTGAACTTGTTTTTATATAATTTTGACGATTTAAAAGAATTTAAAATGCATATAGATGAATTATTAGAAAAACAATATATACAAAAAAGTAATAGTAAATATAATAGTCCAGCATTTATAGTAAATAAACATAGTGTAATAGATACAGAAAAAACAATACAATTATAGATAAAATATATGACAAAACAATTATTAGATAATAATATAAAATAGCATATGCACCAGAATATACAGAAAGAACACTAATAGGAACATGACTAGAATAAATTACATACCATACCTACCTAACTATTCTTACAAATACTTATCATGATAAATTACATATATCTAGAATTTTTGGAAAAAGATATGAGAAACATACGGTTAATAGAAAAATAGATGAAAGTAAATTTAGACAAATACATGGAAACTAGGCTCAAGTCTCGACAAACAATTATATGCTACTATCTTAATAGTTTTTAGTACATATATCAATTAAAAAGGTATGTAATTGAAACCAATTGAAAAGGAAGAACGTGAAACAGAGAAGAACATGAAAAGAAGAACGTGAGAAAATATGTAATATAAGATATTCTAATTGTGATATTTAATTCAAGAAAATAACTTGTATAAAGTAAAATTTTAAATCTCTACTGGTCCTATTTTAGCTCGGAAATATTTTTGTCAAATTTTATTTGGACAATGGAAAAGGTGTCTTATTTCTGCTAGGAAAGGATTTTATTTTTTATTATAGTTAATATTTAATATTATTAAAATAATAAACATTAATGAAAAGACGATTTTATCTAAAACAAAGTCTTTTAATAAAGGGCAAAAAGTTCAAACAATATTTCTAAGGTCCTTCACACTTTTAATATAGTAAGTTAAGTCTCACACGTATAACGTTTGATTATTTAAAATTAAATAATTTTACCTATTGCGGAAATTTATAATTAAGTGTAAAAAATTCAAATCACTTTGTCCAATAATAATTGTTCATTATTAACTTGATACACATATGATATAACAATAAATAATAGAGTTAATTTGGCTACTAAATTACTTTTTGAGTGCAATTAATTTAATGCCGAAAATGCATTGTATAACGACTATAATTAATAACTAAGGGTACAATGGATCAAAATGGATAAATTATGCATTGATTTTCTAAACTGGGAAAATATTGTTGGACACTATCTTTAGCACTTTCTTCATTTATCTTTACTTATCTACTTTTCTATTGACGCATGAATTAAGAAATAATAAATGATGGGGGGTAATTTTATCATATTACCCGTTGAATATAATAGATTTAATATTTTAAAAAATGTATTAGGTAATGAACCATATTTAATGCTAATGGTGATAAAAAAAAAGTAAATTATCCATTGATTTTATAAACTGGATAAATATTATTTAACATCTCAAAAATAAAAAAAATGGACAAATAAAGATGGACGGAGAAAAATAACATGGATAAGTATTGTTAACGGAGGAGTATTTTCTATCTTTACTTTTACTTATCAACTCTAGACTTTTTACATTTCTTTAAAACAATAATAATTAATATGAAAATTTTAATATAATATTCATATTAATTGATATTTAGTATGAGGTCTTCGAAAATAATATTAGAATCAAACATGCATTAGAAATACTAAAAGTAGAATCTACTGAATGGTGTCATAGAGTGTTGAAATTGAATTAGTGTCATTCGTCAATATCGAATTGTCATAGAAATTTCGTATTTGGTTAATTAAGAATTAATTTTTGTAAGCATAATACGTATAGAAAGAACGAAATTAATTTTTGGGATATATCTTAATGAATTTAAGATTTTTCTTGAATTTTTTACTAAATTTAAGTCATCACATTTAACTAACATAAAATTGTGACATACAAAACAATGAATGAAACTTAACAAATATCAAAAGAGATATATCTATAAGGAAGCTTCATATGCTCACAAGCTCATAAAAATATTGATTTGTAATTATCATAATTTATCATGTCAATTTATATAATATCAAATCACTTATATTTATTTGATATTTGCTAAGTTTCCTGCTAAACTTGCTTTCCATAAATAACTTATTCCTTTAAAATTTATCCAATTATTTGACCAATTAAGGAACTTAAAAATACTAAAATTTATTTTAAAGAAAACATAATTTAATTATATGTCACGACCCAGAATAGGATCCTGATCGGTGCTAAGGAGTTTAGGACTCCAAAGCAAGCCTCATCAGAATTCTACAGAAAATCGGGCAGAGTTTTCCCTGTTTTTGGGCCTAACAAGAAAATTTTCTATCTCAATTCAACAACAAAACAACCCAACAACACAACCACTACACAACCACCAACACAATTCACCATAGATCATCAACAATTCACCAATACCACCAACTAACAATATGAAATCCATCTCCAAAAATAAGAGAAAGTCAAATACTCCCCAAATCCAAAACAATGAAAGAATACTCAAGCTCTAAAGATATGACTATGGAGCAAACTAAAAGTTTTCAAGAAAAAGAAACATAACGAATAAATAAACTATAGCTCACGCGAACAATTGTGGGGCTCATCAGGAATATGCTACTCGGATCCTCTAGCTAACACAATCCTCAGTGTCACCTGCGTTCTCTGAAAAATATTAGCGAGGAGTGAGACTCTAGCTTAGTGAGTAATAACCCTTAAACACAACCGTTTAAATGAGGACAAGTCATAAAAATCATGAAATAATGCTCTTTCAGATAACAGTAACAATAAACAATATCATTGTTTCATGTAAGCCAAGTGAACCAATAGTTCAGTAATAAACTTAAAAAGCATCGTATCATATCAAATATTACATATTTGGGAGGTTTTCAAGAATGAATCATGTAATCAGTGTGGCGTTCTTCTTTATCAAGAATAACCCATAACAGTGGACCCCTCATAAAGTAGTCAAATATCATATCAGTATCAGTATGCTAGTTCTACCTTCCCATTAGTGAGGGCTATAACAGTCATTAGTAAATAAAAGGTGCACCAGGTATAACGATCCCGCCGTTAGCTACGGGATTCAAATCAAGGTCTACTCCCATTTATAAATTCTTTGTATACAATAAGATATTCATATGAAAGCATTTTCAGAATAGTACATATCATTTAAAGTTCATATCAAATCATGTTACATGTAAACTTGAATAAAAACACATGTCAAAATACATATTTCTCATGTAAGTGAAGAATATCCACAGTAATAATATCATATCTCAAATAACAATTTTAATATCATATCAAGTAAAGGACTAGCCCCACATGCAATTTCAAAGCATTTCGTAACTCATTATTTCATCAAAGTCAAGTATAAAATATGCAAGTTAACAAATATAAATCATGGTAAGATTACTACTCACAGTACTCTTGTCGAAATACCAAATTTGTCACCCTGAATGATTCGTATCACTTTCTTAGATTAAACCTATAATCACATCATATCCATTCTCGAGTTAATATCCTTATTTTAGGCTATCATGATACAATCAGACTACCCAACCCTCAGAGTTTCATGGTATTTTCCAATTCATCGAATTTCATACCCAAAATCAAAATAAAGATGTAGGAAAGGGTTTACCTTAATCTCAAACCTAAAAGTATAAAAGTTACAATTCAATCATCTATTATTCTCGCTCCTTTCGTAAGAATTTAAAGATTTCTCTATCACTTTAACCCTTGATTCTTAAACTTTCTACCCCAAAATAAGTTATAAATTAGACGAGTCAAGTTTATGGACCAAGTTAGGAAATTTTTTTCTTTTAACTATTGTGACACTAGATGAGGCCACTTCGTGCTCTCCAAAAAATACAAGAGAAAAAATAATAATTTCCTTGGTGTTTTCTTCATGTAGGAAGTTGTTGTTTGAAGCTTTCTTTCTGTTTCCCCCTTTTCTGCCTTACACGTGAAGCTTATTGTCACTTTTCCATGAGAAAATTATCCCTATACTATTATTAGATCTAAAATAACAAATTTTAGCAACACTCTTAGATAATTGCATTAATAGCAATTTAGTTACAAGTTATAGCAACTTATTAAAAGATATATTATTTTAATTATATTTTTAAAATTTATTTTTAATTATATAATTTAAAATTAGTTCCATATTTATAGAGTTGTAATCAATATTCTCCTTAAATTGTGTATTGATAATTATGGTATATATATATATATATATATATATATATATATATATATATATATATTCTCTTTCTCCATTCTAATACTCAACCTTTCAAAAATTTATTGAAAATTTTGATTCCATTAACTTACTCATATAATATTCATACTCTTCCCTTGAAAATACAAGATTGAAAAAAAATGGGTTTCATATAATATTCATCTTCTTCATTGAAAAAAAGTGGGTTTAAGATAATATTCATCTTCTTTCCGAAAAACATAAAATTGATATATTTGTTTTTTTCATTCTCCATTGTGAATTATGTCTAAACCAAAATTCGATTCTACTCCTTCGCGTAGAAGTTCTAGAATATTCAACCAACGATTTGTTCCATTGTGAATCATTATTCAACCAATGATTTGTTCTCCTTTATCAGAAATTCTCTTTCTTCTATTTTTCCTTTTGTTCCTTAAAAATAATATGATATAAGGAGTATTGCCAATTTCTTTATTAAATACTCATTGTATATAATAATAAAAGATATGTCAATAGATATTAGAGAAAAAATATTGAACAATCAGTTTGTGTTGGTAACAACATAAATAAGGATTTAACTATAGATCGTAATAACTTAAACATGTTGATTATGGTAATTTTGTTATGTATTATCTATTACAAAATGCTTTTTTTGTGAAAGGACATTAACGAAATGTACTAAAAAATGATGGTTATGCACAAGTTTTTTCAGTGCAAAAATAATTGTTCTACATTACAAATTGTTTTGTATAAATGAATGAATAACATTATACATGTAGAATTACGCTTAATGTAATATGTAATAACAAGTATCGTTCACCTTAGGCATAAATGTTGTAAGCATTAATATAGTTATACATTCAAATATTGTATCTATACATTACAAATCCTTATGTGTTCACGTAGGATGAAGTTGGTGGGACAATAACTGATTCAATACAAGCAGCTATAGATACAATTTTATTTGGTCTGTCAACACCTTCGAATACAAAGTCATTGGATGTTGGTGCTTCATATAAAATGACCGAAAGTCAATGGGACTTTTCAGATAGTCAGATTCCACCTGACTTCCCTGATGCTCAGGTTCGGGAGCTTGAAGCCTCAAAAACAAAAGCACCTGCCAAATGGGAAAGAAAGAAGTTTAGGGTTTTAAGGTCTCCGTACATTTCAAAGTATGGTTCTGGCTCTAAGGATGCGGGCGATTCCAATAAAAAGGAGAAGTTGAAGTATGTTTTTGATGGGTACACCATTAACCAAGATTTACCGAACGAATTGATGATCGATTACTCCCAGTGGATTGTCGTAGGCTTACTGAAAACTCATTCTGCCAAGTAAGAAATTTGGTTTTATTTTTTTTCTAAAAATATTATTCCATCATAAACTAAATAGTAATTGTGATGTGTAATCAATGATGTTTTTCCAGGAAAGAAATGGACAACCACTATCAATTAAATGCTTTGGGATTAGGTTACAAACAATTGGACTTTGGCATTGCACACCCACAGTCCAAGAATTGGTTTTACTTAATGGTCGAACACAAGACATACTGGAACGATGAGGTAACTTATTCTAAATATTATCCATATCATAAGTTCTTTTGCTGATACTCAATATTCTACAACACCATAACATATCATACATGTTAAACAATGTATAATAACATATCATACATACAGTATTTTCCATTATCAGTTATTCAACTTTAATCAACATGTCATGTATAATAACATGTAACACCAGCATAGTTGTATATCATACATCTAATTAACATGTAAGGTCGAAGCTACTAATTTCTTTCAATCATTTTTACTTTGTTACCCTATTTTCACTTGTAGCATTTAGATGTGATCTTCTACCACTTAAGAAAAAAATCAAAGATTCAACTGGGTGATAATTATAGATATACGACAATAAAATTCTTCTTTAAAACATATGTTGAGAAGACACATACTCGATATTATCCAGCGAAACCGGCAGTTGAACTATCCACCCAACAAGACTATGCAGAATCAATTGTGGTGGCTAAGAATGAAGATGCTATTGCAAATATAATTCATTGATTTTGTATGCCTGCTGGATTACCATGGTACATGGTTGATGAGGTATATGTTCCAATTAACGGCGGTAAAGAATTTCATTGGGGATTGGTTGTGATTGTCTTTAAGGAAAGATTGATACGTGTGTATGACTCACTGTCAAGTAAAAGGTAAAAAGAACCACCAATTGAAATACAAAAGCTTACAGTGATGCTGCCTACTTACTTGTTAGACAATGGCTTTTATGATAACACCGAGCGAACTGACTGGCCATCACTTGAAGCGTACAGAGGGAAGATAACTCAGCAAACTGGTCTTGCCAATGAAATCCTATTTGATGTTGACTATGTGTAAAACATCCAACAACAAGTGTCTGGTAGTTTGTAAGTAAATTACAGTTTATTTTTCATGTATAATAATATTATAAGTAATGTACTGATTATTATTTCATTTTTTGTTTTTTTAAATCAGGGACTGTGGTATCTTTATGTGTGCCTATGCAGAAATATTAAGTGAAGGGTTGCAAGTTCATTCATGTTGGTTTGATGCTGCAAGTCAACGTGCACGCTATGCTTCATTACTGTGGCATTACGGAGTGGAAAAGGCAAATGAAGGGTACATGAGTGATAATAGCGATCCGCTTCGTCCAAGGAAAAGTGTTATCAAAGAAATTGATGCAAGTGCAATCGTTACTTTAGAGTAGCAATGTTTTATAATTGTTGGCATTGAAAGAACTAATTCTTAGTTTTGTGGTTAATGTTAAACATTCTCAAGATTACTTTATAGATGTTAATGAACATTTTATGGATGTCTTCTTATTTTTGAGACAAATGATTAGCAATTTCTAACACACTACTGTAATGATACAAACTAATTCTTGGTATATATTGAGTTTGCCTTTTATTTATTTTTAAACATATATAAACAAAAATAAAACTATACTGATACTGCATTTGAACACATTATATTTTTACTATAACGTACATTTTCTTATAAGTTAAAAATACATTGAACTAATATTTAATACGTTAAATATATGTAACACATAACATAATACATGTTGTCACACTTTTTTTTCTGAAAAAAAATTACAAACATAGTTCACAACATTCACTTTTATAAAGTATGATACTATTTCATACAATGATACAAATGTATAATCTAATATTATACATTCGTAACTGAACAATATATATTTTAGAGAAACGTATAATGTGTAATCATTAAGAGTCAGTAAAATGACATTTTTTCTAACATAATACCCTAACTCAAAGTATAACGCTACATCATACATTTCTTACACAGTAACTATTAACGTATAACAGTTTATATAGCTTATGTTTCAACATTTTATTAATGTTATAGTTCCCAGGTTACATAATACATATACCAATCAGTTGTAACTACAATTAATATGGTTACGAAATATGATATACAAAATATGATTCAAACTGTTCTTATACTACTAAATAATCATTGAACAAGTGAAAATCAAATAGCAACTAAAAAGCTTAATATTAATTGCTCCGGCATTCCAAAAAAATCTAATTAAAATGTTTATACAACTAAAACCAATCAAAGCATCAGCATGTAGAAAAATATATTATGTTCATCATGATTTCTTTGGAAAGAAACTGCAAGTCCTACGATTGTGACCGGCTCGTCTGCATTTACCGCAGCGTTTCGAACTTGAAGATAGTGATTCACTTGATTTCAAATGCCTTCCTTTTTTTGGCCTACCAGGCGGTCTTCGATATTTGGGCGGCAAAAATTCTTCATCATCAACAAAACCTGGAACATTCCAATCCTTCTTGTCTGGCATTGGAACTATTGGGAGTTTATATGTCTTCATTATGGTGTGTGGCCTGTACAATTCAGAGCAATAACAACCATAATCCTTTACATCCATAATTTTACTTTTTAATACGGCAATTCCATATGAACAAGGCATTTCATCAATTTGATACCGGCCACAATTACACGTGCCACGCTCAATATCTACAATGTACCTCTGTCCCGAATCATATACACAATAAAGATAACTCTCTGCTGTCATAACTTGTTACCAAAAAGTATAATATGTTTCAGGTGTTAAAATATGAATATACAATCAATGTAAAACAAAGTTTCTGTTCCATAATTATTCTAATACATACTGTCATCCGCAAAGGTTTAACACCATTAAGAGTCAGTATTTCTTCAAATCTTCTCCCAAGAGTTGTATTGGTGTAAGATGCAATTTCATTGTTCTTACAATTCCAGGCAGCAAATAAAATTCTAACTTTTTCAAGGAAACCTAGAATAGAAAGTTTTCTAGCCTCAACCAAACAACCGTTAATAAATTCAATTATATTTGAAGTCATCATTCTACCTCTATTTACAGGAGAGTGACACCAAGCCCATTTTTCATACCCAGCTTCCTCCAGATATTCCTTAACTCTTTGATCAACCTTAGCAACCTTAGACATAATATATTCAAAATCTTTTTTTTTATAAGATTTAGCCATGGAATAATATAGGTCACTAAGTCTATCTTTGCTTTTTCTAAAATGGGTGCAAACATTTTTTCATAAATGCCAAATACAAGCTAGATGAGGGACATTAGGATAAACAATGGTTACACCTTTTATGATACTTTCATTTCTGTCTGATGCAACACATATGTTGTCTCATTCACCAAATGCCTCTATAAACTGTTGAAAAAAATAAATCAATGCATTGTCATTCTCTGAATCAACAACACCGTAAGCTAATGGCAGAATACAACCTAAATATAAAATAAACAAGGCAATCATTGAAAAAAATGTCAACTACAAAGATGCTAATTTTAGCATCTTTATGAATTATTATAAATAAAACATCAATGTATAAGCTCATATAATAAATAGTAAATAACAAAACAAAAAAGAGTATAATAAAACATGAACGTACAGTACCTGCACCATCTAATATGCTTGCCGATACAAATGTTCCTTCATATGGACTGCTTAAATGTGCCCCATCAACAACTACAATAGGTCGACAAAATTCAAAACTCCTTATCATTGGATGCAATGCAATAAACAAGTATTTAAATTCGTTATCTATTGTTTTATGCATCCAAATGTGCGATTGTGGATACACTTGGTTCAACATATAGATATAATGGGGCATTTTTCTATATCCATCTGTTGGTCCACCTCTAAGCATCGCAATTGCCTTCTCTTTTGTGCGTTATGCTTTCATGTAGTAAATATCGACTCCGTAAACAGCCTTCATCTCTTTGATAATGTTTGCGGGGGTGTGTATTCTTTTGTGATTGATTAATTTTGGAGTTGTAAATTCACTCATAAAATTAGTTGTCGCAACCACATTGTTCAACACTCGGTCACTAAGACTGCAAGTATACTCCGAAACAAATATTTTAATCACAAATAATTCCAATTCATTCATAAAAGAAGCCTTCAAGACTCACTTGCAATCTTTGTTATGACAAATCAGTACATAGCTGCATCAAAATATAAAAACTTAGTCAATGTATTAAACAAAACTATTAAAATTGAAAATAGAAAGACCAAAAAAATGTAATACTGGAACTGACCCAGTTATATTATACATATCTCTGAATGTATAATCAATATTATACATTCATATTTTAACTGTAAAATCCATTCATAAAACACAAGCAATTTTAGAATGTCTTTAATCATATTATCAGTACATAGCTGCATTAATATATAAAAACTTACTCAATGTATAAAACAGAACTATTACAATTTAAAATAGTAAGAAAAAAATTAAATACTGTCACTGCCCCAGTTATATGATACATATCTCTGAATGTATAATTAACATTATAGATTCGTATTTTAACTTAAAAAAACCATTAATAAAACACAAACGACTTCAGAATCTCTTAATCCATAGTATCATACATTTTTTTGACTGGCACGATTTAATTATACATTATCAAACACGTATAATAACACATTATACATTCGTACTTTAACAATCAACAGTAATAATTCACCAAACTACACAACATACTTCTAAAAAAAAATTCCATATATTATAAAATCAGCAAATATAATTGATACTTTTATATTATACCATTTTTTGTCAGATCATTTTGCTTTTGTGTTGAAGCCATTAGCTATTGCATGTCTTGCCATTACTGAAACAAGAGTTTTCTTATTCTTGTAAATCTGACTCACCATTATTTCAGTGTTCTTGCAATCAGTAATGAAGTTTTTCACTTCAATTTCAGGAACATAT
Organism: Capsicum annuum; assembly: GCF_002878395.1. Classification (NCBI taxonomy): domain Eukaryota; kingdom Viridiplantae; phylum Streptophyta; class Magnoliopsida; order Solanales; family Solanaceae; genus Capsicum; species Capsicum annuum. The sequence goes on from NC_061120.1 coordinate 210,977,777, forward strand.
AGAGCATACTGATTATCCATTTCAACAACTTTTAACGCAACTGAATCATATTCACTACCCTTGATACACATTACAGCACCAGTTACTTTATCAAACTCTATTTCATTATTGGATTTGTCGAAAGTTGAAATACAAAGTAGAAAATTAACCAAATCAGAAAGTTGTTTCTTTAACTCAACGTAAACCCTCACTCCATTGTCGTTTCTTATGACAATTGGAGAAGAGTTTCCTTCAACCACATATTTCACTTCAATTTTTTTACGCACTTCGTTTATGTCCAACTCCATGGCGATCGTAGAAACCAATTTCAAGAAAGTAATACTTTTCAAAACAATTATTGTGTCACTTTTGTATGACTTATAACTAATATCTGACTCCCAAATTCCAGAATGTCGCAGCAATATGGGCATAGTCATATTGATTTTTGAAGTAATAAAGAACGTATATAGAAGAATTTTGTTGCTTGTTTTTTAGAATTTTTAGAAGAAATTTGTCGCAGCAATATAGCTTTTTTGCTTTCCACATCTTGAATCCAAGATTACAAAGAAAAAAATTGACTTCTGAGATTTTTTTTTTGAAATTCAAATTTCAGTTACTAGTTTTATCCATAAACGAGTTAATGTTAGCTAATTATTACCATTAATTAAGGAACTGTAATATAATTACTAATTTCAATTACCTTAAATTTAGGATTAACTGTTTCATCATACATTCTACCAATGTATAATACTTGGCCGAATGTATGAGTATATTTGCCAAAATTCGGGAGAGAGAAAATAAGAGGGGATTTTGTGTAATTACTTTCTTAAGCTAGGGGATTTATGTTGTTTACATTTTCCTAATTCCTTTTGGTTTGGGCAGATGGACGGCCCACCACTCACTTTTCCTTTTCTTTTCCTTTTCTTTGTACAACTAGAATTAAATTGATATAGGATATTACATTATAGCTATAAATTATATTTACTAAAAATTACCTATATACACAAGTTAAAGTTACATAATTACATCAAAATTCCAAATTGGTAAAGTATTTACACAAATTCCAAAATAATTACAAAAATCTCCTTATTTGGTAATTTCTCTCTCCTTAATATTATACATCCAAAAAGGGCCGCCTTTTCCTCCCTCTTTTTCTCTCCCATTACAAATCAATTTATCCTCCATTATTAAATCCCTTTTTTACACCTAAAATCAAACAATCATACTTAGAGTTGACCATTGTAAATTTTCAAACATTAATTGAACTTATTGATTTCATTCATTAATTTTTTTATTTTTTTTGTAACTTCACCAAATCAGAAACTCATGGACTTGTTTGAGAAAATAAAGGGGAAAAAAAAGGCGATGAATTATCAGAAGCTTCGAAAAATCTCAATTGGGTCATCATCATCAGGAGCAGAGCACAACGGGGTGGAACATGTCACAAAAAATGAATCCCCTGAACAGAGAACCACGACTTTTATTCAAACAACTGAATCAACGAAATTACTTACTCAATCTTCTATAAGAATCTAAATCCTAATTATTTGATTATTTAATGTTTGTTTATATTATTCTATTTCTGAAAATGAATGATCTTGCTCTGTTTTATATTTTTTAATACTCTTTTAAAGATTCTATTTTTTAATATCAAATTCTTTCAATATTCTTGGATCTAACTTTATGTTTCAAAGATTCTATTTTATATGTTTCAGTATTTTGTTTTAACTTTATGTTTGTTTTTTGTTGAAACAGGCTAGCTTTGTGGTTGCAAAGATAACTGCAATTTGTACACCGAGGCTACTCAAAAGAATAAGTGATTTGCTACAATGGAAAAAAATTACTTGTCATCGCGTCCAAAGATGTAGAGTTTATACATTATACATTACTTTATTTAACACACTTATGTATAATGTAAGTTTTTGTATATATAGAAGAGGTTGTTTTTGTATTTAGTCGAATTATAAAATTATAATCTATGAATTTTGTATAAGGTTACATTATACATTCTGACAAGTTTATAGATAAATAATGTATAGTGTTAATATTTTATATGTATGGTGTAACATTATACATTCTTGAAGTTTTTATTTGAAAGTATAAGATATAATATATCAGGCATTATACATTAGTTATTTTGGAAGACTAATGTATAATATATGTCTAATGATATATATTTCCAATATGTTATACATTCAAAGTTCTTATTACATTAGTTGTGTTTTATGTTTTATTTTACAGTTAAAAAGTCTTATTTTTGTATAATTTTTTATTATACCTTCTGTCAAGTTTATAGGTTATACATGTTTAAAGTGAAAAATTTAGATGTGTAATATGACATTATACATTACTGCAGTTTATTTTAAAAATGTATAAGTTGCCCTTATACTTATTCTAATGTATAATATAAGCCTGTAGATATATATTTTAATATGTTATACATTAAAAGTCCTTATAAGATGCATTTTATGCTTTATGTGGTAATATACTGTTAGAAAGTCTTATTTTTGTATAAATTTTCATTATACCTTCTGTCAAGATATATAGGTCATAAATATTTAAGGTGAAAAATTTAGATGTGTAGTATGATATTATACATTACTGCAGTTTATTTTTTAAATGTATAAGTTGCCCTCATATATGTGAAATTGTTGTGTATTTTATTTCGGGTTTTTTACGAACTTAGTCAATTTTCAATTCCATTCGATCGTAACAATCAATTTCAAAAAGCTAATACTTTTCGAAATAATAATTGCATCATTTTTATAGAATTGATAAATGATTTTGAACTTCCAAATTTTGAAATGATGCAACAATATGGGGATGTTCATATATTTTTTTTGAGAATTGAAGAAAGTTGAAGACGGGTTTTTTTTTAAAAAATGTCATTAAAATGAGGAAAACTAACAGTGATGTTTAAGAGTTTTTTTGAATTTAAATTTCAGTTATTTTATTTAATCATACAAAACATAATTATAGGTAATTAATGGTTTTATTTAAAGAGAATGAAAGACTTTATCTAATTACTCTCCATGAATGTAGGAGATTATGTTTTATCATCTTACCTTAAATATAGGATTAACTGTTTTATCGTACATTCGAGCTATGTATGATGGACAGCCGAATGTACGAGTATATTTGCAAAATTTGGGAGAAAGAAAACTAGAAGGGATTTTATGTAATTAGTTTCAATAGGTAGGGGATTTATATTGTTTACACTTACATTTATTTAATTTTATTAAATTACATTTGTTATCTTTGGAGTTTGGGCCCGGGCTTAGCACGGGCCTTATGTAACCAGTATATGTAATAAGGGAGAATCCAAAGATTTGGTAGTACTTAGTTGGATTTCAACTAATGATTATCCAAATATTTTGTCATCTTTAGTTAGATTGCAACTAATGTTTATAAAGTACTTTAAAAGGTTTCTTTTTCTAAATTTACCCTTTAAAATTAGTTTTAACTTATTATTTTATATCAATTTGTGTTGTTTCCTTTTTTATATTATCCTTGATTAAGTTCAATATTGCTTCACTTGCCATTATACAATCACTAAAAAAATATCTTGTAAATTTAAATAATTATATTGACATTTAAAATGCTATAAAGAAAGTAATGAGCCATAGAAAAAGTGATAGTGACATTATAAAAGATCTATTTATCCAATTAAATTAAAAATTAATAAAAAAAAATTGACGATTTCTTTTATATGAAAAGAATCATATTTTCATTTTTGTAAATTTAAATAATTGTATTGACATTTAAAATGTTATAAAAATTGTAATGAGTCATAGAAAAAGTGATAGTAACACCATAAAAGATCTATTTATCCAATTAAATTAAAAATTAATAAAAAAAATTGATGATTTCTTTTATATGAAAAGAATCTAAAGATTTGGTAGTAGCTGGATATCAACTAATGCTTATCCAAATATTTTGTCATTTTTAGTTAGATTGCAACAAATGCTCGTCAATTACTTTAAAAGGTTTCTTTTTCTAAATTTACCCTTAGACATTTGTTTTAACTTATTATTTCATATTATTTGTTTTGTCACCTTTTTTATATTATCTTTGATAAAGTTCAATATTACTTCACTGGTCATTATACAATAACTAAAACAATTTTTTCATTTTTGTAAATTTAAATAATTTTATTGACATTTAAAATGCTATAAAAAAAGTAATGAGCCATAGAAAAAGTGATAGCAACACCATAAAAGATCTATTATCCAATTAAATTAAAAATTAATTAAAAAATTGACGATTTATTTTATATGAAAAAATAATAAGAGATAACACCCAACTTTTTAAAATTTATTTTATCCCTAATTGAAGTTTTAATGATCTTGTAAGATTTGACCCATTGAAAGAACATTTACAAAAGTATTTTGCTAAATCAGACTTTCAACTATTTAAGTTAAATGTTATCTTTATTTATAAATTAATTTATTGACGTAATCATACAAAAATTTGTAGCATCAAATATTTTTTATATTACTTAAATATTGTATTTCTTAAAAATAAAATGAATTAGTCAATAAGTTTAATTGAGAAAAAGATAATGAAGGTAATTCAACGTAAAATAACAATAATTTTAGATTGAGAAAACTTTCATTTAAAAAAATTCAGTAAATAAAAAGGAGAACAGTTTTAGTGCGTGCGTTTGTTTGAAAATTAAAAGAAAGTCTAAAACATACTGTGAAAAATGTTGTTTTTTAGCTTTCAAAAACTTTTACTTCCTTCATTTTAATTTGTTTGTCTGATTTTAACTTCGCCCAAAGTTTAAACGCGTGATGGAGACTTTTGAATTTTATGATCTTAAACTGAAAATATATGTGGAAAGAATCAAAAAAATCTTTAATCTTGTAGTATTAAATATGTCATATGAAAAAGGATAAATTTAAAAAGTCTACAAAAAGGAGAGAGATATTCTTTGTAAACGAACTAAAAAAGAAATAGGACATAAGAAATTGAATGTATATATGATTTAACATTTTAAAAGTATTGACAGATTATCGAACTACTTTCAACCAATACTATAATATTACAAAAACAAATAAAAAACAAGAGTAGCAAAAAACAAAAAAAATTATAAGTATAAATATTCATGTAGTTTGGGCTTAGGCTTAGCACGAGCCGATTGACACTAGTTACACTATATATAAACGACAATATTCAGATTCGTCGTCCTCACAAAAGGAAAAGAGGAATATGCTTTGATGACAGTAAATAGTCAAGCTACATGTGGTTAATTCATTGTTTTGCTATAATTTGTTTACTTATTTTATTTTCTTGGAAAAGCTACTTCATTGTTTTTCTGTAATTTGTTTACTTATTTTATTTTCTTGGAAAAAATTAAAATATTTTATCGAATTATTAGAAATGACATATTTATGTCATCTGTCATAAGTTTAACTCATCTATATCACTATCATTTAAAACTCATCAATGTCACTATCATTGAAAGGTTGACTTACTTACGTCACTGTTATCACAAAAAAGTTCATTCATTCCAGCATTTTATAATAGTAATTTTTGCAAAATTATTTTTGTCACATGGCCTCTTATTAAAGGTTCATATTATAAATCTAAATTAATTAATATTACTTAAAACTAAAAATTAAAATTAATTAAAATAAAATATGTTTCACATAGTTAAAATAAAAAATGAACTTTTTAAAAATAAAAAGTTGAATTAATTAAAATCAAAATCAAATTCATTAGTCGTGTCAGGTTTTATTTTAATGGGTATGATTTTTTATATTGATTTACGTAATATTGGTTGATTTAAATTTAGTGATCTGGACTTCTAATAAGAAGTCATGTGGCAAAGAAGTTTTGGAAAATCGCCATTGCAAAAAATAATGGAACAAGTGAATTTTTCTGAAACGACAGTGGCATAGATAGGCCAACTTTTAAAGATAATAGCATAGATTAGCCAAACTTATCGAAAAGATTCAAATATGTCATTGAACTATCAAAAAGGGATCATTTATTCCATTAGTTAAAAGTTTGGCTCATTCATGTCATCGCCATAACAAAACCAGCTCATCCATGTCATTATTTTTAAGGTGAATTTTCAGAAACAGCTTGTAACGTGACCTTTTAATCGAGGTCCACATCATTAATTTAAGTAAGAGAAAAGTCTCAAATATATCATTGAATTATCATAAATGGATCATTTATGTCATCGGTTAAAAGTTCGGCTCATTCGTATCATCGTCGTTATAAAATCAGTTCATCCGTGCGATTACTTTTTTGCGGTGAATTTTCAAAAACAGTTTTGTCACGTGACCTTTTATTAGAGGTCCATGTCATTAATTAAAATAAATTTATATTAATTTCAAAATATCTGAAATTAGTTAGTATGATAGGAGAATGGAGAAGTTCTATTGATACGCCTCCTTTTTCTTGCTTGCCCTAATCATTCATTAGCTTCTCTTTCTTGCAACTTTGGAGTATATATTGGAATCACTGGAATTACAACTAATTAGTTACTTTTGGATAAAAAAATTACTGTAGGATAGAACTTTTGAGGCTTCTATAAGCATAATGATTTAGAATCAACAAGAAACAACCAGAGGATATACACTAATCATAATTTTTTATGATCAAAAATATAGTTGTTGTTGTAGAAAAAAATACTTTAATGGGTGTGAGTCGGGTTATGTTAAATGGATCGGTTCTTTTTAATGGGTCTAAGATATTTTAAAATTAATATTGATTTATTTTAATTAATGCTGCGTACCTCTAATAAAATGTCACATGGTAAAGCTATTTTTGAAAATTCACCGTTAAAAAGTAATTGTATGGATTAGTTGGTTTTATAACGGCGATGACACGAATGAGCCAAACTTTTAACTGATGGCATAAATGAGTCATTTCTGATAATTCAATGATATATTTGAGTCTTTTTTCTTAATTTTTTTGTCTTATTTAATTAATGACATGGACAAATCATTGTTGACCACGTTTACAAAATGGTTTTGTCAAAAATCACCAAACTAGATTGCTAAAAAATGGCATGAATGAGCTTTTCTGTAACGACAATGACATGAATAAGCCAAACTTTAAATGAATGACATAGATGAGCCTTTTCTCAAAGATCGATGACATATTTGAGCCTTTTTCCAACTTATAATGAATGACATAAATGAACCATTTTCTATAATTCGATGACATATTTGAGTGTTTTCTATTTTCGTTGTCCATTATAACATGGAACTCTATGGTTGGTTGTATATTGATGTTGTTAATCAGTTTTCTCCTTATTTCTTTTGATTCCTTTTATTTTCAATCTTTGATTATTCTTACTTCTTTTGGTTGCTTTGTTTTTTTTAATCTTTGCTTATTCCTTTGTTCATATTCTTCCTCCATTTTAATTTATTTGACATATTTTAGCCTAAAAAAATATTTTAAAAAATCAACTAAATTTTAAAATTTTATGTTTCTAAATTAAGGATATGTCGAACGTACTAAAATATTTTTTAATATTGTGTATTAAATATGTTAAGTGGATAGTTAAAATAATGAATTGATAAAAAGAAAAGCAATAATTATTTTTAAAAATAAAGATAAAAATATATCAATAAAATTGAAACGAGGGAGTAGGAAGTCTTAGTAGCTTGATTGACTAAATGAACTCTCACTTCGTTGATGAAGATTCAATTCCCACAATTTAATCCACCTCTTCCGTTTCCCCTTCTCCTATCCCTAATTTTTACAAGGGGCTAATAAATGATCTTATACATGGTCAAGACCATATTAATAATTTCTTTAAACTCTTTTTCTTATTTAGATAAGTCAATTTTTACATAATTCAGAAATTATATTAAATTGATATTAATTATTAAAGGATAATATAGTAAAAAAAATTACTTTCTTGGAGAAACTTAATTATAAAAGTGTGCCCAAGCAAAAATAAATTCATAAAATATGAATCAGAGGAAATATTAAATTACTCCTTACATTATTTATCGAGTAATTTAGTACAAATACTTCATACTTTTTAGAGATAAATTTAAGGAGATACATATTAATTATGCAGTAAGAAAATATGATATAAGATTTGTATCTTTAAATTAAAATATTATAATTATATGAAATTTCTAATTATATATCTATAACTTGGGCCTGAGCTTAGCACAGGCCTCGTGAAACTAGTTCTTATATATAAGGGAGGATACCAAAATTTGGTAGTCTTCACAATAGCACTATGGTTGTTTTTATTTTCTTAAAATCTTCTAAAATTGAGGCATCTGTTGGTAAATTATTTTTCCCCTCTAAAATAAGACATGTAATTGATAAGATTGTGGTAATTTAAAATTTTTAAAATCCTTTAAAATTGTGATATGCAGTTGGTAATTACTTTTCTCATCTAAAATTGTGATAAGAAGTTGATAAAATTATTTTCTTCCTCTAAAATTGTGTTGTTGATAAAATTACTTTTCTCCCTTTTCAAATTATGACATGTAGTTGATAATATTATATGTACAAATTTTGACAATACTTATTCGATGACAAAATTATAAAGATTTTATTTTAAAATTATCTTTAGCATGTTGATTTATCTTCAAATAATTAAAATAATCTTTAAAAAGATAATAATTCTTTTGTCCCATTTTATGTGTTGTCATTTCATTTTTGGACCGTCTCAAAAAGAATGTCACATTTTCTTATTTAATAACTATTTAAAGACACAATCCACTTTTATCCTTATTGATCCCACTTATAAAGTCTCACTTAATAAAAGATAGCAATTGTACATTTTTTAATAAAGGACAATTTGATAAACATCATCAATTTTTTTCTTATTTCTTAAACTCTATGCCTAGTCAAAGCATGCCACATAAAATGGAACGAATAGTTATACACGTATTTCTATTTAATAAGTTTTGAAGAATTTATCTTGTTTATTATTCTTTTTTAATGCACCTGTTGGCAGATGGCTGCAATATTTTTTTTATGAAAATAGCCTTAACTGGGTTGTCTAATCTATTAAAAATTTGGTATTCTTCCATTATATAATTCATAAGAAAAATTGAGTTAGACACACATAAAAAGGGTCAAGATATGAGTCTCTTAAATTTAAAGTAAGAACTAATTAAGGTTGTCACATCATTTTTCTGGTGGGATTATTGTAAAATTCAGTCATAGAAACTTTTGCGATAACTGGAACAAAATAAAATAACTTTTTGTGTAATGAATAAAAAATGACTTTTACGTAGTAAACATAAAGTCAATTGACCATAGATGTCATTTTTGTTATCTTGTCTGTAGTGGTGCAATTTTCCTAGCAGTTGAAACCACATTACTTATATATAAGAGGGAGTTTGAGTGTTGAAGCAGGTACGAAGTCGACATGCCTGTTTTAGCTGCTTCTATTATATTTTTTACTATATTATCTTTAATTAATTATTATTAGTTATTTATGTATTAGAAAATTAATAATATTTAATAAAAAATAAAATAGACATCTATGACTTCAACTAAAATTTTACTATATTATTCTAATTAATTATTATAAGTTATTTATATATTAAAAAATTAATAATATTTAATAAAAAAATAAAATAGACATTATAACATGTCTGCTTCACCTGCTTCAATCATAATTTTACTATATCTCCCCTAATTTAATTATTATACCCCTAATTAAATACATGTCTGTTTTAATTTTTTTAAATGTAATTTTACTATATCACCTCTAATTAATTATTATACACTTAATTAAATACTATAAGTCATTTACATAATAAAAAATTAATAATATTTATTTAAAAATAAAATAGACACTTATGAGGTGTCTGTTTCGACTGCTTCAACCGTAGTTTTATCGTATCACCCTTGATTAATTATTATAAGTCATTCAAGAAATAAAAATTAATCATATTTAATAAAAAAAAAAGATAAGACATAAAATAAAAATTAACTCTTAATGTTTTAAATTAACTTGACGACTAATATGAGGCACTCTTAATTTTTTTTTTACAGGCATTTTTTAAAAGCAATTCTCCTATGTAATAAATGACAATGAAGTAGCTGAAGAAGGCTGCTCATGGTCGACATGCCTACTTCAGCTGCTTGAACCATAATTTTACCATATCATTCCTAATAAATTTATAAATTATTTATATAAAAAATAATAATATTTAATAAATAAAGTAAAATAGAAATTAATGACATGACTGTTTTAGCTATTTCAATCGTGATTTTACTATATCATTAATAATTAATTATTATAAGTCATCTAAGAATTAAAAAATTAATAATATTTAATAAAAAATATAAAATAGATATAAAATGATAATTTAATTCTTAATATTTTAAATTAACTTGACGTCTTATATGAGCCCACTTATTTTTTTCATAGATATTTTTAATAATAATTTTACTATGTCACTTCTTATTAGTAGAATAGAAGAAAAATTATTATAAATCACAATAATTCAAAACTTAAATTATTTTAAAAATATAATTGACTAACAATGCCATAAAAGTTTGAACAAAGAGAGTAACATATATTATTTAAAAATTACATAAAAAATATTAAAAATTACAATAGTTAACAACTTAAAATATGTAAAAATATATTAAAAATATAATTAATTATCTAAATTTTACGTGTGTCACATATATTGTGGCCAAAAAAAAATTTACATTGGGCTGGTGCTAGCATGGGCCTTCGGTATCTAGTTTCTATTATATAGAAAGGAGAGTTGAGGACGAATAAGGGCAAACTTATAATTATACTCATTATTATCAAGGGCAAAGGATCTTTAACTTGAAAATATCTCTTTCTTCACTCCTTTTTCAAGCTTCTTGATATAAAATAAAATTACCTTACAAACATACTATTTGTATACCATGATACATTTTAATGCATACATTATAACATATTATATTTTTACCTAGGTTATTATTTTCTATGATCTCTTCTATTAGTTAACTTTCTTATCAAGACTTTAGTTTTTCCCATATTGATCCTTATTATTCCAAGAATCTAAATATTCTTAATTTTTCATTTGAACAAATTTCTACTTTGGACATAGATACTATTCCTCTTTATTTTATGCAATGTCGATTTACCTTTGATATTTTCAATCCTCCATCTTTTTAAAATATTTTTATATAATATGTAATATTTTTTAATTCTTTTATTCTAGATATTGATAGATTTTTGTTTAAGTTTAATAACATTATAAGTAGAATAATTTTATGAACTTATAACAAAATATAATGCTATCTTTTATGATATTATTTAAATATTACATGTATTAATTATATATGTATGTAACTTTTACATATCTCTTATTCTTAATTGTGTATATAGATAAACGAGTTTTGTCATTAATTGTTATTTCTAAATTATAATTTAATGACAATATAAATGGATGATCTTTGAGGAATTTATTATAAAATATAAATACTATTTCTATTTTTTAATTATTTTTATTACTTATATTAAAATATATCTATAAAACTATCACTCTCTATTATTTTTAATTGTATAAATAGATATTAAAATTTTGTTGTTAATAATAAAATATTTTTTAGAAAAAATTATTCATTCATTTCATTATAAACGTCAATAGTGTATGCACTTAAGTTACTATTTCTCACTTTTTTCTTTTTTGTCTAACTAATAATGCTTATTTTTCATGTAGAGATTTGTAGTTTTTTAAAAAAAATTGATGAGCTGAATAACGATCAAGGATAAAAATGTCATTTCAGCAAATTTATAATTTAATAACATAATTAAGCTTCAAGCAATTGTACAACAAGCAAAGATCATATTAAATTTTCAAAAAGTTATTCAAGTTATACTAAATTCTAATGGATACGTGAAAACAAGGCACTAGAACAACAAAAATATTTTGTGTATGTGTAAAAATATAAACTCAATTTTTGTCTTCAACTGGTCATCAATTATCATCCTTATCAGAGAAGCTTTTTTTCAAAAGGTAATATTCAACACCATACACTGTTTTTTCTTCTTTAAATTAATTTGATATTTAATCAAATTACTTTTTGTTATTGCTTCACTTTAACTCATAACATAACTAATGGGAGTATAAACTATCTATTATTTTAGAAATTAAAAAATTAATTATTTTTCAATTTTATTTTTCTTTAATATAATAAAAATTGAATGAAATTAGTGTGATAAAAACAAATAGTATATGTTAAACTAAAATAAAAATAATAAATAAAAGAAATTTATTGAATTATCAATTTTAATATTTAATAGAGCCTACAAATATCAAGACAAATAAATGAATTAGGTGGAATGATTGAAATGCAAAGTAAACTAAGTAGGCGTTTGGCCATAAATATTATTCACAATATTTTGAAATATATTTTTACTTTATTTCATAATATTTGTTTGGCCATAAATATTTCAAAATACTTTTTCACTATTTTTGGATTTCTGAAAAACACCTCAAGAGGTGTTCCGCTATTTTTTAATTCACTTTTTATACTTTTAAATTTATTTTCTTAATTTTTTATTTTCATAAAATAACTCAATTTTCATAAACCTCTCAAAAATTTCTAAATTATTATCAATTTTTATATTTTTTTAACTTCAAAACTCATTTCCAAAATAATATGATCAAACAGATCCTAAGAGTATTCCCAAAATTTAAAAATCACAGATCTTCATCTAAATAGAGAATGAGTCTATATTTTATTTCATTTTAAACATTAGAAAATAATTTAAATAGTTGAATTAATGTAAGTTTGATTAATTTTTTAGTTGTCGGATCAAATTGATAAAAAAAAATTATTCTTGAGTCCAATTAATGTATATGATAATAGAATATGTTTAGATTATCAACGTGGATAGTGGTGCAGTGTTGGGATTGCTCTTTCCTTAATCATAGGTCTCAGATTTGAGCCTTGAAGTGAGGAAAATTTTATTGGGAGCGCCAATCCCCTGCAGTGTGCAATCCGAATTAGTCGGGGCTTCAATGTGAGTAGACACTGAGTGAAAAAATAAGAGAAAAATATTTTTATATTTTTAAATTGATCAAATCAAAATTGAATTAACCATAGTAAATTATTTTCCTTATTTTTTAATTTTTTTATTTTAAGATTCCAATTAATATTTAAAATTTTGTCAGAAATAGTCTTTCTATCCCAAAGAGTAGAGGTAAGATTTATGTACATTCTACCATTCTCAAACCTATTTTGTGAAATTATATATAGTATATGTTGTTGTATCAATTCAAACTTAATATTATTTTAATAATTAATAATAATATACAAGTAACAATTTATGTGCAAAGAATAATAAAGAAAAAAGTACAAGAACCATGTTCTTAATAGATCTTCCAAAGAAAATAAAGGAGTTAGGAAAACTATAAGAACTTTATTAAATGTACGATGTGATTTTTAACTTTCTTAAATATAGTATTTTTCATGTATAATTCAATTCAATCTAGCAAATAAAATTATATTTTAAATCACAATAAATTTATGTCATCATGCGATGTTGAAAAAACAAATTAAGTTTTAGCCTTAGTGCTTTAGAGCAACAAGAAAAAAATGTTTTCATGATAGATATCAATAATACTTAAAAATATTTGTGCATTAGATAACTTTATATACAGTATTTTTTTATAAAATTACAGTTTATAGCAAGAGTAACATTATTTTACTCATTAACTAGACAAGTGCATGATTTACTCTCAATATTTTACATTTTCCTATTTTCAGTCCATTATTTCAACTCCCCCAAATATAGTCATATCTTTTATCCTTTTTTTATCTTATTTTTTTATTATTTTATTTTATTTTTTATTTTTTATTTTACTTTATTTTCTCTCTTCTTTTTTTCCCTTTTTCGTTTTTTAAAAAAAATAATTTTTTTTCATATTTGAAGATAATTATCTTCAAGGTTTCAAAATAAAACATCATTACTGTCTTTCACTCTCTTATATCTCTACCTTTTTTGCTAGTTAGTTTTTTTCATCTTATTTATTTATAATTTTATTTTTTTTATTTTGATTTCTTTTCATTTTTTTCTTTTCACTTTATTTTTTCTCTTTTATTTCTCTTTGTTTTTCCTTTATCATTTTTTTTCTTTTTTCCATTTTCATTTTCTTCTATATTGTTCTATTTTATTTTGTTTCTTTTTTAAGGTGGGAGTTGCCTTGGTGAAGGACAAGATACGAGAAGTAAGGTTATGTTGGTTCGGGCACGTGATGAGGAGGGGCTTAGATGCTCCTGTGCAGAGGTGTGAGACACTGGCTATGAATGCTTTTAGGTGAGATAGAGGTAGACTAAAAAAATATTGGAGGGAGGTGATTAGGCATGATATGAAGCAGTTACAGCTAACGGAGGACATGACCCTTGATAGCAAGGTGTAGAGGAAGTGGATTAGGGTAGAGGGTTAGGGGTGAGAGGGCATCGATAATAGTATAGGTGCGCTTCTCGGGGGATAGAGTTTTTTGTTCGTGGCTAGCGGTGTTAGTTTATTTTGCTTATCGTACTAGTTTATATATGTACTTATCTTTTGTGTTTGATATTCTATTAGTTTGTCTTGTGTACCATACTAGTTATATACACTTATATTTGGATTGGTTTATGGGTATCGGTCCTAAGCCGGGATTCTATCGGAAACAACCTCTCTACTTCTCCTGAAGTAGTGGTATGGTTTGCGTACACTCTACCCTCCCCAGACCCTACTAGGTGGGAATACACTGGGTATGTTGTTGTATTTTTCTTTCTTCCTTTTTTCTTTTTCACTTCTCTTTTTTTTTCATTTTTTCTTTTTATATTTTTATTTTATTTTATTTTTTTACTCTTCTATCTCTAACTTTTATTTTGAAAAGACAAATATGTATATCACATACACATACTCAAAAAACATACAAAATACATAGTCATACAGGTCTAGATATGTATTTACAGTACAAAACATATATATGTATTTACGAAATACATATCATATTCATATTAAACAGTAACAAATATAACTATACTATATATCTTCATATGTATTTGCGAAATATAAAAGTGACTCATATAAAATAATAATATACATATGGATCACGTATGTATTCTATAAATACATATGCAGAGCTATATATAGTTTATATGGTGTTAAATTTATTTTTGAACTGTACATACTATGTCATTTTATAGGGTAACATATGTACTTATTTGTTTTCTTTTACTGTTTAAGATATGTCTCGTGTATTTTTTTTATTATATAATTGTCATTTTTGTTATAGAGATTTTGTGTCTTATATGTTTATATATATATGTGAGTCGGATATGTATTTCTATAAATATATATGCAGATACATATATGTATGTTTTTTACCATAAATACATATGCAGATCTGTATGTTTATTTATTTTGTATATTTTTTGAATATATATATGATATAGATATTTGTATTTTAAAAATAAAAGATAGAGATAGAAGGGTTAAAAAATAAAAAAATAGAAAAAAACAAAAACGAAAAATAAAAATTCAAAAAAAAGAAGTGAAAAGGAAAAAAAAAAGAAAGAGAAATAGAAACTAAAAATAGAAGTATAAAAATAAAAGCAAAAAAAAAAAGAAGAAGAAAACGAAAAAAAGTATGAGAAAAGGGAAAAAAAAGAAAAAAACTGAAAAAGGAAAAAAAAGAAGAGAAGTAGAAGAGAGAAAATAAAGTGGAAAGAAAACAATGGCAAAGAAAAGAAATTAAAATAAAAAATGAAAAAACTAACAAGAAAAAATAGTTAGAGATATAAGAGAATGATATTTTGAAATTTTGAAGATTATGAAAATAATAATTTTCATATTTGAGTTTGATTTAGAAAATGAATCTATTAATTTAAATAAGAGTAATTTATGAGAATTTTAGATGGGATAATTATTCTTTATTTAACTCAACTAATTTGAGTAAAATAAGGACAGTAAATCTTGTTGTATATGTATTTGTATAGCAACAGTTTATTTAAATACAAAATATAATTTGTTATTTTTCGTAATTATAAAACCGTTGCTATAAAAATTATAATTAAGGCTTTATAGTTACTATTTCTGAAATTTTTCCATAATTATTCCTTATTTAACTCAACTAATTTGAGTAAAATAAGGGCAGTAAATCTTGTTGTATATGTATTTGTATGGCAACAGTTCACTCAACTACAAAATACAATTTATTATTTTTCGTAATTATGAAACTGTTGCTATAAAAGTTACAATTAAGGCTCTATAATTGCTATTTCTGAAATATAGCTTTGGGTGGAGCTTGATTATGGTACATTACACCTTTGGATGAAACTCTAGGTATCACCTAGCATCTTCACATAAATTTGTTTTCTAGTGCCACCAGGAATAATGAGGGACGAGTTTAATATACTAGTTATTTCATAATAATTTAAAATATTTTCAACAATAAAATATAAGTACAGATTTAAAATATATGACAATAGATTATTTTAGTATTTACTTCATTTATTTTTACTTATCACTATTTGATATTGCACATCTATTACAAAAATAATTACTGATATGATTATTTTGGCGTAATTCCTCTATTAATTGACGTTTAGAGTAATATGTCTTAAAAATAGTTTGGAGAATAAATAATTAATAGTAAAGGTAAAATAAAAAAAATTCTTTTGTCTTTTCTTGATATATTAAAAATGACAAGTAAAAATAAAGACTCAATTAAAAAAAATAGTGACAAGTAAAAGCAAACGAATGGAGTATTAGATAACATATATTTATAAGTGATTAAACAAAATTTACTATTCAAATACTTAACTTCTTTTTCATAAATAGTTTTTATTTTATCATTTGATCCATCATTTCAACTTTAATTTGAAATAGATAATTTGAAGTTAGAAGAAGTATTTCAAGTGAAACGATTCTCACAAAGTTCAATTTTCTTTCAAGTGTACTTCATGCCCGAAGCACAATTTCAACTTTTGTACAACCATTATTTAATTAGAAAAAATATATAAATATGCACCTTAACTTATCATATTTATACAAAACTCCATTCTTATAAAGTAATTACAAAAATCTCAATTAATTATGTATCTTCGTTATCAGGAAACTAATTATGTTTAATAGATTAAAGATCAAAAAAATATATTTGAAGCTAATTATGTATTTTTACAAAGGAAAAAATGTATATTCATTGGATGTATCAGGAGCTAATTTACGTATCTTGACAGATCCATAATCAAGATTTTCAATAATTTTATAAAATATTAAATTTTTTTATTATTAAACTCTAAATCATCGAAATTTATATTATTTGTCCTATTTAATTTAAGCACCAAATACTCTTTTTTCCAATGTTTAACTAAATATTATTCAAGCGCCAATCAATGGTCCTCCTCCTATCATCCAATATTGTAATCAAGGCCTACATCATTCTTCCTTTCCATCGTCCATTGATTGCCGGGGTGCAAAGTTTTCATCCTTCCTTGAGTACTTCTCTCGAGGTGGAAAAATTATAGCATAAAAATATAAAATGTTTAAAACGAAATTTGGATGGTGATTGGCCCAAATTATTAGTTCAGCTCATTTAAACTTAATTTATAAAAAATTGGTTTATGTCATAAGAAATCTTATTTTGAGTCCTTCTTAACAATTCTTTTTACATAATTAATATTAATTTAAAAGATTATGATAGGACTAATTTGCCCTTTCTAATGCACTCTTCAATTATTTTGTAGACACGGTTATGCAACGTTAAAGCCCCGATTAGCACAAATCTCCATCATTTTGCCAATAGTAAATCAAATAAGACTAATGACACCTCTTTCTTTTGTTGATTTTAGTGCCTTCTTTATCTGCAACATGCTCAATCTTTTACTTGTGCACTTACTCTTTTATGTCTGTTCTATTATTATTTTTCTGTCTATTTAAAATAATTTCTCTATCAATGAAGTGGAGATAATGTCTGTGTACACTCTACTTTTCCAAGGTCATACTCGGTGGGATTATATTACGATTTTGGTATGTTATTGTTGTACTTATATTATTTAGACAACACTTAACAGGAAAAATAATAATTAAGAATTCATGCATATATGCTTCATACAAGGAATTGGGAAAAGTAATTGCAATCATTAGAGCATGAATAACGAAAAATAATGGGTATCAATTTGATGCAATGCAATGGAAAAGAGTTGAACCATTTCTTTTAGGAGTTCTGAGATCGTTTTCAAACTTTTAGTCTCAGAGCTCATTTTGTCTTGTTGCTGCATAGGAAGTTTGATGGAGAATCGGAAAGGGCAATGATAATTTATTTTAAGAATAGATACTTGCAAAATAATTTTTTTAAAAAAAGTGCCTCAACATGGACAAATTAGTCCTATCATAATTTTTTAAAACTAGCGATAATTAAGTAAAAAGAACTGTTATAAGAAAACTAAAATAGGGGAGGTAATCTATGAGGAAGGTCATGTGATAAGGCCAAACACAAGGGAAGGTCTTTGAAATTATTCCTAAAAACAAAATAAAATAACTTAGTTAAATTAGAATGATTGGGTATGACTCATATTTTAGTTTATTTAAATCCAAATAACTTTAGACAGAACAGTAACCCACATATCTATATCTATATATATATATAAAAGCAAATTTAGAAGTAAGACAAGAAGCCACGTGATAAGATATTAAAAAGCTACGTGACAATTTTTAGGACATAACTTAATAATGTAGTAAAATTTTTAAAATATTTGAATTTGAAAATATATTATTCGTTATTGGAAAAAAAGATTTCATTAGCTTAAAAATAGAAATTCATGGTTAAAGAGTTTTGAATGAACTTTTACTCTATCATGTTTATCTCTTTAAAATTTAAATAAATATTATAAAACTATTTAAATATAATTTATGTAAATATTAAATAAAATTTAAAAATATAATAATAATATTAATAATAAATAATAGCAGTAAAATTAGTAGTAGTAATGCGTAATAATAATAACAACAACAACAACAACAACAACAACAACAACAACAATAATAATAATAATAATAATAATAATTGTTAAAATTGTTAATACAATTCATATTTTAAATCGTTATTACCTTTTATAAAGAAAATATATATGATTTTTTAACAAACAATAAAGGGAAAGAAGATAAAAAGAAACAGAAATGACCTGTGCACGTCTCTTACCCCTTATGTGATAAAGATTACTATTAAATTTGAATTGTGACTTTTCCTTTTTAATAGAATATTTTTTTTGATTGAAAAATTATAATCCTCTTTAACTCCTTCTTATTAGCAATTATCAGTTTTTGTTCCTTTATTTTCTAAATTTATATTTATCCTAATCAGTTAGTTTTTTGGATATAAATTTAAATAAAATTTGAGTTAAAATAAATTTCTAACTTCTTAATTTTTTTCTATATATACTTCTATAATGATAAATATTGCTAAGCTTTCTCCTCCTTCTTTTAAAGTTATTTTATATTGATCATTAAAATTAGTTTACTTCATTCTTCATATTCTTTACTTTTTTTATGTGCTTTTTTTATTTTAACATTTTCAATTTTTATATGCAGATGAGTGATGATGAAATTTCTTGCTAATCTATTCTTCTATTATATTCAGGCCTAAATTCAAGTAAGTAATATTTATCAATATGATTTTGTTGGTTTGATTTTGGATAACAACAAATACATTCAATAGCGTTTGGTTTGATGAATATATATATATATTTATATACACACACGCACACACTTTTCTTATTATTGTCTGGGAGAACATTTATTCATTTATTCATGAATCTACTGATATCTTTGCTCCAATTTCTATTTATTCGTTTATTTGTTCAAGGAATTAATTGGCTCATCAATGTACTTTCCTACGGTCATAAATTATACATTCTGATATACATTCTGATATACATTTTAATAAAGTTGGTTTTGCCGTTCAATAGTTTAAAGCATTCAGAATCCTGCATGATATTTTTGGAATTTATTGTTCAACTATTAAATAATATAGCATTGATACCATGATAATTAAAATTATACTTAAAAAAAAATACTCATGATAATGTGCAAAAAGGTAAATCACTTTTAATAACTCTTCTGTCTATTAATAGTTAACATTTGAAGTCATCCTAATCATATATCTATATATAATATAAAGCAATCGATATATCTTCTATCTATCTATATATTATAAAGTAGGGGATAAAACACCACAATTAGTAAGTGATAACCTATTGAGAAGTCATGTGGAAAGTTTAGGATAAGATTAATAGTACTGAAATAAGATTTTTATAATTAGTTGAAATTGAAAATGTTAAGTTTTTTTCTAAAAAAAAAAATACCATTAGTTTAAAATTAGGAACCTAAGATTGAAGAATTCTAAATGAGTTATCACCATTTCATCTATATATTTCAGTTTAAATGTTACATGTATTTGAATACATTTGATTATAGTAGTACTTTAGATTTTTTTCAATATTGTTAGCTTACTCTTATTTCAATCATACAATTATAATTAAAAAGAAAAAATTGACTACTAAATCATTTCAAAATTATAAATCACCTTATTAGGATTCAATTGATGTAAAAAATAAACTTGAATCTATTGACAAACATTTTATAATTGGCACAACAAATATATGTTCCATACAACATTAAAGAGGCAAAGATAATGTGATAATTCATTTGTCATCAATTGTCAAATTAAATTAAAAAATGTCAACACAAATAATAATAATAATAATAATAATAATAATAATAATAATAATAATAATGGAAAAAAGAAAAAGGAAAAAAAGAACAACACGTTTTGGGATTTAGTGATAATCCCATAATCCAATTGTAAAGTTAAATTAAAAAATGTCAGTATAAATAATAATAATAATAATAATAATATTAATTATACTAATTATTATAATAATAATAATAACAAAAACACATTCTAGCCACAGTAATTTTGAATTTAATTTGATAATAACTTCCTCCATGGTTTTAGAGTTTTATTGTTATCTCAACACTTGGTGCTTATTATAATTTAATTTGAATTTAATTTTAAAATTATTTTATTTCAACTCTTTGACTTTATCTCAACTAAAATATATTATCTTCTACTTAAAAAATAAAATCATTAGCTTAAAGCTAGGAGCCTATGACTGAAAACTGCTAAATAAACTCTAACAATTTCTTAATAATAAAAGAACCCATATTTACTGAATATTCTTCTAATAGACTTTTACTATTTCATACTTATACCTTTTAAAATTTACATGTTATAAAATATATCTAAGTATATTTTATTTACATATTAAATAAAAAATAATAATCACAAAAATAATAATAATAAGAATAACAACAAGAATAATTATTTTAAATTAAAATATAAGATATATTTAAATTTGAAATAATAGAATTTTCAAAAAAATTGTTAATTATTTATTAAAAAATATGAATTATATATTAGAAGTAGTTACCACAGTAAAGATAGAGTTTTAATTGTAATATAACACCATGCTATCTCACCCCTATTTTATCAAAAATTTTGAATGATTTACCACGTCTTGAATTGATTAATAATTAAAAAATTAAGTAATAACAACAATGCAGAAAATATCTATAAAATTTATAGGAAATTTATTTATTTATTCATAATAAAAGAAAATAACATAGAAAATAATGTATTTAAAAAGTGTAAACAATCTATTTGAGATTTAAATTTAAGTTCAAAAATATGTAATTAAGAGAATCTCAAAATTTTCATTAACCTAATTTAACTCACGTAATTCTATGAAAAAAATACAACATGATAAATTGTTAGATTGTTAACCACCTAGATGAAGAAAATTTTGAATAATTTGTTAAAGAAAAATGTGAAAGTCAAAGAACAATAAGAAGATAAAGTAGCAGACTTCTCAAAGTTATGAAGCGTGAAAGTGATGATAGATAAAATAAACATTAACGTGAAAAGAAAATGAAAGTGATAGTCATTTAGTGTTGGAGAAGATTTTTTTTTTCTTCTTTTCATAGTATTGAAAAAATATTTTTTTTTTTTTGTAGATTCCATAACTAAATTTAATTTTTGAGTTATATGGAGAATAAGTTATTTTTTGGTAAAATAATAAAATTGATATTGTTAATTATTTTTTTCATTTAAATTTGGAGTATCAGAATTTATCTAAAATATTTTATGTTAGTGTTGAATAAGATATAAACATTTTTTTTTTGGTTTAAGAATTCAGAATGTGTAAGTTAATTATGTGGCAATTGAGAAGCTTATTCTTAAATAGTTAAAGTAAGTTATTATTTTTTTGTGATAACTTGAATTGATGAAGTAGTAATTATGCAAATTATATTATTATTGAGGAATTGATAAATTTCACTGATCTATGAAGAATAAATTTATAAATAATTGTGAGAAATTAAATTTAAACTATTAGATTTAAAACAATCAGAATTTGTGGCTAAATTCAAAAAATAATACTTCATTAGGTCACAATCATAATTTAATTCTTATTTGTAATAATTTTAATTTTTTTATCATAATAAATTTCTTTCATGGATAAAGAGATTATATGTCATGCAAATAAGATTTCTCTATATAAAAATAAAGGTATGTTGATTATACTTAATTTAACTTTTTAATTAATTTTTATTATTCAAAATTAACATTTTATATTTATATTCTGTCACATATATAGCTAAGAAATTTAAAAATCTAGTTAATTAGATATAAATATCATAAAAATGTGAAGTAAGTTGTGCAAAGAATATACACAAATATGATATACTTCTCATAAGCAGAAAGACAACTTTTGAAGAATTGTTACACTACATTCATATATCTACTCTATTTTAGAAAGATTATAATATAAAACTTGTAGGTATTTAGATATTTCAATTGGTTTATTCTTTTCTTGATTTTCCTTACAAATTTATATTTTTGTGTAGTTTTTTTTTAATTGATTGTCTGTCATTTATCTTATACAGCCAAGTAGTGGTTTTACATTTCTTCTTGAGTAATTCCTTAGTATAGAAAAAGAGACTTAAAAAATTTGAAAAATCAAATAATATAGCTTTTTAAAAGTATATACGAATAAGTCATAACTAAATTCGTTAAATCGTAGTCGAAAAAAGTAGATGTTTAGTGATGTAGCTTAAAGTATAATTAAACATAATATATCAGGGATTGGACATTAAAATTCTTTTTACATAGAATGACTTCATGATGTTATTTTTCCTTTAAAATTCATATTCAAGATTTTTTACATGCATTATGAAATTATTTTTAATTCTTAGGACAAGTTAATATCTTTGTTGAATTTAAGTAAAAATATATAGAATTTAAAATAGAATATGAGATAAAATTATATTTTGATAGATGTGAAAGTATTTAATTTGAATTATAAATTACAACCACTTCTAAGAGATTAAATTATTTTGGAGTCTTCTTCTAATCTAACATTTCATTATTTCTGTAATGCATAATAAAACTTATCTATTCTAATTTATATATTTTGAAATAAGAGATAAGAAAACTCAATTGATTATGCGTTTAAAAAAATTAAGCGTAGGGGTGGAGGTAGAAATTTTTTTATTTTATTTTGTATTTTAATTGAGATATTATAATATGATAGTTGAATTTCTTTTAAGGTAATATAATTTAACATGTTCGAATAAGATAATATTTTAATAATTATTCGTTCATCGCGTGGGTACGTATACTAATATATTATAAAGCAGAGGATGAAGTTCAAGAGGAAGCCACGTGGCAAGTTATTGTTAAACTATGTGGCAATTCTTAGGACAAAACTATTAAGTGTTGTAATAAAAAATTTGTAATAAAGAATGTTAAAAATTTAAATTACTACTATATATATATATATATATATATATATATATAGAAAGGTGAAGTAGGGACGACCAAGGGCAAAAGAATTATTTTGCCTTTTGGTAAAAAAGTTCCAGAACTCTCTGGTCTCAATCACCATCCCATTCAATCTTCTCTCTATATTTCTTTTATTGGAAAAGGCTTAAATATGCCACTGAACTATTAGAAATGACTCATTTATGCTATCCGTTAAAAGTTGGGCTCATTCATGCCATCGTCGCTATAAAACTGATCCATCCATGTCATTACTTTTTAACAGTGATTTTCTAAAAAGCTGCTTTACCACGTGGCCTCTTATTAGAGGTCCACGCCATTTTTTTTTAGTTTTGATCCATTAAGAAGAATTCACACACACCCAACCTATCACATTAACCCACTTTAATATTACTCTTAATTTTGACCCTAGATTTAAACATATATATATAACCATTTAGTTTTCGAAAATAAAATTTACACACTTGAATACGACATTTAAAATAATATAGGTTAGAATAATTAATAATTTAAAATGACAAATGAATAAATTGTGATTAAAAATTAATTTATTTTGACTCTCGAAATCTGAATATCATCACATAATTTAAGACGAAGAGAATACCACATAAATGAAAGACCACAACTTTTAATTAGGAAGAATACCTAAAAATCCCTTCTAAATTTGGATTATAAGTTTTATAATTGAATTATTGGTAGTCTTAATTATTTCGTGAATTTAGCTATCTGGTAATCTTTATACTCTTTAACATGGACGAGGCGTAGAACATAACTTTTTTCTGCGTGGGTGGATTCTTTAATATACACATTAAAGATCCATTAGTATACACATAAATAGTGTCTGCGCGAGTAGGTACCAAACAACACTAAAAAAATTATGTAGACTGAAAACATCCTACGTACCTGGATGGTGGTCTTTTATTTATTTTATATTTTTTTAAACTCTAACACGACTAAAAATAAATTATGCTCTAGTCTCGTACACGTTAACGAGTATAAAGGCTACCAAATCCCCAAGTCCACGAAATAATTAAGACTAATAATAATTCAATACAATTTATAATCCAAATTTAGAAGGAATTTTTAGGCATTCTTCCTAATTAAAAGTTGTGGTCCTTCATGTATGTGGTATTCTCTTCGTCCTAAATTATGTGATGATGTTCGGATTTCCAGAGTCAAAACAAATTATTTTTTAATCACAATTTATCCATTTGTCATTTTAAATTATTAATTATTCTAACATATATTAATTTAAACGTAGTATTCAAGTGTGTAAATTTCATGTTTGAACACTAAACGATTATATATATGTTTAAATCTAGGATTAAAATTAAGAGTAATATTAAAGTGGGTTAAGTGTGAGTGAATTCTTCTTAATGGATCAAAACTTAAAAAAAAATTTAAAAAATTTAAACAATAATGTGGACCTCATAAGAGGCCACGAGGTAAAGCAGTTTTTTTTAAAACAACCGTTAAAAAGTAAAGATATAAATAAATCGATTTTATAATGGCTATAAAATGAATGAGTCCCATTTTTAACGGATAATCAGTTATTTATGATAATTCAGCATATATTTTTGAGCCTTTTGACTTTTTCTATTATGTGTAGCAGTTTCTGGTCAAGTTTTCTCAGCTTCAGCTACGCCATGGAGACTTCATCATGGAGAATCGAATAGCTATTACGAGCTTCAGCTATGCCATTGACAAATTTAATGGTATTTCCCTCATCTTTTCCTATCTATTTCTCAGCTCTTGCGTCCAAATTAGGAAAAAGTTGCAATATCTCTTCTTGCATAGAAATGTCATGCTTTTCCTTTATGTTGTACAGTTTTGATTTATATTTACCTGCAGATCTGAATCTCTGCACTTAAAATTTTATTTTTGGTTCTTTCGTATTTTTGGTATCTCCACCTTAATTTTTTATATGGTTATTTCATATTTCTGGACTCCCATTGTGCACTTCAAAGATATTCATGAAAGAAATTTTTTTCCATCTTCATGTTCAAAAGTCATGTAAAGATCTGATTTTTTTTTTATCTCTACAAGAAAAGAGGAAGCATTAGTGCGGAAAGGCAGTAAGTGAGGAGGGAACAATACAAAATATTAATTTGATTGAGTCCAAATATAAAACACTCGCAATATGTTTTTTTTTAATGTGAAAGTACTTGTGTATCCTTGCTCTTTAAAGACTGAAAGATATAGAGGCGCAACGACAAGTATGTACACTGCACACACTACTCTCCATTAGTCGAACTGCCATTACTTCACTTCTCTTATCAAATTCAATCAAGTTGACAGAGAAAACAGGTGGTATGTACCTTCAATTCATTCTTTGGTTGAGTACATCTACGCTCCTAAATGACTTCAGCTTTTGTCTATAAACTGTGAAACAATTTATAAACTGTGAAACAATTTATACTTAGTAGAGCTTCCAGCGGTAGAGAAGTCATGACTTTTCTTAGTGCTGTTTTAACTTACTCCATCATTTCTTCTTACCGTTTACACTTTGCTAATAACATTTTGGGTTCACTGTATGTTCTATTAGTTGGATTTCTTTATATTTGGAGATTGTAGCTGTAGTGGTTCTTTGGTTCTTTAGCTGTATGCATATATCACTCTCTAAAGTTTTGTCCAGATTGTCTTTTTGCACTCAATAATGACATGACAGTCTGGGATAATTAATAAGTAGTTCAGGAAATGGAGGATCCAGCCTCAATCATTTCCCTTTGGATGTTGTATTCTACGTGCAGGGTAGGCTTATTGTGCTGCATTGCTGCTTGTAGTGAATCATTTGCATCGACTTATAGATTATTGTGAAACTTAGCTAATTAGTTAATTAAGGTAGTGTGGATGGTAATCTATTTTGTCCATCAAAATTGGGAAAAAACATAAGTTGTTTGACTAGATGCATATTGGAGGGGTTTCACTCGAAGAAACTTCCCTTTCTTTCTCTTTTTTATTTTTCTTTTATCCCTTCATTGAATTTTGTCTACAACCAATCACTTGCTAGCTGAATTGGTGTAAGAATAGCTGAATTCCACGTGCAGCATGAATGCTCCTCTGATGGTTGAGTTGGAGGGGGAAACTGACCTACTTGAGGTATGACTCTTTTAAAACTTAATGCAGATTGTACAAAATGTCTTTTTAGTGAAGCTTTTAGATTGCCTGATGTCTTTTTGTTAATCTTCTTTTTTTCTAAAAGATTGCAATCAAAGAGCTCCAGGAGAGGAAGATACCCTTCACAATTCGTCGCTACTTGCCTGATGGAAGGCAAGACTAACTTTTCCTTTGCCCGTCTTTTTGAGGTAACGAGAAAGGGGTGATAAACATCATTTGTTCTGGGTAAATTTGTTTTTGTCCAGTAGTTCACTTCCTTTTTTGTTTATGATGATTGACAGTTAATTTTTATGTATCCATATCCTCCGCTTCCTCTTTTTCCTTATGATTAACAGTTAAGTTCTATAAATCTACAGATTACCTGAATCTGTACTGTGCGTGCAGGCCTTATTGTAAGGAATGGACACACCGTATGTGGACACTGCGGAAAAATTTGAGGTGAAAAAAGAGGAGACAAAAAATAATAAAGTAATTGAAATGGAAATGCTGTTAGGTAAGTGTTTGATGCAGTATCGGCAATGAAGAAGGCGTATGTTAGTTTACAAGAAGCACATTGCCCTTAGGATCAGGATAAAATGCGCGTGGCTAACGTGCCTATGGTATCTGAACTGCGAAAGCTTGGAGTGTTGAGGGAAAGATTTCATCGGAAATTGAAGCAAGAAATGAAGTCGAAGGATATTGAGATTGATGATTTGAAAGAGAAGTTGAAAATGGCAACGTTGGTTAGTAGCAGCAATAGTAGTAGGAAGAAAAGTAACATTGCCGCAAAATACGCATTGGAATCTTATGTGAACTGAAAAATGTTCCAAGGATTCAATCACAAGACATTCTACATGGACGGAAGCTTATCGTCACTGCTCCAGCTAGACCAACACCGCCGCGAATGTTTTACACAGTACAGGGACATGAAAGCAATGGATCCAATGGAACTTCTGGGAATTCTCCCAACTTGTAGTTTTAGGAACTTCTCTTTCACCATCCAAGGAGTCAGTTTCACGGG
Source organism: Capsicum annuum (assembly GCF_002878395.1). Taxonomy (NCBI): domain Eukaryota; kingdom Viridiplantae; phylum Streptophyta; class Magnoliopsida; order Solanales; family Solanaceae; genus Capsicum; species Capsicum annuum. Next base: position 211,005,716 of record NC_061120.1, read on the forward strand.
GAGTTTCTTGCGCTAGCAAAGTCTGTTTGGCTGCTGCATTTGCTGGCCTTTTCTTTGGATCCTCTACCAATTCATTTCGAGGCGAGCAATGGATCGGAGTTTCACCCAAAATTGGGTTTTAAGTTTTTTGGATGGAGAGAATCTAACTCCTAGAAAAAGAATTCGTAAACCATATTTACATCATGAATACTTGAAAGAGTAACATATTCTTGTGATAGCCAGTCCATATTTGTTAGTTTTGAAGATCCAAGTGTAGGTGTTCTCAGTGCTTCTACACTGCAATGGAGATGTCGGATCAATCCTACTTCCTACTTTCCCGCCAATCCAAGGTGATTGAACACTGCTGCTTTTCTTTGTTTATATCAAAATATGGTCAGGAAAAGAACTCCAAAAATGTGTTTTTTCTCATTTTAGAAACTTGTTTTGCAGTTCAAGGGTGCATCCACTTGTTATCGCTGCACATCCATCTAATCCGAATCAGTTTACATTGGGACTAAACGATGGTGCTGTAATTGTACTTGAGCAACTTGAGATTGAAGGCAAATGGGGAACCTTACCTCCAACAGAAAATGGTGCTGGGCCAAGCACTTCAGGTGCTGCAAATTCAGATCAACACTAGAGGTAGTGTTACCTCGCTGAAACATGCTGGCAGTTTTTGTTGAAAAGACAAGTGTATGTACTGCATCGCATTGTTTTTCAACATCCTTCCAAGCTTCTAGATTAGCCAGTGTAGTTATAAAAAAGCTAAATTTAGATTATGTAGAGAGTTTGTTTAGTAGAGTTACACCAGTTCACTGATGATAACTTATGGATGTGTAAATATAGTAGGTGGTGTTTTTGCATCAGTAATCTGGAAATCCAAATAGTTGGAGATGAAAAACAATTGTCTTGGTGTTAATGGTTCTTTTTCTCTATACTAAAGAAGGATGATTTCCAGATTGTTTTGTTCCTTTTTACTGAGTGAATTTCTCAAAGTTTATCTGAAATCGGATGTCCAACAATATCTGCTTCAGATTGATGCTATAAACTGATATTCAGACCATACGTACAATGCATTTCTTTTCAAGTAGTAAAAATGTGTGACTAAGTTGCTATCGCATTTCGACTGCAGATATACGGATATAGAATGTCACTGTGGGCAGAGCACAAGGCAACTATAGAGCAATGTTTTGAGCGTCTAGAGAGTCTTGAATGCGTGAGACGGATGAGAGTATTTGGTGAACACAACTGGCCACACTACACGGCTAATGAAGTCACTGAAATGAGAGGCCACCTTCTTAAGTATCTGTTGAAGTTGATCGAACGGGGAGAGTTAAGTTGCTTCATGTTGAGTTTTTTCCCCTCATTCTAAGCTTGTGTGGGGATATTGTTCTATCCTTCCCCTTTTAACAGCTGAGTTTCTGGAGCTCACTAATAACTTAGTTCTTAAGTCTTAACTATGTAAATATCACTGTTAGGTGTTTAGAATGTTCGCCTTCTGTTATAATTCATAACAAACTCTGAATAGCATATAGAAAGTTAACTGGATGAAACTACAGTTATCTGGGCATGCATTTGTTGTCTGACTGCAACAGAACATATCAATAGCATGTACATAGTCTTCTTAGTCTTCTTTTTTTCTTTTCTGATTGCAGCAACAAAATTGTCCTTATTAATTCTGAAACAGGCCCTTCTAGATGTGTACGCCATTGAATGAGAAATAGGAAAATTTGATGGTATAAAACTTGCTCTTGTTGTTGGGCTAGCTTATGGGAGGGCAGTTCATTCACTTGCTCGCTTGCAAAGTACCAAGATGTGAAAATTTACTTAGCATCCCCTGATGTGGTTAAAATGAAGGTATGAGAAAAGATGAAATTTTGATTGTCTTGAGCTGGTAATTAGCATTACCTCTCATTCAATTTTATAAACTTTTGTTCTTTAAACTCAAATGTAATTACACAATGTTATTTTTCTTTGATAACATACGAATTGTTACGGATTCATTTTACGATGACATAAAGGATCATTTCACATCAATGGGGGTTCACTGCGAAGAAAGTGATGATCTGTTGGAGGTGGCTTCTAAATGTGATGTGGTATATCAAACTCATATTCAAAGAGAAACATTTGGAGAGAGGGTTGATTTGTATGAAGAATCTCGAGGGAAGTATATCGTGGATCTGAGTGTCTTAAATGCTATGCAGAAACATACAGTAGTGATGCGTCCTTTGCCAAGACTTGATGAGGTTAAATTCTGTTATATAGTTCGGCATATGATTCCGTTTCTTCTCATACCACAATTATGCTATTTAAATTCCTTTAATGATTCTCTGTAGTTAACTGTCGATGTGGATGGGGATCTAAGGGTTGCTTATTTCTGACAAGCTAAGAATGGTCTTTACATTTGGATGGCTCTTTAGAAGCTTCTACTACTTGTTGGTGACAAATGCAAACTTTCTATATCTGGAATATTGCGAAAACATGCTTCAAGCTAAGTTTTTATATAAATTTTTCCTCCACAAATATGTGTTATCACTCCTTAAGTTATCAGTCAAACTAATAAGCATCATGATGTTGTCAGTGGCACTTCAAAGCAATATGTTGCTGATGATTATGCCAAATGACTGTTGATAGGTTACTAGCAGGTGAGTTTGCTACGAACTCCTAGGAAAAGCTTGAGGTTGTTATGGATTTGGTCAATTTGTATTTCTAATGATGATGATTACCAAAAACTACTTGCAGGCTGAGGATATAGTGTCAAGTTCACTCGCTTGTATGGTGGAACCAGCTTCAGCATCTGGATGCAAACTGGCTGGAACTTTTATATATCTAGCACGAGTGTGGTATCGATTACAGTTTTCCACTCAACCAAATGGTCAGAGGCTGGCAAGAATCGAAAGGAAAAGACTTGAGTTGCGTTGACCTTGAAGAATCTAAAGGCAGTATCCATTCAAGGCCTACTGGATTTGCTGAGTCCTTCACATCAGTTGATTGTATGTAAAACAAGGTTCTGCACTATGTGTAGTTGATCTGATTATCCTATTCAATAAATGTGGATAGCATTTTTATTTGTTTTGTGTGAAATTTTGTTTCT